>NC_089851.1:38668559-38976741 GCF_036373705.1 Amia ocellicauda | reverse complement strand
AGTGTGAAAATGTCCAAGGGGGTGAATACTTCCTATAGTTCCTTTAGGTACTGATATAGATATATATTGTGATGGAGGTATTACTATCCCTATATATAATGTCTGTGTCTGTGTGTATGTTTATTCATAAGACCTGAAAAATAATGCCCAACATTGCTGTAGTATTAAATTCAGTAATGGTATACATTACTTGTTTCCTTATCTCTCCTGTCTGCCTCAGGTCAGTGGTTCATCACATTGATGACTTTGGTAAAGAAATCAAACTCTAATCCTAATATTCCATTACAAGAAAAAATAAAACATTTCTACACAGATATCAATTACACTTGAGGAACTTGGATGATGTTTCCTAATGTGTTTTGGTCATTAAAATCAAAATGGCATTTACTGTTGAGTAGGGCAGTCTGGCCAACATAACCTTTCATTGAAATTTAACACCAAACGAGTGCATATATAAACAATCAAGTTTTCCTTATCTGGTCAGTAACAGACATTTTGTAAGTAAATAAAAAAATAATCAGACTCAAAGTATCTTGTAAATATGTGTGGGGGAGGGTGTGGTGGGAGTATTATGTGTCTGAAAGTAATGAGGATGTAGTTTTGGTTTAAACAAGAAAAATCTCACTTTCTGCAGAAGCTCAGTACATAGCGAGGAGTGAAATGGGTGGAACAAAAAGCAAAGTAAAAGGTGTGTTTTTCAGTATTCTTTTAATTTTATTTTTACCTCTCTCTATCTACTCTTTCCAAAGGTGTTCCTGCTGATGACTATCTCCTCTTTGACTCAATTTCACTGTTGTGTAAACTGAGATACCAAATGGTCTGCCAGTGGAGCAGATGTAACATTTCCTCTCTCAGGTCAGCAAGAGTCACATGAGCTACCATTTGTAAACTCCAACATCTGGTCCTCTAGTACACTTGCAAAGAATGTAATTATTTTTCTGTTATGCTCAAACAGGTACATTGTTTGCAGTATACAAAAATCACCCTCAGCTAAAGTCATTTTCTTCTTTCCTTTTCTTAAAACAAAATTATATGAAATAAATAGTCTTTAGCACCAACTGTTATAAAAATATATAACATTATGAAGCTAGATTATAGAAAAAATATGACAAATAAAGGATAAATCATTACACACTATACAATACTAATATTTTGAAAACTCTGAAAGCACAGTTGCACTTATGTCTTGTTTGCCTGTTTTATAGATTATATATAATGTATTGCTTGAGGTTTTGAATCACATAAAATAAGATTTAAGATGTAGGTATTTTGCACTTGTTAAGATGTGATGATTTAAAAATAAAACAAATCTTCTCTGCAATTTTCTTATTCAGTAAAGCAAAACGATGAATAGCATATTTATTTACTCCAGTTACAAACCAGTAAAGCTGTTCAAGATTGATTTGTCTCTTCAAAGGTAAAGCTATGCTCACATTTCACATGGGAAATGTTCACTTGATACCCTCTTCAGATAGCAGACTTCCCTTCAATGGGACAATTAGCACAAATTATTACTCGATGAATAGGTAATGGAGATTTTAATGTTCACTGGAAAAGGGAAAGGTATAGCATTTCAAAAAAAAAACATGCATGACAAATCCTCCCTTTTTATTTGATCTCAGTGCAATGAATTCCATGCTCTGGTTTCCCTTTTTGAGCCTCTGTTTCATGTGTTTGTGGAGACTCATCTCAGTGGAAAAACTGCAGAGTACTGATATTGCCTCATGCATATCACAGATACAATGTTATGGCATGCAGCACACATGTTTTTGTTAAGATACAGTGATATTCCACTGACCATATACTCAGAAACCTTTTTTTTAATGTGACTATTTCATAGTCAACATCAGATACGTCCTGGTCTTCCAATTTTTTTTATTCTAGATGTGATCAATATTTAATTAATTACTTGTTTATTGCTTAAGCAGTTAACATGGGTTTGCGATTTCCAAGGTATGACAATAATGGATGTCAAAATGTCAGCCAATGCCGTTCAGTATGTCGAATGGAGTTTGTCCCTTCTAAGCCCAGAATAAGAAATATGTAGTAGAACATAGTATGTTATGACGTGCCAAAGTAAAATGCTAAATATCAAAATAGCAACTTATTATGGGGCACCACAGTAGTTTTCTCTGGTAAATTGCAATATAATATAATACAATACTATTGCAATAAAATGTGGTTAATTTTGGAATAGCCAAACTAGTCTTTTCACGTTTGTGTGCCTCAGAATGGCAGTGCTTCTCTGGGTTCAGTAGGACAAATTATTTAGAATTGCCCTCTTTCTGGATATGATGACAGAGTATTGCAGGTTAGCTCCCCCAGGTCCAGGAGTCAGGTGCTTGTTTCCAGCTGAGTGCACTGAGGACTGAAGCAAAACGCCAAGGTCTCTAACAACAGCACAGCTTCCTAGTCACACGCCACTTCACCTCCCCTCACACTTGTTACTTTTGAGTCAATGAGTCAATCAAATCAGCATTTGTGAAGTTGCCAACTGGAATTACTATGTGAGTTATCCATTCATCCATTTTCAATAACCGCTTCATCTAATACAGGGTCCAGGGCCTAACACAGCCAACACTAGGCAGGGTATACTTTATAGGGGATTTACATGCTTTAACAATCATTAACATACAATGCTCTACATATACACAGATTATTACAATAAACAAATTAAGCTACATATAACAGTGAATAAAATTTAAGATTTAAGAAAAGATTAGAATGATCTAGAATGGAGTTTTACTAGATTCTGATGCTTTACAACCACAAAGACTGAAATAAGTGATTTTTTTCCAGTTCAGTGGGATATTTGTTTCTGTTTTTCCCATGCAGTTCACAGAGAACGTACTATTTTATGATATACTCTGAATGTCAAAAAGGTTAAATCAGGAATGAGGAAGACACTAGTGTAGGTAACAATTTTATAAATCACCATATCTTGTTTTTAATTAATAGTGGTTGACTCCAGCAGAAGCATTGTATAACATGCTCTTCTGCAGTTCTTCTTCTAATTATATATACCCACCATCAGATACTGTTTTATTTATTAATATTCATTATAATTATTATGGTTCTTATTATTTTCGATTGACAGGAGGTCAAACTTTTGTCTTAATCTTAAAATCTCACCAGCATATAATCCCAGTCAATAATTGAAGTGTTTTAGAAAAAAATAAATCAAAAATATTTAGTTAACAAAACAAACAAAAAATAAACATGTTATATTTAAACCTCATTTTATCCCATACCAAGCAGATGCTGAAACACAAATAGACAAAGAAAAAAAATATATATATATCTTAAAAATTCTGTAGATAAACAATCCATCACTAAAAAGAGAAACTACACTCCAGTATACTCTAACACTACAACATTGATTATAAATAATATAATTTCACAGGAAATCAACAGCTTTTTAATGGTTTGTTTTTCTTCCTGGAAGACTATCTTAAATATTTATTTTAGCTCTTTCTTAATTTAGCCTATTTATTTGTGGATATTTGGAACCAACATTTAATTTTTCATGTAATAATTAATGTGTTATTCTGCAGGTTTCCCTCTATCCAGTCCAGTTCAACTAAAACAAGTCATTAAGGAATTAACATATTTAGCTCTGCCTAATTAGAAAAATAAAACATAATTATGGTAAGTGTTTTGTGACCCTTCAATATAATTACACGTTTAATAAAAAGCCAAGACTGCTGTCCCTGCAGATTTTGTATCAGAAAACAAATTAAGCACTACTTCATGTTTGATACTGGCAACGTATTAAATGGAATGTTATGTAACAAATAAATAAACCAATAATGTTTACCGTAGGTTGTGTTGTTACATGCTATTTTGCATTGTTTCATATTAATACAATGGCTAATGGAGCTTATTTAAGTAACACAATGTCACAATTTTTAACAACAGCACAATAGTTTTATTAACAAGGAGCTGATTTGGCCACTTGGATCTGGAGGACTAAAATACAATTTTACAAAGCCAGTCGTGCAAACCGCAGGGCCTTACTGAGAACAGTCGTGTTATGTCACGTTTCCTTTGTAAACCCTTGTAAAGCATTACATGACGATTGCTAAATAAAAAAAAATATTGAAGTTAATGAAGTATTTATACCAGGTTGTGCTTATTCTTAAAAATATATATTTATTTGAAATCCTGGAAGACAGATAAGGGATATATCCTAAAACTAAATGCACAATAACACAAAATAAAAAGCCAGTAAAACGCAGTATTAATGATGATAATAATACCAATTATATGAAGAAGATGAAGAATGTTAGCACTGAACACTCTTTGCAATATGCACAGCCAACAGCAAGTGTACATTTCTTATAAACCCTTCAATACATTTTCTCTTTATTGACATAATCTAAAGGTAAGTAATTTCCTGGCGGCAGGATTAATTTGAAGAGTGTTTACAGCTGTATCTCAATCCTGTAATCTCAACATTGAAAGCTTGTCAAACAGAGGTGCCTTTGAACAAATATGACTGCTGTTCCTTATCATAAAGTCATTTCTGGCCAAATCCTACCTGTGTGTGTGAAACAGTGTGTGGGTGTTCGCCCCTAACAGAGTCTGTTAGAAGTTGCTCAACCACTCTGTTCTAGTACAGACTTGCAATCAGTTTACAATACCCGTGTGACGAATACGCTCCAGTCCCTGGGAGAGAAGATGTACTCAGCAGTTGTACCACTGACTCCATAAAGTGATTGATTTTCTGCCAAGAAGAGGCACAAGGTTAATCAAAGGTCAACTCTGAATAGATTGTTGTTCTAGCAGTATTATTATGCTGTTCATATGTCAACATTACCTAATAATATAATAGCAGAACTATTAGGAAGTTTTAAAGGCAAATGTTCAATATCTATACTAAGTTTAATTCCTTATGATCACCTTCACTGTGAGTTTAAGTACCCCTGCATTTTGAGTTTTTTACAAGGAATAATCAATCAGAGCTTTTAATACATTTTTATATTGATGGGAGTATTTATACTATTGATCTCAGATCTAAAGTCTTGTATAAATGCCTTGATTGTAAATACACCGATCAGCCATAACATTATGACCACTGACAGGTGAAGTGAATAACACTGATAATCTAATTATCATGGCATCTGTCAGTGGGTGGGATATATTAGGCAGCAAGTGAACATTTTGTCCTCAAAGTTGATGTGTTAGAAGCAGGAAAAATGAGCAAGCGTAAGGATCTGGGCGACTTTGACAAGGGCCAAATTGTGATGGCTAGACTACCGAGTATCTCCAAAACTGCAGCTCTTGTGGGGTGTTCCCGGTCTGCAGTGGTCAGTACCTATCAAAAGTGGTCCAAGGAAGGAAAAGCGGTGAACCGGCGACAGGGTCATGGGCGGCCAAGGCTCACTGATGCACATGGGGACGAGCTACTGTGGCTCAAATTGCTGAAAAATTGAATGCTGGTTCTGATAGAAAGGTGTCAGAACACACAGTGCATCGCAGTTTGCTGCGTATGAGGCTGCGTAGCCGCAGACCAGTCAGGGTGCCCATGCTGACCCCTGTCCACTGCCGAAAGCGCCTACAATGGGCATGTGAGCATCAGAACTGGACCACGGAGCAATGGAAGAAGGTGGCCTGGTCTGATGAATCACGAGTTCAGGATGTTGACTTGGCCTCCAAATTCCCCAGATCTCAATCCAATCGAGCATCTGTGGGATGTGCTGGACAAGCAAGTCCGATCCATGGAGGCCCCACCTCGCAACTTACAGGACTTAAAGGATCTGCTGCTAACTTCTTGGTGCCAGATACCACAGCACACCTTCAGAGGTGTATAACTTAAGAGACACTTCCTGCTGCTCTACAGCTTTACACTACAAATATATAGTGGAATCCATCCTATTGTCCCCACAGCATGGCACTCCAACTCAACTTCTAAGAGGATTCTGGAAGTTGTTACACTGGTAGGATTTCGTGTTTACACCACAAAAACTAGTCTGCGCTATGTCCTCTTGTCCTCTAATTCCAGATTATTGGTGCCAGTTAAACGCACCTGCAGTAAATCTCTGTGCTTAGTGTAAACTTGTTTTAGCTACAAACAATGACAGCTGATACTATATATATAGTACTAGAAAAACAGTCATTCTTAATCTAATCAGAATTAGAGCAATATTTGTTCCAGTTATTCTCTCCCTGGCTTGTGTTTGAACAGAGACGACTTTCTAAATACTGTCCTTCTCTTCTTACCAGAGTTAAACATAAATGGATTAAAGTTTAGATTTTCTCTTTGTTTTGTATATTTATTTAACTTAATTCAGTTCAGCCACAAACAAACATAAAAGGCACTGGAATAGAACAATGTATTGATATTTATATGTGCACGTAAACAATATATGAAATTACATTGCGTTACATTTCAGTTGGCTTCTTTATGCATGAGATTTTTTTATATTGTTGGAATAAGTTAAGGAAATATAATGTTAATTGCAATAGGGCTTTAAAAAAAATATATGTGTGGGAATCTGTTTAAAAATGCTACTTCTGCTTGAAATTTTGTATTATTGTTTGTTGAGACTGTTGAGATGCTTAACTGGGCTAAAATACAAACTGAAAAGATGTGAATTGTGAATTACCGAAATATTAAAACATTTTTTTATTTTGTTTTCTTTTTTTATTTCACTTACAATTGCAAAAAAAGTCTGTAATTTTTTTTTTTCAGAAAATCTATATTATATCACGTACATCTACTTCAATATACAAAATCAACACACACAAAAAGTTACAAATCCAAAGCAATGTTTTACTTATAAATATTTGTATATTTGGAAACATGCTGAAGACATACTTCCAGATGTATTAATATGCCAAGCCCCCTGACTAGACTTTCCAAATCTAAATCATAATTCAATGAAAAGGGGGGGGGGAAATCTGGCATTAATTCCCTCATCACTAAATATAAATCCCTACAGTTAAAATCTATTCTACAGGTTTACCATATATGTTTTGCACTTATAAAATAAGGGTATAAGGAGAACCTACAAATACCTAGTCTTTGCATATGTTTTTCTTACAGTATATATCTGGTTGGGGGGTCAGTAGGACCTGGGAGAAGAGTTGAACAGAACCGTTCTCAATCATGGAGATGCAGTTTGGCAAATTTGTACAGCTTATTTTCTTCACTAGAGTACAACACTGATTTGTGATTGGGTGTGAGAGGTTATTCTAATTTATTCTAAGTGTAATCTAGTCTGATAACCGTTAGAATGTAAGGAGGTTTGGCTTTTCTCGCTTAACTGAGGTGGTGATGGGAGGTGGTGGGAAGTGAGACAATAAACGCTGGAGGTGTGTGATAAGGATGCTGTATTTATACTTGATTGGGCACAA
Source organism: Amia ocellicauda (assembly GCF_036373705.1). Lineage (NCBI taxonomy): Eukaryota > Metazoa > Chordata > Actinopteri > Amiiformes > Amiidae > Amia > Amia ocellicauda. Next base: position 38,969,382 of record NC_089851.1, on the reverse strand, counting down.
GTGTTTTCGCAATTGTATTATGAATTTCAAGTGTTGTGCTGTCAGAAGAGGTTTCATTTTTGCAACTCTGCTATTACTTTTTGAGACTGTTGATGCCAGACTCTATTGGAGATCTTCAGCTTGCCCTTGTGATTGAGTCTGCCTCCTGAACCACTTTTCTCACAGATGTAGAAGCATTCCCTTCTTGGAAGAGGTAGCAACTAGACCAGCAGCAGTGCATCTCTTGATGATGGATGCTCACTAAATAATAAAGCACCTATTTTAGCACCATATTTCTGCCTGTGTGTGACTGTTTTGAGCCCAGTACCAAGGTCAAACCCCACAGTGTCACAACAGTTTAAAAACTATAAATAAAATAAAACTGCATGTGTGCAGCATCCATCTTTATCAGGTTTGTCAGCCCTTACTAGGACTTAAAACAGATTATCGAAGGTACCCCAAACACATACTGAAATGTATCAATGTTCAGTCTTTGCTAATGTAAAAGCTTCTTAGAGAACTACAATTAGGTCATTATATTATTAGTACCACCACAAACTGATTTCCCTCCTATGGGTAAGACTTTCCTGATTGTATCAATATAACCATCTGCTGCATGTAAGAGATGTACTGACAGTAATATAAAGCAGATGGGATCCCCCAAGCCTTTGGTTCTTGGAGATAAATGCTTTTTATCCATATCTTAATCAGCTCTAAATTATGAAGTACAGACACACAATTAGGTCTAAATATATCCAACAAGCAATTGTTTCTAATGGTGAATGATTTGCTTCCAATAGGACTGCTATATTAATAACGCTTAGGGTGAGGAGAACATGCAAGCACCAGCAGGCTCAGCAATTAGATTAATTTATATACTAATTGCAACAAATTTGTGCTTCATGTTATAAATATCTATATACCCTGAAATCCACTGTCACCATAACATATTGGCACCATTAAAACCACCCCACCCCCCAAGGACTGAAAGTGCTTGTAACAAATACATTATATATGATGGTATAATATATATTATATATAAATAAATGTAATGTATCACTTGACAACTTCAGAATTAAAAAGTTATTTGCATATTTTAAAAGCGAAAGAAGGAGAATGAAGGCTCTTCCCTTCAGTAACTGCGGATAATGACCTTGTCTTTAATATGCTCACCTTGGCAATCTGTGCTGTTATGTTCTTACGCATCAGGGGTGACCTTCACTAATGTGTCTGATGGCTTATAGGCTTTGGGATACAACTCCTCTCATTGACAGTGATATGGCTGAATGGTTGCTTGAAACAGCCTCAGATTCCCATGTGCATGTGGGTGAATTCCCCTGTCTAAAATCAATGTCTAGGAGAGAAGCATGCAGCCCAATCATGCTCTCAACATTCATCTCACTATACAGAGAAGTAATCAAGACAGCCTCTTTGCTTATATTAAGACTGATGTACAATAGGATTCATAAAAATTCTCACATTTTCCCTTGCATATCTCCTGCATCCTACATCTGTGTCTAACTGGCTAAAAGTCGTATATTGGTCGTAAAAGTCCCCTTTCCATTTCACATCATTTGATTAGTTATTTAAAACATATTATAATGGTATAAAAATTATTTAATTTAATACACTTCTGCAGTAGCTGACTTTTTAAAACTGACAAAGTAGAAACATCTCTACACACAATACACCCCAGATAACCATCAAAGAAAATGTAAATTTTTTATTACTGCTGTTTTATTTTTTTGTTAATGCAGTTTCCAAAATATTGCAGCAAAGATTACTGGCGAGATCATTTCCCAGTTACTCCTTGACATCCTGGACCTGAAAGTTATTTGTTTGTATTAATTTTACCGAGCAAGATGGGTCGAATGGTCTCTCCTTGCACTGGGAGGTAAGAAACAGCTATAGGGAGGTCTCTTCATGGGTCATCACATTTGCTATCATCCTTCATTTATACTAAATTGTAATCAATTAACACTGCAATGTGGCTGTCTGTAATAATCATATTTGTATGGCAAACTATACTTTTAAAAGCAAGATAGTCCCTACAGAAATCTACGACTCCATGATAGCAGAGTTTGCCAAAGAATCTGTTACCACCACGCATGTATCAGAGAAAGATTAAAACCATTGTTTTATATAGCGAAGCAAATGTTTTAAATTTAATTTTGATTTCAGATATTTTTTTCATATTGATTTGTCAAGACAAAAATGTTAGCACTGTCAATCAATTTCGAAATCATAGTGTTCATTTTGAGACATGGACATTTTATTAAAGTTTAAGCAGCCATCATTGTCTCAGTTTATGCCTTTTAATTATTAATTTCTTTACACAAAATATTTTTTTTCTGTTCACAATCACTGCCTCAGAATTCCGCAGAGAACGCCTTTTTAAATCGCAGAATTTAAGAAAATATTTTGCAGATTTCTGAGGACTAGAAAGAGACCTAAAACAATCTGTAATCAGCACTAAAGCCAGATAGCGCAGGCCACTACACCCTCACAGGGACTGAATATGGAGCATCAGGGAGATTCTGTTACATTACAAAATGTATGGATAGCTATACAGGAAAGGACATGCGGTTGCTAACTGGCCACAAGCCATGATAATCAAGATTTTAAATTTCAGAGAGAAGGAGATGGTCTTGCATCATGTGAGTCAGAAACAAGAAACAAGAATCTTCTTCCCAGATGTTTGTTTGTATTTACAGAATAATTATAAGAAGTTTGAGCAGGGAGAGAGAGAGGCCTGAAATACTCCCTGATGTATCCTGCTATATTTTTCTATGAGGGTTCGAAACAACTTTTCTCTATGCCACAGGAAGCACTGACCTTCAACACTAATTTGGACCACGATGACAAATCATGTTTTATGGTTCCCACAAACAAAAACAAAACAGGAAGGGCATTACTGAACTAGACAATGAGATTTCCAAATTAGAAATAAGTGTAATAATTAATAATTCTCAAACTAAAAATACAATAACAATCTCTAAATACAATCAAAGAAAGATGGCATCAGTATAAAAATATGTACTCTCAAGCAGCTGAGGCCACCATGAACAAAGAACAAAGTATCAATAGTATTATGAATATGGGAATAAAAAATAACAAATATGAACTAAGTCATAAAATGAACACCTTGAAGCGTTATATTAGTCTAATATAGGTACTGCAACTATAAAATGTAATGTTATATATAAAAAATAACACTCCCACAAATAAATTTCAATGACAAGCACATACAATATATTTATACGCAGTCAGTTTGTTACAAAGTGTTTTTCCCGTCAAGTTAAATCATTTGCTGTAATTGCCCATCCAAGATAAATGCAAGCGTCATAAACATAATATTTAAATAAGCTTTGCATTAACATGAACTGATGGAATATCAGTTAATGTTAATGCAGTGCTTGTTCAGAAAATTACAGTAATTATTGAAATGACTTATTTTTGTCTCTGAAGTAAATCAGAAAGAAAAACAAACTTCCTGCTTCACGGCTAGCCATTTGCTAACTATTTTCCATTCATATATATGCTACCTTTCAGCTGCCAATACAGAATTTAATTTTAGCCTACAAAATGTATTCTGATGTTTCACAGCAATATCAAAGGCATAAGACAGTCTGAGCTTTAGACTGTACACTGGATCAGTGTTATAAAAACTCTGAAGGGATATTATTGATAAGTAAGTATAATTTAATCAGGAATATGTATTATGCTAAATGGGCTGGTGGTAAATTAAGTGTACAAATACTTTCAACTACATCAGCACCTGTATGTAACTGATGCCTAGGCAAAGGATGGGAAGTGACCGAGGTAATTGTTAGGGAAAACATACAGATAGTTTTAGAAAATAGTAATAAGAATATAAGAGCATAATAAAAAAATGAAAAAAGAAGGGGAATCCTGGCCCATTCCAGCTCATTTTGAAACACTCTGATAACTATGATATTTGATCTAATGAGTCTAATGGGATGCATCAAACTGTATATCAATAATAAGATAATAATCCTAATTTAAAAAACAAGTGGGTGCATTTGCATATTCTCACCAACAGTATATGTGTTGATATTTTGTTTTGATTTGTTCCAGTCATATATATGTAAACATATATCATGTAGATACATAATACTGTTGAATGATTTCTTGCTCTTTCCATATTTTGAAGAAAAAACATGTAGTGCAATGAATGATGAATATATGGACTATTTCTTTCAGTTCTATTTAGTTTTCTGTTTGAAATTAAAACAAATGAAAATAAAAAATAAACATTATTACAGATTCTAGCCCCTAATTATCTTTTCATTTAGCCGTCATTAAACTGATTATTCATTTGAATCCAAATCAATAAATCTTTTGTTGTTCAACAAGACTCAGAAATCCCTTATTGTCCAGCCGTGACGCCAAGCTGGCCAGGGGTATTTACATACATGTCAGGCAGTCGAGAAGTGGAGTCACGGCCCATAACCACAAAGTCTGCACCCTGGGATTTTCAGAATGGAGAAAGGTACAAGCAGTAGTGTTAGATTTCTGTGCGCTGGCTCCAGCTGCACAAATAATCATTTGTGCGATAAAAAGTCAGCTGGTCTAGGCTCAGAAAGTGCAGTTACACATACACACACACACAAAGTTTAAAGGTTCATTAGTTACAAATGCTCACAATTTTGAGTCTAAGCCATAGCACTGAGTGAAATGAATCATAGTTTTGCTCCTACTGCTCTCATCTGCTCAAGCTTCATCAAACTAATGACTTCATCAAGCAAAAGCAAATACATTTTGACCTTATATTGCAAGAGTTTCAGAACTGTTTACCTCAATTTGTTTACTAAATACCTCAATTCGTTACTTCTTAAACACTTTAGTTTTGGGTCCACAAATGGCAATTTTTAAATGTTAAAAAAATCTAACTGTATACGACATTTACTACACATTTACTATGTGTTTATATATGAGAATTAATTAACTTTTGTTTTAAAGTTATAGAATATAAAAACAAGTTTTTTACCAGATTATTAAATAGCATTATTAATAACTGCTTTTATTAATAACTGGTTTGTGTGTGGACTGTTATGTTTTGATGAATACAAAGTCTAAATCTATGAGGAAAATGTTGAATTATATCTTTCATTCTAATCTAATCTGTAATAGAAGTAAATAAATCAGCATTTTATCATTATTTATTAATTGAAATTGAAGATTAAATGTCCCCCCACAAACAGATACATTTGAAGTCCCTTTTTCGTAGACAATTATTAATCAGATTTAATTAAACATTGTCTGATAAGGTTCTGAAAACCTCTGATAAAACCTCTGGTCTTGAGAGTAAAATATCCACATAAAAACTCCCAAACCATGAGTTTATACATTTTATAATTTATATACAAGTATTACTGGATTTAATAACAGTGATTGCTTGACCTTTTTTGTAATATTATGGTGGCTAAATGTCTTGATATAGCTAATCAAAACCTATTATTAGCAAAATCCAACCAACAACAAAGGAAGCTGTTTTATTGCATTTTTTATTTATATGTTATATGATATAGATAAATAAATTCCTAGTAATGGAACAGGAAATCCAGGTCAAGATAACAATACCTTGTTCAAAGTTCAGGCTCTGCGATATTATTTAAAAAACAACAGCAAAACACTGACTTTAACAAAAATGTTGGATGTACCATTTTTCCCAACAGAAATTGCTGTCCTAGGAAACAAGCATGAGAGACCCAGCCACCCAGCAAGAGAAGAAAAACCTGAACTTCAGATATTTAACGCTGGTTATATCAGTCACCCCTCACAGAAATGTTAGCTCACACCTGTTGTCTTGTTTTCAGCAGGTGCTGCCAAGAGAGCAGTGTTTTATATTCCCCATGGTGGTTTATAGTACACCAGACATGCAATTTAGCCGTTGCTGATTTTGTTTGTTATGTGCACAATAGATTAGGGTATTACACAATTCCTAAACGTCTCTTTTCTCTTTTTTTATAAGCATTTGGAACTTGTATGTCCATTTATTTTTTGTTTTTGTTTTTTGGGGTTATTTGGTTATTGGGTTTTTGTTGTTGTTGTTTTAATGGTTTGTTTGTTGTTGCAGCAGCTATGTTCGATGATAACATCTGCTGACCTTTTCCAGATACACAAAGCATTGGTAATCCTTAGATTTACCAGCAAGTTGTGAGATGAGTCAAAATACTCAAAAAACATCAACAGCCATGTTGGGGAAATATTAGTGTAATTTAAGTTAGACAGAAAACCCATTTGGATGTAAGTATGCTTTAATGCAGTTACATGCAAATCCTCTTTAGTACAGCTTAAAAAGCTAGGGATTGGTGACTTAACTGACACTGAGCTAGTGTGAGATTTGATTCAATCTCCCTACACATACAAAGAAATGAATGCTTTGTGAGATTTCAGATGTATATATTTTGTAAATTATCTTAAAAATGCAATTCTCTTTTACGTAAAATTAAGTTCTACATAAATAACAATTTGTTAAACTTTTCCATCAGACCATGTTAACTTTCACTTCTCATTGGGCATTTTGTAAAACAGAAACCTCTAAAACCTCTTTTGGGGGGGTGGGGAGAGCATATGGCCCTTCCTTATTGAAAATCACATAATTGCATTACTTTCAATTGGTATTTACTTACATGTCACATTCTCAATTTGTTGATCTTTTTAATTTTACTTGTACATAATAGTTTATGGTTTACAAATATTTAAGATATTTTACTTTTAAAGCATAAATCTCTGAGGTAATTATAAATATATATATATTTTCTTGCTATCTATCTATACAATGCACCAGGATACCACAAGTGATGTCATGAACCACATTCTGTGCTCTTTTGCAATACAATCCAAATGTAGTGTCTTGTGCTGCCCCAAACATTTTTGCATCCTGCACCGCAATATTGTTTTTAACATGAAAGCTGCTTGCTTTTGCTAGTTCTTAAACATTAACGGGAAACTGGCACGGTTCATAAAATGATTGTTTTATGCATCTGTATGTGTTGCTATACTGTATAAGTAAGATCTATACCATGCGTCTGTATCAATTCTATCATAAAGAATTTTAGTAGAACAAAATTGCCCATATTTGGAAAGTAAAATGGAATTACGCTGTCTTCACATACACTTAATGTTGTTAATGGTAACTATAATTAATATCAAGGAGTGAGACCAGGATGCTGCAGCACGGTTGACTTGATAATAGTTGATGTGAGTAAGATAAATCTCCGTAGTTTTTCCATTATGCAGGAAGTTATGACACAACACATCCGAAAGAACTGAGAGAGAATTTGATAAGTTTTATATTTCATATTTTTAAAAGCTGCTTATGTGATAGACTCGATCTGTAAGAGTGGTATGTATCTCACTGATAAACTATAACAACACATATAGATTCACAAAACTGTAATTTTAGAACTAGTGGGACTTTAAATTTCAGTGTTGCTGTTGTCATAGCAGCAGGAAGAGCAGTGAAGATAGAATCGATTGTGAAGAGTGGCATACATCGTACCTACAGCAACACATAAAGATGCATCAAAGCCTAATTAGAAACCATGTCAGTTTCCTTAGAACACCATGTATTTTTTACATAAATATATGTCTAAATATCTTAGGAATTCCATGTCATTTTAAAATAGACAGCATAAAGACTGCATTCATATTAGCTCTCCTTCTTTGCCTGACACATGAAGTCCCTGAATCCCAGGCTACACATTTCTGATGCAGAGGAACTCCTTGGAAGTGATAGTCTACTCATCTAATCATGCTCATCTCTGATTATACTGCTTTCCGGAAAGCATAAAATCTCCTTACCAAGTTTTTGAATGGAGCCTTATGTTGTTAAAAAAGGAACAAATTAAATTGATGTGGGAAAGTGGAGAAAGACCGGCCTCAATTGATAGGCCTTAACCCACTGAAAAGTTTTAAGTTGCCCGTGATTATCTGCACCAGAATGTCCTTTGACCTTTGGCCTTCTTTTGATGTTCACATTCCTTCTGTTGCACAGGTTGAGTCAGCTTGAGTGTGTGGGGTATGTGTGTGATGTAAGGTGATACCTAGGGAAATGATATTAAAAGTAAGTAAAGCATTTGTTGACTTTTGTCCTGCCCACAAGAGTGTAACCAGCCTGATCGGAAACCACTATTTACAAGTTGATTAAGTGTTAAATAATTAACTATAACCTCTCGTTGAAAGTAAAAACCTGTCCACTTAGGCTTGAAGATATAATAAAAGGCCACTGCTTCCTTATCTGATACAAAAGCTTATGTAACATCCCAAGGTGTTGCACATAATCTATGCAGAAGTGCGAATCCTTTATGTAGTGGCATTCTTTATATCTTGGATGTGGAGTATAAAGAAAAAAAAAACTGTTCTGTGGTGAAATTAATCTTATTCAAAATAATGATTAGTATCTTTTAGTATTTTAGATTAGTATTAGCTTTTTTAACGCATTATATAAATTAGTGTTTTAATGCATGAAATACACTTGTTCTTCCAGTCTTTTCATGAAAGTAATATTAAACATTGCTTGCTTCTAATCAATGAGCGCTGACTTACACAATATATTAAAATCTATGCACAGATAACATTATCTTGTTTAAAAGTTACTCAAATTAAAGCATTCAGTAGTATGTACACTAATATCCCCTTATTTCATTCCTGTATTCTAAAAGGTTTCTTTTCTTTTTTTGGGGGGTAGTGATCAGATTTCTCACCAGAACCTTTATTTTTAATCTGTTGGTTTCTAAGTTTGCTGAGGTCAGCTATTCTCAAACCCACCGCAGACATGCATAATGAGAGAAAGAGATATAGTAACACGCATGTTCTTTTCCATTACAAGGACCTACTGGAAATTAGTCTATGTATTTGGTTCATGATTGAATAATTTCATCTAATACTGTAGTCATTAAAATTCTCATTAAATATCTCATTAATATGTTCATATTAGAATCTAAATCAAAGAAAACTAGATATAATGCATCCAATGGTCCCAAAGAAATGTACAAACCTAAATGCATATATTCTGTTTGTGTCTAATATTTTTTAAATAAAACATGGGCATGCTGAAATTTTTGTATATACATGTATACTGCACATTTGAGGACCAAAGAGCAGGTTAGAAGGAATTATATATAGAAAATAACATGCAGAAATATTCAATTAGGCATGTGGTGAAGGAGAGGTAATTATCTCACACTAACACCTAAAATCAATAACTTCACCACATTGAAAAGGATCTGCAAGTTTGCAAGTGTCCCATTGGGAATTATCATTAGATGCAATTACAATTCTGCAGAACTGTAGCACATTTTTTAGACAGTGTTTTGCATATGTGTGTGTGTTTGTTTAGTGGTTGGTAACTTTGAGTCTTTTTCAAAAAATGTTATCCTCTCAGGTGACAACATCCTTTCTTTACCACATGTATGTATATGTGTCTCTGGATTGTTTGGAATGAATGCAATGGTTTAGTCTAATTTGAGTCAATGTGTTTAATATTGGATCTGCAGTTGAAACGTTAAGGTTTTCATGCTAATTATTTGTTCTATTCTATTTTCCAGTTCTGTCCTTTTTAATCATACTTCCTACATAAAAAAACAAATAGAAACAACTTGTCAATCAATGTTTGGTTCAATATGTGTGTCTCTGTAAAAATATAAATTATTACATTAATAAAATGTATTTAAATAAAAAACGAATTACCTTTTCCCCCATTATGAAATACAGCTTATTATGATAACAGGAAAGACTGAGGAAACAAAAGTGAGTAGGAAGCATTTAATGAGGCAGGAAATCGAGATTCTCATAGAAATCACTTAGCTAATGTTTGGTGGAAGAAGCTAGGGATCACATTTCAGATTCTGGCATATAATAATGGACCATTTATTTTCTGGCACAAAATACTGTATTAATATTTTAAAGCTTCTCCTTGTTTGCAGTATGATTTGAATTGCTTTGCTTTCTAATGATGCACACCATAACGATATAATGTTTAGCTGCAGTAAAAAAAAAAAAAAAAAAGACAACATTTTAATAAAGGCTGAATCAGGAATTCAAAATGCGATGAGGCCAGGGATAGAATGTGTTACAGTCAGCATCTCTGACAATCCCAGGCAGGAGAAGGAGGCCCAATGCTAATGTGAGTGCTCCATCTGCAGGTTATGCAAACACATAGTTAGCACTTAGCAGGTACACCCCTTGGAATAAAAATAGCAATTCTAAGCTTGTTTGCAGGGGACGTGTGATCCCTTGATAAATATCTCACTGCTGTTAAATTAATTTGAAATTGATTGGTGCCTGAGAGTAACAGAGCAGTTAGTGACTCATTTTCATAGAGAACAATGGCCCTACAGTCTAACTTGATTTGTTTTAAACCTGCGATGCAGTTCCAACAGAGCTTGCAATTATTTAATTCAACTCGTAATCATTTTAGTGAAACATTTTTTCTCAGCTCTTAAAACATATTGTAGGTACTCTAGGCTACATCTGCTTCAGAGCTGAACGTAGTAAAAAATAAAAGGTCTAATTAAGTTAATTATTCCAGTTCAGCTGCAACAATAACAAAGGTTCATATCATATCAGCTTCAAAGAGTCATATTTATTAAATATTTACCAAGTCAACACCTGTTTTCCCTAATGATGAAAGTGGGGAAAGTAGCACATATATCTTTAAGAGTTCTTATCTAAAAGTTAACGAAAGCAAATTAAACGTTTCTCTTTTATGTTTTTCTTTCTTTTTTTTTCTCTTTTTAAAGATGAACTTTAACATGAAGTTAAAGTTTATCCCAGTGTATCTGAGGACAGGGGCTGGGAAACATTGTGTAATGTCACAGGTGTCAAATATCCAAATGCATGTATGTAATTGATTTCTGTGCAATATATATATTGTAATAGTAATAGTAACAAACGCCAGATGTGAAGCTTCTTCCTTCAGTTATTGTGGAACTGACCGGAGCTCTGTTTAACTTCACAAGCCTGGAGAAATATACTCCACATTGGATTAGCCATCCAACTATAGCCTATGGGAGTGATAAAAACTCTAATTAAATCATAAACCTGTATTGAGTACACCATATTAACTACAGAGGTTTAAATGTATTGTAATTCCTAAATCAGTGATATGAAAACAAACCATGGGACTACTATGGTAATATAATCAAAATGGAATCAGGGATAAAAAATCGAAATGCAGAATGAAACAAATTCACTCCAAAATAAAGGACATTATTTAAAATGTGTGTTGTTTTAGCACTGATTCACCATAGAGAAAACATTAGATTCCAGTCAATTGAGTTAATACAACGTGTATTTACACTTTTGGCTACCCTCCATTATAAATTGCACATACAGTTAAATCGATGTGGGTCCTCCTTCCGGCAAGTGAATTGAGAGAAGTATATGTCTGTCTGGCTGATATCAAGGACATCCGCATCCTAGGTCTGGACTTTTCAACACAGTAGTTACAGGCAACTTTAGATCACCAGCAGTTTGAGTTACATAATTAGGGTGTTAAACTTCCCTTGCAACGGAGCAGTGCGAGTTTGGACTGTGGAAAGCTCCTGCCACATTCAACAGACTCGTGGAATGTGTGCTGGCCTCTGTCCCCCATACCAAGTGTGTCTTGTGTTTGGACGATTTACAAGTTCACATTCCTGATTTCTCCAATTCCTCAGCTGGATACTGGACTTCTTCTGCCAGGCTGGCTCCACCTCAACCCTAAGAAGTGTGACCTGTGCTGGAGGGAGGGGGTAGTGGTTAGGGCTCTGGACTCTGGAGTGGAACATTGTGGATTCAATCCCCAGGTGGGGGACACTGCTGTTGTACCCTTGAGCAAGGTACTTCACCTAGATTGCTCCCACAGTCAGGGATCATAGTCAAAGAGGGGAGTCGTAAGTCTGTGTATTCATTTTCCTTAATGGTTGCAGACTATATTCGAATGTTGTTTGACTTTCTCTCTCTCCTTTGCCCTCCTTGTCCTTTCTCCACACTGACACGCCCACATAGGATTGCATAAAGGTTTATATAAGGCTCCATCCTAGTCACACCTGTTTTCATTTAGCATGTGTTTGTGGTGGTGGTGGGGGGGGGGTTGAGATTATGGGAAATGCAGTAAATGCTCTCCGTGGTGTGTAGTTCAGGAAGCTAGAAAGCTAAGGATGTGGGCTGGTATATACCGATCCTTTAAGTAACACATGGGCCCAGGCCATGTTACATTACATTCATACTTAAGTGAGGACATGAATCACGAAAGTCAAAACTTCCATGCAATGGATGTTTCAGCTTTATGAATCACCCCTTTACTAGAACACTCACTTAGCCGGGAAAACTTCAAAGCAGAATCTAAGAAGCATGAATGGCAAAAAACAGGAAATAAAACCAGTCAAAAATTAAGAGTACAGATGACTTTTACTTTAAACATGCATGTACAGCAGCTAACATGTACTTTTCATGTGTTTGTTTATGACTGTTCAATGAATCATCACTGAAACTTACATTGATGTTTTAGAAAACCTTCCACATGTATCTAGGCAAATATGTACTGAACAATCATCCAGAAGCACAGTAAAGAATGTTTTATAAAAATAAAATAGAAACTCAACACACAAAAAATGCACAAGTACAAGCAAGCAACAACTGCAGAAACACGAACACAAACACTTTTGGAAAATCATGAGAAAATGATAAATATCTTATTTCAAACTGTAACACATTAATTGGGATGATTCAGTTTTTTTTTATGTTGCATTTCTGAATGAATGATACATGATAAAATGCTGGCTGTTTCAACTTTCAAACACTTTTTTTGTTAATGACAAGGTTCCCATTTACACTTCCTTTGTGAGTGTTGTAATTTCCCCCTTTTACAGACCGGATTTAGTTTTCAACCAACACACCACAATGTCCAACACACCACACTGGACCAAATAGGAAGTTATCTCAGCAATTGAGCCCCCCAGCTTAGAGATCTGAGCCACTAAAATTTCACAACTCCCGTGTGTTTGCCCATTCATGAAAAATAATCTGTTAATGACTCAGAATGAAAAAAAAAAAAAAAGCCTAGTTAAAAACTTGGCTAAGAGCCTGTGACCATAGTTGCAAACTTAGTGGGGCCCTTATACCATTGCATTTTTATAGGCAAAGATAAACCGTTGTTCACAATCTGAAATAGCTTCCTATGAAATGTCAAAGGTTTAGCAACAATAAAAAAAGAAAAAAAGATAAATGAAGCTTATAATGTACAGAACTGAAAAATTAAGAGGAAATATATATATATATTTAAAAGAAACATTATTTGGTAACATTCAGGTTGATTCAACTTTGTACTGTTTCATAAGTATATTGTAATGTGTTTGTTTGCACACCAAAGGTTAGTATGTGGTAAGAAATTACTTTTGAATGTCAAGCACTAATGTTGTAGGAGAGGTTTACACATTTAAGACAGAAACATTAGCATTAGACAGCACAAGATGTCTACAGGAGTTTATGCAATTTCTGTTTGGAATATGGATCAACAAAATATATAGTTTGCAATGTAGGCTACACTAATTCTTCTAATTTTACACTACACTAATTTCAACCTTCTGAAGCCCTGTGCCATTGATGATTGGTCCCCAGAGAGTACTACCTCATCCATAAGTCTGAACAGTCACTTACGCTATAGCTATGATTTAAACACTGTTGTTCTTATTGTTTGTATTGGAGAAAATGCACAAGAATAAAGGTTTCTAAACCACAAACAGGTAAATTATGAATGGCGTTTTCAACTAATCCCCTCCAAGCATAATTATTTGGAGATCAAAATGTTCCTGATGTGCAATGTAAAGACGGGATATATCCAAAACCTCAGAGTTTGCATTGGTGTCACCACAGATATTAATCATGACACCGATCCTGGGGTTTGGGGTTCAGTTGGCCTTACCAACTGATCCCTTATCGGGAGAGGGCACACAGTTTTTATCGACAACGGGTGAAGCAGCTCTTTAAAAGCCTTCACGAACTGCAAACAAAGACGTGTGGTACTGTAAGATCCAACAGAAAGCGATGCCCACATTCTCAAGTAAAATGGACATGGAGTTCTAAAATAACAGGAGACAGACAGAACTCTTATCCAAACAATTTGCAAGCTCTCAAAATGTAGCAGACCCTCGATTGGCCTGTTAGCAGAGACGCATGTAGAATACGAGATTAATACAAATTAAAAGCAACCTAGGTATGTCTTAAGTTTGCCCTTTAATAATGCTAGCATCAATGAGTGTATCTCAGCAACCATAATGAACAAATATTAGCCATGCAAAGCAGAGACAAGAAGATGCAACAAATGGTTTGAGAATAAGATAAATGTATTTAAAAGGAGAACGTTATTAAATTATAAAAATTAAGTATGCTTTTCATAGTGTGGTGTGGTGTGGTTTAGGAAATACATATCTAACGGTTAATGGGTCAATCCTTTTCAGCAGCTCGAATTCTGAGAAAGTAATGAGTTTACACTGATAAATGCACTTTCTATAATCTTCATCTCCTACTTTAGAAAGTCACCATTAACTGGTGATACCTCAAAGCATTATATATAGAAAATTCCTGAGCCTGCAAAATTATTCTATAGTCAGATGGGTCTTTAGATGTTCTGGGTTATCTTTATCCCACACAGCTAAGAGGCTATCTGAGTTATTATACAGCATTCCGTTTTTTTTTATTATTCAAAACAGGGAACAGGATGGTCCATGTCAAAACAAATCTTCACAGTTGTAGACTGACTAATTTCAACCTTAGGGACAAAGAACAACTCCAGCATTGATAAAATTCATGTTTCCTGTTTGAACATGGTTTAAAATGGTGTTATTAACCCCGGGGTCAGTCCTTAACAAACCTGCGGGCAGTTAACGTCATTTATTTATTTTGTGAATGCAAATCGCTTAATTCAAGCGATAGCCTCCTAGACTGTTGAATTCAGAGTTCCTAGACCCCCTCTAGTTTCTAGAGGAGATACTCTTCAAGGATGTGCATTTTTGTATTTTTCCACAGGTGCATGATGGGTTTGGTCCATCGGTGTAGACTGGCAGCACAGGGGCCTTGGCCTGGTCTGAGCTCCTTTAGCAGAGACCTCTCTGTGGAAGCTCGAAAGCTGCAGGATGTCAAGAGGGGTTAACTACAAGGAATTAGTTTTTGGTACCTTGTGGATCCCATTCATCAGATCAAATGGATAGATAAATAAGTTTACAAAAATATGCCAGGACATGGTTATCCTTTAGAAAATCAAACACGCATATTTAATTACACTCTAGTTAAAACCTCTGTTCGTTTATAGAGAAAGTGCTCAATTTAATGTAGCCAATTCCATTCAAGTTCAACACAGATGTTATCTCAATTAAAATGCTTTCCTGTGTTGCATGCATGTGATATAATAATGAATAGGTGAGGAACTGTAAATATCAGACTTCTGCTGTGGTCATGCGTTTAGAAAAAGACATGATGTATCACGGTAGGGAAGGTCATGCACAGTATTGCCTTATATAAAGAAGTTGGAAATAGTAAGCAGTGTAATATCATGATTTAATAAGAGTAAAGTAAGAGGACAAGTAACAACGTTGTTTCATATGTTCTAAACAATTTAAATGACTATTCAAAAAGTATAATGCTATAATGCATCATCTTTGCTATTTTTATTTCTTACAACACAGATCCAAAGATATTTGCATTGGAACAGGCAGACAGACAACACCATTGTAATCTCTATGCTTTTTAATACCTTATAGTACTAATTTGAGAGTTACCTTTAGCTAGACGATTGCACCATAAACAATAACAAATTTTAAAGGGGTTGAATATGGTTCAAACGCAGGACATATTTTCACAGCTTCATAACACTTGTTCTACTTTTTCTGTCATATGGCAGTGCTGGCTTTCCTCCACACTAGAAATCTTTATACTATTTAAAGCATCATCTCTTAGGCAGGAATTAACATGCATTACTTATTTATTTGTGCCTAACTAGTATTTAACAAAGCATGATATTCTGCATGACTAAAAATGCACAAAGTTAGATATTTATTTTAAGCGTCACTTATCTGACTGTGTATTGGTCAATTATTTGCAACTTGATTGGGGATAAAGGTAATGTGTAACTAAGAAAATCTTAAATGATGTCTGCTCACAGTTTGTACTAGTTAATCACACAACATGCTTAAAACATGGCTACTAGGTTATGCTAAAAAAACAAAAAAATACAAACTTAAGCCATTTCCATTTCGTTCTGCTCACGGTTTCTACTAGTTAAACACATAAAATGCTTTGAAAAATGGCTACTAGGTTATGCTAAAAATGAAAGCTGTTTTCATTTCATTACTTATTGACATCAATGTTTCTTTAAGTGTGGAGAAATAAAAGGTTGACACTCAAATTTAATCTCTGAAAAATAATTGTTTAAGAGATGAACTCAAATGTTTTTTTTTCAGATCTTTGATGAAAGAAAGTTCTCTCTAAAACTCTGATGGCTGACACCATATGCATATCTCAGGAGAGCCATAGCTTTAGGCTATGAGCACAAGGTGCTGGGAGTTTTAAGAATGGGTTTTCTGTTGGGAAACCACACCTCTTAAGTGCTTAGTCTTGTGAGAAGAGGGACCAAGGAATAGGAAGTGGAGTGCAGTGAAAGGGAGATGAGCTGCCTGAGGGGTGTTTAAAAATGTCTGTTTTCTGAAAGGTTCATAGGTCGTGAAACCCTTAATTGTCGGTTTTAAACAGACAGATCTACATGTAAAGATGAGTAAAGGACGGCTTTTGAAGAATCTGAATTCTTTGTGGTACAAACAAAAATGTTTTTGCATTTTACTAAGGAAAACATGTCTAATATGTTATTTATTTTTGTATAGGTCATTTTACCCAATTTTACCCAAACTATGCCACCTTTTTTATGAGTTCTTTATTTATTTTATTAGTTTTGCCTCACAACAGGTTGGAGCAGATTTTGTGGGGAAACACAGGTGCATTACTTTATTTACCAGATTATTTATTGCACATCTTTAAAGAAACCATCAACATTTTGCTGGAAAAATTTAATACAAGGTATACCTCGCTTTGCACGAGAGATTCGTGCTAAACAGGGTGGTGAAAATATTTAATGGGGACCGGTTTCATAAATGCAAGAACAAACATACAATAAATTACATTTTAATATAAAAGTGCTGCTAATGAGATTTTTTTTTTTGATAAATTAACAATAATACAAATAATAATCATAAAGTCCCCATATTTATTGGAATTTGAATTGTAAGCTGCCGAAGTCCTTGGCTTCTGACTGATACTGTTTAGCCTATTATAACAGTTTTTTGTTCCTTTTTTATGTTTTCTCTATATGGTAGAATACACAAAGTAAAACAAGACAAGACAAAACATTTAGAGAGTTGCATTTCAGTTTTTCTAATGTTTTGAATGTATATGATTTTTTAATTTCATTTTAAAATGTTGTAATACATTTAATACATTTGTGATATAATTATGCAGCAAAATATACAAATCGAATCACAAAATAGTCTGCAAAATATCAAAAGGAACTGTGCTTTGGATGCTGGTACATTCATTTAATACTTTAATTCTTCAGTTGCAGACACCTTAATATTAACCATATCAAGCATGTATATATTATAACTGCTGATTTTCAACTATATCATTCTACAAATTGCTATATCATCCAGAATAAAAATTAAGTAAGTCCCATATTTTGAAATTTTATAAGAAAGACCCAGAACAACTCAAAAACATCAAAATTGACCAATGACTGAAGTCTGTAGTGAAGCAAGTCTTGTGAAACACTACATATAAAGCATTAAGCAATAGCTATGTATATTTTAACCATGATAATAAGATCATTTACCCCATCTTCTAGCCCTCCCAAAAAAAGAGTTGTGCAATACATACTTAACACAGAATTGTTTTTTCAAAGAGTTCACAGAAATACATTTTAAAATCCATATTGCTTTTGCTTATTTGCTTCAAGTAGATATTGACACTGAAAAATCTATTATTAATTATTATTTTATGTTGGAAACACTTCATGTGATAATCCATGAATGAGTTTCCAGTTCTGGTTTTCTACTGGAGAGGTACGGATACATTATGAAACATCTGATGAAGCTCAAGAGAATGCAGTTTCACGCTGAAAAAAACTGCCACAAAAAATCGATAGGGTCAATATCAAATACTCATTCCACATGGAGACCCATGCTTCTTTTTCAAATGTAAAAAAGTACTAGCTACGTCCTTCATGGATTTTTGTTTTTTAATTGTATTTGCTCATCCTACTTCATTTTCAAAGTGAGTCTCCTAGCTATACCCCTCTGCTATGCAGTATGACAGGTAGGCCAAAAGCAACTGCTTTAAAAGAAAATCAACTACATCTAACATGACATAAAACCAACAGGAATGTATTATTATTATTATTATTATTATTATTATAATTGTTGTTGTTATTCAGTAATAAAGAGTAAATACAACTGTTGGGTCTTAATATGGTTAATGCACTGGGATGGTGTTTTTGTCTGTGCTGTAATAGGGCGCACAATGATGATGCCACAGTCTCTGATTCACGGTAATGTCAAATACCAAGCCACAGGTAATGTTTATTGGGAAGTACTTTATTTAGAAAAATAGTAATTGCTCATGAAATCATACAACACGTTATTTTGTTGAGAGAGCACATTGGTGGAGTAGAGTCGAGGGGCAGACAGAGAGAAGACATTCCTTCTTAATGGGGGCACTTGTTCCCCTCAACTCAAACCAGTGTGAAATAGAAAGAAAGCCTATTATGGTTTTGTTATGCTAGTCAAAACCAAGTTTCAAAACATTTGTTTAATTAGTTGAAAGTGCGGTGCTACAGAGTCATCAAGCCACTTAACCTCTTCAGACCATTTCATAAAGAGGGAAAGTGTCTGCAGAAAAAATGAGTGTTCAGATCCTTCAAGGAAAAAACACTATAATTGGGAGGAAATTCTGTTTAGTTCCCTTTCTGTATTCAGCCGTATACAGGGATCTGCTGGTGGGAATATTGTCTCTGAATGAGTTGCATACGGCAGCATCTACTCTGAAGTCTACATCTCTGTTCTGTTCATTAAAAGAGTTGCCTAGTTAAATAAGGGAGTTCAACATTATTAGTCATGAAGGGTGAGATCTTTTCACTCTGTTTTTCTTCTCTTTAGTTGTAGGCAAACTTCATTGAACTATAGGTTTTGGAGCCATTCAAAACAACTGTGGTATTTTACTATTGTTTCCTGAGGAGGATTGTGAAGACTGTTCCTCTTTCTATCA
Organism: Amia ocellicauda; assembly: GCF_036373705.1. Lineage (NCBI taxonomy): Eukaryota > Metazoa > Chordata > Actinopteri > Amiiformes > Amiidae > Amia > Amia ocellicauda. Next base: position 38,950,089 of record NC_089851.1, on the reverse strand, counting down.
GGTTAATCTTAAAATAGTCTTTAAAAGGATATATAGCAGTGACAACATCTTTTGATCAACTTCCTATAAGCTACTCATTTTTAGTAAATATATTTTCTTCATAACATTTTAAAATCCATTTGAAACAAATATTCCTTCATTCATGCATCAGTCATTGTAATAATAGAATGTATTTAATCCCCAATTAAATTATTAAAGATATATATCCAGATGTTTTCCAACACATAAATATTCCCATATTACACAATTTTACTGTATTTCATTACTGACTTTTAAAAGCTCAACAGGTATATGCATTTGGTGTGCATTTATGTATCTATTATATATGTCTTTAAAATAATTCTATAAAGCTGTATTTGATGTATTATTAATATCACATAAAAAGAAAAGAATACCCGCACACTCACTTATAGCTCCAAAAAATCATAAAAAGTATTTATTTAGCCCATGCTTCTCACGTTTTTTAACTTAAAAAACCTGAGAAGCATGGGCTAAATAAATACTTTTTATGATTTTTTTGAGCTATAAGTGAGTGTGCAGGTATTCTTTTCTTTTTTTGTGATATGATCTTTTTCGATATCCAGCACCTTCTAAGGTATTCAGATGTGCGTATAATCTTTTTTCATGTATTATTAATATGTAATTTGGAACACTTCATATGCACCATGTATTATCGCCGGTATTAGGTGTGCAATTAATTTAATCCTCTAGTCTCTACATCAGACACTTTACTTTTTACCAGATTGCTGAAATTACAATTGTGTTGTAATATACTGTAGCGACCTTGGCTTTTTCTGGTCGTAGAAATAAAAGTACTCGAAACAGAGTTTTCCAAAACAAACCTGTTGTTTATTAATCTTTGTCAGAGGTATTTCCACTTCCCCCTTTAGATTCTCATAAAGCACACAGGTCAGACTCTTCACTTAACTCCAACTCGACTCTCCAAGTGGCATGTCACCACGCCCTTATATATCCCCCTATCAGGTGACACCCACCCGCCCAATCAACACCGAGACGGGGGAGCCACAAAAACACAATTAGCCCACAAACATCCCTCCCTAGCCCAACACAATAACACCCCACATGTAACACAAATACACACTCATGCACACCCACACAGACAAACAGGGTCCCCGAACTGACCCGCCCACCCACGATACCCACTTTTACAACCCCTCCCCCCAATCCCTTTGACTGAGACACACACACACACTCGCCCTGCAGACCCCTGCCAGGATTACTACAATACTTTAATCCTTGTTAATGCTTTAATGTTTTACATTACAGTGTATTGTGAAAAGTGTGCTTTTCCTAAATGCTGCATTACAAGACCCAGCATTGCTAACCCTGATATTAAATGTACTTAAGGTTGAATTCCTAGTCCAGTTAAAGATCAGATTTAATCAGTTCTCCATATTTAATGGTTGAGACTTCCACAGATGATCCTGTCATGAAGTGCAGAAAGTCTCTACCCATCCAAGAGTGACATATTACTGATTTACAACCTGTCATATGTTTGTAAGTTTTTCATTCAAAAAGTTTGCATTTTATACAAACCAACTCAATAAATTCTAAATCTGTAAATGAGAACTGCAGTCTATATTAAATCAAAACTATCAAAACTGTGATCCTGCCACGCTTAAGTAAAGCTATTGTGGAAGAGAGTAATGTGGTCTGATAGGAAGCCTCTTTTGTGGCTTTAAACTGAACTGGGGCTTCAAGACCTTTTCGAAGGCCCCAAGTTCTTTCCTTTCACACATGTGTAAGAGGAAGTGAAGACTGGTTATATTTAATATGACAGTAAAAACTGTAGTGTGTAGAGTTTTCATGAGAAATACAGTATGATTTGTTTTCCATTACTCCAACCTTAAAAGTCAGAACATAATGAAACATTTTTACTATACGTTAGATTAAATATAGGTGCTTTTAAATATTTGTGCTTTTAAATATTTGTTCCTCAACCAAATACCTGTGTCCCAAAACACACAACCTTTATACTGTTTTAGCTGATTAAATATCCTGATTGTAGCTGATTGAATAACTTAAAGACAATAGCTATAATACAACTCCAAGAAATGAATAATTAAAGAAGCCTTAGAAAGGGGTAAATACAAACTAATGCTTTATAGACAACATGGAATTAAATTGAAACCATTAGCAATGTAAAGATTATAAAGCAAATAATAAAACTATAATCTGAATTGAATTATGATTGAGTTGGCATGTTTTTATTTATTTCAAATTCCTCTTTTATTTCACCTCTAAGAGACATTCCTTTATAAGCCAATTAGTTAAATGTTCCTTGCTTTGTCCCTCACATGTCTCTTTGTGTTCCTGTTGAATATGGTTACTTTTATTATTATTATTATTATTATTATTATTATTATTATTATTATTATTATTATTATTATTGACTCTCCATACATTGTTCTATTCACTATGCTTATCATACTAAGCAAAAATATCCTATGTTGAGATGAATCAAGGCTTATTGCATGGAAATGAACAGAGCAGGTATCTCATGAACCTGACTGATCAGGCAGTGCTACAGTGGCTCATACTGCAAAGATAGTCTACCTCACTCGCTTTTTCAGAGGAAGTGTTTGTATTTTTGTTGCAATAGATAAAAATGTAAAATGCAGTCAGGAGGGAGTATGCAACATTACCACCATTTTGTTTTTCCAAATGATCCTTAATTGCACAGTGATCTCCAGCAATACTCTCCATGAAGTGATTAAGAGTCAATTAAGTCAGTAAAGTGCTTTTGCAGCTCTGGGCCAGCAACAGGATGGAACTGAAGTGTCAAGATTGATCACTAGATTATTTAAAAAGCAAGAAACAAGTACAGAAATCTGATATTACAATCTACCCTGCGAACAGGAACAAAAAGCAACTTCAGGAAATCCTTAACTGAGGGCCGGATTAAATCAACAATGTTGGCGCTGCGAGTCGTTCGCAGCGAGTGGAAATCGCGCTGCTAAACTATCGCGATATTAAATCAGCCCATTTGCGCCGCAAAACGTCCTTCTCGCAGCTCCTTTCTGGCACAACGCGAGAGAATAAAACACAGCTTTCACAGCCGCTACTACAGCACTACACACTGCACTCAGCGCTTTCATGTTTAGTTAGATGCTACTCTCTTCTGATTTTTAAAGTAAATCCCGTGATGTACAGTTGTGTAGTTTGCTGTTAGCGGCTGGTTAAACTTGTAGTTAATCCCGCCCAACAATATAATGGCAGTGGTTACATTTTCGCTGCATTAAATCAAGACAATATGTGGAGAAAACGCGCAGACAACGCGCTCAGCTGCTCTAGTGTCTCTGACTGCGGGTTGAAGCCTCTGCGGCTGCGCGTCACTGAAATCACTGCGCAGCGCGACACTCCTGCATTAGATGTTGCGCCCGACATCCACACCAACGAAATGCTGCTTATTATTCGTGCACAGGGAGACAATATATTGACATTGGTGTTTTGAATTGTATTGTATTGAAAGGGGTGTTTCCAGGCTGGATACATGTGCACACAGCGCCCTGACCCGCAGTGGAGGTGCGTTTGGCCGGATCGTGGTGCGGCCGCTGTGGACGGTGTTTCTGCAGCTCGTCTCTCTGGCCGCTCGGCGCTTCTCACGGACTCTCACAGCGGCTGGACTCGGTGTTTCCGCAGACGCGCAATGCGGGGGTTGGACGCTGTTTCCGCCGCTTCGTACGTCTATGATCGTAATACTTTTAGAGGGGCTGACAGAAAATGTAGGGGGGCTGAAAAAAAAAATAGAAAAATACTGAATAATGTGAATAATCAATTATCTAGTAGCAGGTGGCCAACGTTATGCCGATACACTACTGTACTGCTCCGCACCGTTACATTGACACACACAAAGACGGTTGCAATGTTAATAGCAATTGCCGCTAATTGGTCGATTTAATTGCCACAAGAACCCGTAAAACTATTCAATGTAATGTAAGCGGAGATATGGCCAATTTCATATATAACATTTACGCAACAGCATAACGAAACCTGTAATAATGTAGCAGCAGTCAATCATTCATTACTAATCACAGATCACACACGCATGACGCAATTGGCTTGAATGCGCACCATCTCGCCATCTATACAAGAGAAAGTGGACTATAATGACAATTAAAATTATAATGGCAGACATCGATGCCAGCTCTACAGTTTCAGATCCATCGGAACTTTCTAGACCTTCCGATCACCTTTTAATAAGATGTTATCGGGTTGATAGACACAGCACAGCGTTATTGTGTCACCTGCTGAAGGATACATTGAATAAGAGATTTGCACGCAACCATCCTCACCGTGGAGACAATTATGTGTGCGTTGGTCTATAATGATACCGGCTCCTTTCAAACTACAGGAGGGGACGCTGTGGGAGCGCCAAGCCACTGTCAGCACCGCTGTCACAGCTGGCACTGTGGACAAGCAGTGATGTACATTATATATATATACAACTGACATATACACAATTATATTACAACGTGTACTGTAAAGTATGAGGGGAGGCATAATGAGGGATTCACGGCGGGGGTCTGGGGGTCCTCCACCAGAAAATGTAGAAAATTAAACACCTGTCATATCGGAGTCGAACAACTTATATCAATATCTCCATGAAATGTATATTTGCTTCACAAACACATATCACAATGGGACACATCCAGTGAACAATCACACATCAGCCGACATTATACCGGCAAACTAGGGGCCGCATTGAATCCAATCTTTGACCCCCGCAAATACAAAACTACAGAACTGGACTCAGTGCGGCTTCATTCTTCAGTTGATCGTTTATTCTAATAATTAATGTAACCACTATGATGTTCATTTAGTAGTTTTGTATTAGCCAGTGGGTCAGTTTTTTATTGAATGCACCGCGCTACACATATTATTATTATTATTATTATTATTATTATTATTATTATATTTGTTTATTTATTTATTGGCAGTCTTACAAAACAGAGCAATACAAAACGCTGATGTAAAGCGGCCCTGAATAAGAGACTTGCGTTGTTCTGGTTCACATCTACCTGAAGATACCAGCATTGATGCCCCGGATAATAGAAAACGCCTGGATAAGGTTGTCTGCGAAGACATACAAAAATGAAAATACACAGCTGTTATCAATGGCGGCTTTTGATTTTATTGTATTATTTTTTCTGCTACTCATATTTGTAGCCGCTACACAGTACAGGTGTGTAATTGTGTCGATTTACAGCGGAGGTAAGATTTCTGTTCCTTCATGCGCCATCGTGGGGCCGGTTAAATCAAAACTGACCCACCCGCTAATAGCAAACTACACACCTGTCCATCACAGCGCTTAGAGCTGTGATCAGAAGAAAGTGTCATCGTACTGAGGATGCAGCGCAGCTGAGTGCAGTTGCGCAGTTTGAATGCGCGGCGTCGCAGTTCCGGTTTCTCTGCTTTATTGACGCTCTTCTCGCGGCGCGTCCTGCTCTCGCGCTCCGCTGTCACTCACATGTCAGACTCTGTGATTGGCTCGCGGCTTCTCTCAGGCTCCTCCCCCTCGCAGCTGCGCGCAGTGTAGATTTCATTCTCGGAGCTGAGCTGAGGTCCCCTCCTGCGACTCTTCCGCGACTTTTCGCGCTCGCACTTTGCGAACATTTTTGATTTAATCCTGCCCTGAGTCTCCTTCCATTTATTTCCAAGTTGACTGTATTTATTTGCTAATATTTGGGAATAATACAACTTCATCATGGTTATTGTAGTATTAAGGGAAATAAGGGAAAATAAAAATCTTACATTGTAAGTGTAAAATAAGACTAGTCCCTGATGCATAGGTGGACTGGCCATAGGGCAGTGCTGGACCATTTTTTAGTTTGGTGGGCCGCTCGACTGCCGAACGTCCCATGTGGATTTATGCACCACAATTCGCCAGGCACCCCCCCCTTCCCCCCGGACCACACGATTATTTTATTGATATTTGAACATAACTGAACAGTTAATAACAGGTTATTAATATATATATATATATATATATATACACACACAGTGCCTTGCAAAATAATTCACCCCCCTCCAAAGTTATGGTTGCCATATGAGTTTGCAATCAAGAAACTTTCAAATAGGGCTTTATATTTAGAATCTGGTCTCTTTCCTGCAGAGTGCTAGGGCTCCATCTATGTGGTCTCAATACACCTACCACTGACAGGTGGTTCAATCTTGGTATCTGTGCCATGGTCACGACCCTATTTCTTGCCCAATAATAGTCATTTTACACTTCGTGCAGGAGTTGCTGAACATGGGCAAGTCAGCATTCACACTCAAAGTCTGCCTGGCAGCGATTTCTGCTTGCTATACTCAGATTGACATTGAGTTGGACAGATCTCACTTCCTGGCCTCTCAATATTTGAAAGTGGTGCAGTGTGTGCGCCCCCCTGTGTGTCATACACTTCTGTTGTGGTGCCTTGATGTTGTGCTGGAGACACTTTCCAACTCATTTGAGCCACTTCAGTCTGTGGACTTGACATTTTTGTATTTGAAGTCTTTTTTACCGGCCATTGTTTCAGCTAAGTTGGTGGGGGAGTTGCATGTACTCTCTGTGCTTTATGTTTAGAATCTACACAATCTACTCCAAACTGAAAATTTGAAAAATAATGCTGATATTATGTAAATATGTTTGATTGTCAAAGATAATTTGAAGATTCTGAAATGCATAAGTATTCAACCCCTTTGCTATGACAACCCTAATTCAGTTCAGGAGCAAAATATTTGTCTGAAAGGTTATAAAAGTAGTGTTGTAATCTCTGTCTCTGCATAATCAAAGTGGTTTAACTTGACTGGAGGATAAATTAATCTGTTTCTGTAAGTTTCCTCAGTAAAATATTGAATTTCAAGCCACAACCCACATAGTGATATGACAAACCAACCATGATGAATAAGGAATGTTCTAATCGAGTTAGGGAAAAAGTGGTAGAGAAGCAAAGATCAGGAGAAGGTTACAAGAAAATGTAAAAGTCACTGAAATGAAGACCATCATCAAGTGGAATTTGCTTCCTATCACCCAGTCACTACCAATATCAGGCTGCCCTTCCAAACTGAGCAGCCAGGCAAGCTTAAATGTCATATGGGGTTTGAGAGAAAGCATGTAAATAATACTACTGACGTGTAGCAGAAGGTTTTGTGATCGGACGAGACAAAAATGCAACCTTTTGCTCTAAGTTCAAAGCATTAGCCCAAAATAGCACATGGCCCAGTCAACACCATCCCAATTGTCAAGCATGATGGTGGCAGTATCCTGTTATGGGGTTGCTTCTTTTTATCAACAGGGACTGGGAAGCTTGTCAGGATTGAGATGAAAATAAGTGGTGCAAAGTACAGACTAATCCTAAATCCATGCTTTAGTCAGCCAATAATCAATACTGGGGAGAAAACAAATCAAATTTCTGCATGACAATATACCAATGCTAAGGGTGTTTGATTAAAACAAAATTGAAGTCAATTCGCATATCGATTCTTTATTTGAGAATCAATGGGACTGACTGCCAAAGCCATTCCAGTCGATTCTGATTTCAATTAATAAAATATAAAGAAACTCCCATACATCTACTGTGTCAACTAGCATATTTATAAGAAAACTATTAGCAATTTAATTTGTAATATATTGATAATGTCCAAATACACCTCAGAATTGAATGATGTTTTACATGTAGCCAAGTGTGCCATCTTACAGCATGTTTAAGCACTAATGAGTACAGATTTAATTTTTTTGCTTAGAAAGTGAGTCAAATGTTGATTTATTTCCACCCAAGGTCCAAGGGGCGGTGTTGTGATCAATTACTACATTTATTTGTGTGTATGACACAGAAGGGTGAAAACAAAATATAACTTGCATATATGTGCATCAGATTGACTCTGTATATTTCCCACCATGAATGATACATATAAGGACATTTGATTGAGATATAAAGGTAGATATTTTATACAGAAATACCATGGCATTGCTACTATTAGTCTCCCGGGTCAAAGCAGCTCTAAGGAACAGAATACAAAGGATTTAAGCTTGGACTTAATTTTTTTCCTGTCATTGATATTGCTGCTTTTGTGCATTTTATCATTGGGAAGTTCATTGTAATTTTAGTTGTATGTTTCAGAATAGGAATCATTCTTTTTAAATTTGTTATTTTTGTATTTAGGTTACATTTTTTTCACAGGATTTTTTTCACCTGATGTTTTAAATGCAATTTTAGTTTGGTCATTCGTTTTAGACATAGCTACTCCCCATGACATTGTATAACTGGAAAGGAAGTACAGAAAAAGTACAGTTATACTACATTAAATAAATAATCTGCAGTTTTCAAATTTCATTCTTAGTTCCTTTAGTACAGAGGACCCAAACAATGTTCTTTTTCAACACTGTTGCTGCATCAGTAATATGTGAATTAAATAAAAAAAAGTAATCAGTCAAATATAATCCATGCAGATGTCACAAAAATCTTGTACCATGAAATACAGTTTACAATAAATAAATTCAGATTTTAGTTTTAATTTAGTTTGTTTTAGTCTATTTATAATTGTTTGAAATTGTTAAAATGGTATGGAATGGGTAGGATTTCCTTTACATAAATTATATTGAAGGGCAGGATTAAATAAAAAATGTTTGCAAGGTGCGAACACAAAAAGTTGCAGAAGTGTCGAGGAGGGAATCTCGCAACTCAGCTCCTCACTGAATTCAATCTAAAATATGAGGAGCTGCGAATGGGAAGGAGCCTGTTTTGCTGCGTGGCTTCCGGGATGGGCGGGCAGCGCGAGAGGAACAGCAAGCCAATCACAGTGTCTGAAACTGAAGAGAAGCTAGAGGCGAAAGAGCAGGACGGGCCTGCAAGAGACAGTGAGGGCGCATGAAGGACTATAAATGCTCCATGCAGTAAATCCAAAGCATTAATCTCCCCGCTGATACAAAATTACAAGCCTATACTTTGTAGCGGTTACAAATATGAGTAGAAGAAAAAATTATAAAATAAAAACCAAAGCTGCCCTTGATGACAGCTGTGTAGTTAATGTTAATATTATTGTTATTATTATTATTATTGTTATTATTATTATTATTATTATTGGCAGACGCCCTTATCTAGGCATTATCTATTAGTGGGTGGATCAATGGTGATGTGTTAATTGAATAACAGATCAATGTAAATCTTTAATTCAGCATCCACTTATGTGTAGCGGTGCAGATTAAATACAAACTGACGCACCGGCTACAAACCTGTAAATCACAGCAGTTACATTTCTGATTAGAAGAAAGTGTCATCTTAGTAAAAATTCAGCCACAACTGAGTACAGCTCTGTAGTTTTCTATTAGCGGGTGGGTCAAAGTTTTGATTTAGGGCCGGATTAAATCAAAACTTGGACCCACTCACTAATAGGAAACTACAAAACTGTACATCATGGGGTTTACATTAAAAATGTGAAGAAAGTAACATCTAACTAAACATGAAACCGCGACTGAGCACAGTTGTGCAGCGGCTGTGTGGAATTCCCTCGCGTTGTGCGAAAAACGAGCTGCGAGGTGGTCGTTTTGCAGCACGAATTGTATTAGATTTAATATCGCGATAGTTTAGCAGCATGATTTCCATTCGCAGACATGCGCTAATGCTTCTGAGAGTGACTCGCAGCACAAACATTTTTTTTTAATCCTGCCCTAAATTTCAATTTGAACTATACAACATAGAAAGTCATATCACTTTGATCCACAGCCTGATACAAAAGGCATTATTTGACTTCTGCGTAATAATCACTTTGTTTAAGTATCTTGAATTGGATAATATATGGCTACTTGGATAATGTAATATGTCATGTCTTTCAGTGTTATGCTTCTGGATTAAAATAAGTTCCATGCCTGAACCATTGTTTTACTAGCTTTGCATGCATATTTTAACAATATACTAAGATGAGTTTGCATTATGTTGTATCACCAGCAATCAAACATCTGCATCATGGCATTAAAAAAAAAAAACTAGACTATGATATATGATATGATATGATATATTACCAAATCAATACAACTTGTTACTGTTATGATTCAGTCATTATATAGGGTAATACCTGTGTCCGTGTTGCTGTGTTAATGTGTGAAAATTAAGCCTCTTTTCATTGTATTTAGAAAACATTTTGTGTAAGTATCAATGTTCATTTAAAGGGCATTATGAGCTGTATTTCAAAAATACAAACAAATATTTGTTGTCATAGATCTGGTATTAAAACTGATTTATTTTTATTTTTATGATTTGTAAAGGTAGATGGGCTCTGTACAGCCAATATCAGGGAATTTCTTTAACACCAATTTCTTTAACACATTTTGAAGAGGCCATACCTATACCTATTCTTGTATATTGTTTATTAGCTCAGTAAATAACAAATCTAATATTTTGCTGAATCTCAAACCGCATTCAATCGAGTTAAATCATTTGTACTTTTATAGTGCCTAGGTAGTTTCTTTATATGTCCATCTAAATACTTGTACAAGCTATATTTCAGCAAGAACAGCTAATATTTATCCTGATTTGGCATAAATAAATAAACTCAATCATTAACAAATATTTTTTACATTGTCTGTAAGCTGTTTCAAAATAAATTATTTGTAATTGCATCAATAAAACGTTCTGCCAGGAGTACTAAAACTGAAACCAAATATCTTAATGGAACAGGGTCACAACCCGCAACCGAAATTCCAGGGAATAAAACTGTTCAGCTGCTTCGCGATTCTAATATATTATCTGTCTCAGTAAACCAGGCGCTGAAACAATATGATATATTTCATGCTCTTCATCTCAACCCATTGGCAGGACTTTCCTTGTAAGTGGTTTCAGATAAACAGTTGGAAACTGATTGTTTCTCTCTCGGCTCAAACTGCTATTTCTCCAGCAGACAATTTACAGCATTTCACGGTGGACTGCAGTCTGCTACTGTCCAGATCCACAGTACAACACTGGCAGGAAGTGTCTGGCTCTGACAGATTGGAAAAAACGGCAGCCCACATATTTCTTCCACATGCCAGGCGGTGCAAGACCTCACCCCTCGTGCAGTGATTAGATTAAACACAAAAACAACAGGCACTATCAACAATGGGCCCAAGACACTTTTAGAAAGAAAAAAGCCAAAGGGATGTTTGTGCCTTATCTGTTTACATGTGTTACTTCTTTGCATGGCAAGAACAGAACCTTAGTTAACACATCATCTAAATCATCATGACAAGTAATGACACACTGCATTTAATATTTTAAAGTTACTTTTATTAACTGCTGCTGCCCAAAGCCAGAAAGGGGTGATTTAAAGTTGTGTGGAAGTTCCTTGAGCAGGTTCTCAGGCAGTGTTTTCACTTGGAGCTTCCTCAAAAATGACAGGATCATGTGTAACTTCCTCCTTCACTAGCCATGTCCGCCATCCATTTAAACTTCAAACAGTTCAGATTTATTATCAGTCACACTAAGTCATGAATTAAATGTACCAATTGTTTTGAATTAACAGGAAAAACTTATCTGAGCTTCTAATTTAATAGATTGAGCTTAATTCTGCTTAGATTCGCTTAGATCCACCTGTGTGAAAAATATAAATGAACTTGAGCCCGTGCTAATGGAGGTATTTGGTTGATTCGGATTGTTAATAATTCACATTTGTGTTCACATTGCACACCTTGTTCCGTCACACTTTCTTAATCAAACTCACAGATTGATCCCAAAAAGAGACCTTCATTGAGGTATGCTCAACACAATTCTGACACACTGCAGAAAAATATGACGTGATTGGGGATCACCAACGTACCATTTTGTCTCCATGTTTATGTAAAGAAATGTATACTGCTCAAAAAAATTAAGGGAACATGTAATCATCACAGTATAACACCAAGTCAATTAAACTTCAGGGATATCAATCTGTCCAGTTAGGAAGCCTAAGCGATTGTGAATCAATGTCACCTGTTTTAGTGTAAATGAAAGTGACAACAGGTGCACTGGAGAGTCAAGACAACCCCCGAAAAGGGAATGGTTTTGCAGGTGGTGCCCACAGACAATTGCTCTCTCCTTATCCTTCCTGACTGATTTTTCTCTAGTTTTGCATTTCGCTAGTGTCCTTGTCACTACTGGTAGCATGAGGCAGTATCTGCAGCCCATTCATGGTGCACAGGTAGTCCAGCTTCCCCAGGATAGCACATCCATATGTGCCATCGCAAGGTTTGCTGTGTCTCCCAGTACAGTCTCAAGAGCATGGATGAGATACCAAGAGACGGGCCGTTACACGAGAAGAGCTGGACAGGGCTGTAGAAGGGCATCAACCCAGCAGCAGGACCGGTGTCTGCTCCTTTGTGCGAGGAGGAACAGGAGAAGCACTGCCAGAGCCCTACAAAATGACCTCCAGCGGGCTACTGCTGTGCATGTTCTGACCAAACAGACTCCATGAGGGTGTCATGAGGGCCCAACTTCCTCTAGTGGAACCTGTGCTCACAGTCCAGCACCATGCAGCTCGATTGGCATTTGCCAGAGATCACCAGAATTGGCAGGTCTGCCATTGGCGCCGCATTCTCTTCACAGATGAGAGCAGAGACTGGAGACACCGTGGGGAACGATATGCTGCCTGCAACATCATCCAGCATGACCAGTTTGGTGGTGGGTCAGTGATGGTCTGGGGAGGCATATCCTTGGAGGGTCACACAGACCTCCACGTGCTAGCCAACGGTACCCTGATTGCTGTTAGGTACCGGGATGAAATCCTCAGACACATCGTCAGACCTTACGGTGGTGCAGTGGGCCCTGGGTTCCTCCTGGTGCAGGACAATGCCCGGCCTCATGTGGCCAGAGTGTGTAGGCAGTTCCTGGATGACGAAGGCGTTGATGCCATTGACTGGCCCTCACGTTCCCCAGACCTAAATCCAATTAAGAACCTTTGGGACGTTATGTATCCAGGTCTGGGAGGAGATCCCCCAGGACACCATCCGCCGTCTGATCAGGAGCATGCCCAGATGTTGTCGGGAGTGCATACAGGCACGTGGGAGCCATACACACTACTGAGTCACATTTTGAGTTGCCGTGATGAAATTCACGAAAGTTGGAACAGCCTGTGATTTCAATTGTTTACTTTGATTTTCAGTGTGAGTTTGAATCCAGCCCTCAATCGGTTGGTGATTTTGGTTTCCATTGACCGCTGTTACCTCATTTTGTTCTCAACAAATTACACAATGTAAAAATGTTGAACTTTAATATATTTCGTTCATCAAGATCCGATGTGTGATTTAAGTGTTCCCTTAATTTGTTTGAGCAGTGTATTTATTATTTGAGGGAGAGTGTAAAAATATGGACTGAAATGTGCATTCTATATTCATAGTTCAATTGTGACAACATCTTTCTTAAAAAACAGGTAAATAACCTCAAATTGTGAGTACTAACAAAACTAAAATAATATTTATTTTCTTTCAAACATTGAGCTTAGTGACTTTCTGACTATATAATATATTATTTAATTTTAGGCACCACGTCTCATGGTGAAATCCCTATATGTATTGTATCACAGTGAGGCACGTGACACCAGGATTACATATCAATGATGAAGATACTTCACAAATAGATTTTGCCAACTGAGCCTAAACCACAAACTGGGCAAGCCACAGGAGCCCCTTGAAAACCTTGGCAAACATAAGTGGTTGCATCACTACGTACACCTTTCCAGTTCTGTGTAATCTCAGATTTAATTTATCTCCCTTTCAATCAGCTATTATAAAGTTTGAGGTAGGGTTTTCCATTTCAGAGAAAAAAATCATCTGGACTTTATTCCTAAACCACCAACTGTATCTAGGTTAAAATTGCACAGTCTGGGATTTCTTTAATAAAAAAGATGGCAAGTGCTCAGATGATCACTCAACGGGGCTGTAAAACAGGATCTATCTATCGAATGGCCTCCTGATTCAGTTAACGAATTGGAGGAAGTGGGTTTGGGGGTGGTCTCTGCAGATCTTGGCTGTCCTTCTCAGAAACAAACACCCAGTTCTTTTCTGATAGAGGGAGGAGCAGATCTATGGTCTGTACAGTAAAATGTTTTTTTTTTCCTTTAAAATTATGAAATTGCATTTCACAGCCAAACCCCAAAATATGGCTTTCTTGCATAAACTATGAAAAATAGGGCATGTACAGTGTAATAAAGGTCAAAGTCAAATCATTTTATATAAAAAAGAAAGACATCTAAATATATGAAGAGAAACACCATTATACACTTTATAGAAACTGTGATTTCTTAGCTAGTATATTTACAGTTTCAAAGTTAGATCTTTACCTGTTCACCATTACTTGTTCTGGATGGGAAATAAACTGCTATATATTTTTTAATGAATTAGATAATTATTGGTCTGTGCCATTGTGTTTAGATGTCAACTATATAATATTGGGTTAATCATATTATTAGTCCATTAAACATAATCGCACTTGTATAGAGCCCACTCTCATACAGATACTATAGCATATTTATAATGTATTATTAAATATGTATTTTCCATTGTGGTCCTTCAAGTTGAATAAGATCCAATGAACCTTGACAAGTGTTTGCATTATTAACATGTTCCTCAAGGAATTCTGGACTGTGATTCAATCCATTTGATTTTCAGCTGGGAGGTGTCAGGAGATACATGATAGAAACAGATTTGGTTGGGGTGGGTCAGGGGCAAGAATATAATTCTGTGATGTGTCAAGCACGTCTTGCTGTCACGAATAATGTCTTTAAAATTCTAAAGAGGACCAAGGACACAGGTGCATGTCATTGAAGTAGCCCTGTCATACTTAAAGGCAAAACCTCCCAATGAACTACAGGAAACCATTGTTTTTGTTGGAACATGTTCCCAGTCATTAAAATCCTCAGCATTATGTTTCCCGTTGGCAAACCAAATTAGTTGTAGGAAAATTACAGTATTAGAAAAATGACTATCAAAAATGTAAGTGGAAAGTCTGAGTACCACATTTTAGTTCTCCCAAGGGGAACCCTATGTCCAGAATTTTAAAAACGCTGCATGTTTCATGTTGCTGTAGGTTTGGGTATTATAGTGAGAGGAATGAAAACTAACCTGTTTAGTAAACTCACTTTCATCCTGAATGAAAATTTAAATACAAACATCAAGACTAGATAATTAAAAAGAAAAAACATTTTTTTTAGTAAAACACCAGTCCTGTAAGTATCACAGACAGTTGCCACATGTGGTCTTTTGGCGTGATATCTGCCACTTTCTAACTTAATCTTATGTTCCTATTCTTAAGAATTGTCATGTACCAAAAGCTTATGCATAGCAGGAAATATAAATAAAATGTCTGTCTATATTTTTTATAATAAATTTGGAGACAAACATTTTTTCTAAGGTTTCTCTGTGTCATATTCTGCATATTCACACAATTCTGCTGCAGTACTTTATTTTAATTTTGTAATCATTTGAAATACATATCTTAGCCCGAGAGATTATCTATATTTTTAAGTTATTTCTTTATTTTATATAGCTTTGGAAATAAATCCTTTAACAACCCAACAGAGGGGAAGACAAACCACAAACTATAATTTACAGATGGATGTTTGTCACACCAAACGATAATCTGATGTATTATAAAACCGAATAGTCCTAATTGTTTTCCACTACAAAATTGATTTACCAATAATGTAAAAACTGTTATAATACTATTATAAATATAGCAGCGATAATGTTCACCACATACGCAGAAACATCCACATCAGATTCTTCCCCCAGTATATATATCAGTATATTAAACAAACAATCCATATTCATTTTAAAACACAAATTAAATTTACATTAATTCAGCGTAAAAAACTTGCACTCGGGTTACGTGTCAAGCAAGGAGATGTCCTTCACCTGGAGGTGGTGTCCCATTTATGGGCTTTTAAGTTCCCCTAGTCCCTTGATGTTCCATGTTTTAAAGTCATCCTCCTCACCCCTCTGATGGATCTCCAGATTCACATACAGCTGGATTTAAAAAATGTAATGCATGTGCGTTACAGCATTTACTCTCCTTAAGTTCTCCTTGTAAATTTTTAGAAGTGCCTACATCTGGCATAAAGGTGCACTTGTCTCTCCTGCGTCGAATCCCAACGAATGAGTGCAAACTGTTGATTAAAATATATTAATGAGAAGTGCAGGTAGTCTGCGTTT
Organism: Amia ocellicauda; assembly: GCF_036373705.1. Lineage (NCBI taxonomy): Eukaryota > Metazoa > Chordata > Actinopteri > Amiiformes > Amiidae > Amia > Amia ocellicauda. The sequence continues at coordinate 38,933,930 of NC_089851.1, read as the reverse complement.
CAATTTTAAGCACAACGTATCGCCCCTTGCAGGCTGGTTGGGCTAAGTCAAGGTAATAGGTGGCACAAGTCTATAGACTATATCCTGAAAACAGAATTTACAGAATACGTGAAAACTTTATGGATGCTACTGAGCAGAACATATTACGAAAATACCGATTCAACAAACTGACCATTTTAGATTTTAGCTATAGACCCAACTTGAGTTTTACAACATGTCTGGAATCCCAAAGGTCATGGGATGTAAACCTACTTCGAACGCGAAGGCTTGGAGGGCCCTGTAGGACAACAAGGGGTCCCACAAGTGCAGACTGGTGTTGTCAATACCGCAGAGGCTGAAGGGTATCAGGTCAGTGGCAAGATAGAAGTGATTCATATAGCTTATTTTCTTGCCAGCAACCTGGATGTTCCTGGACACATATGCCAGACCCTGCGCCTTAATGAGCCACACAATGTCCAGGACCCCCCTACCTCCATCCAGGGCGTCCTTCACCATTGTCATCCCTTTCAGGCTCTCCATTTTGCTCAACCAGACAAACTAGAACATGATCCTATTTATTTATGAACTATTGCTGTTCTATTAGTATTAATTATACTACTGAACTTTTCTAATGCTTTAAATTGTATTTTGTATTGATTGTATTACTGCACTTTTCTAATGCTTTAAAAAACTTCTTGTGTCAACTGGAAGTTTCCCTAGATTCTCTGGTGTCTGCTAAAAAATAAATAATAATAATAATAATAATAATAATAATAATAATAATAATAATAATAATAATAATAATAATAAATATACTTGTTTGCTATCGCTCCTGCTGCTTTAATGAATGCATTATTTAATTAAGACTTCATATCCAAACAGCTTATGCAAATTGTATCTGAAGAGGTATATTTAACAAGTGTATTGTAGGTGTGGCACTTTTTCATAGTCCTGTCACTTACTATATTTTTCCAGCAAATGGTTGTTGTACTTGAGGAAGATAGAACTCCTGTTAAGATTATATTCAGATTTTCCATCACATACATTCAGTACATACACAAACACACGTGTGGTAAAGGCGCAAGGAACATGTTACAAAGAGAGAAGTGATATCTTCTTGTAGAAAGCAAGTGGGGCGGCTGTGCCTGGGATGTTGCTGTAATAATAGTTATTAATTGTTCATTGTAGTTTTAGACAGTGTCAAGATCTTGCCTCATCATTAAATTCCTAAACTGTCACTACTATGTAAAAAAAAAAACATTCTTAAATTGTTGTGAAATACTGCAGCTCTTTCTTCATACAAAGGGTTAGCTTACTTTATTTCATGTTCTTTTACATACAGATACACACACTTAAACATACAAATATATAAAGTAATTGTCTTTAAGAATGTTAATTAATGTACCCTTTTCATTATATTTACAGCTGTATGTGTATTGTCATTCTTATATATTGTTAAATACATACAAAGGTGCAAAGTGTGAAATATACTTTTTATTTAGCTTTGTATCATCTTTTATGAATGTTTTTCTTTTCCTTTGAGGGGGATTCAAGTAGCACAGTTCTATATTCCAATAGTTTCAACTGTTTGCAAATATGGTTTCATTTCCCACGTGAATACTAAAAAAAACTAAACAAAAAATAGCTAACGAACAAGTGACTTATACAGATTTGTATTTAAGATAAAGTGTCAGTTCTTGGAACTGTATGGCATTGTGCAAAACATTTTACAGAGCGTTAGAATGTGGGAAATAGTGATAATAGTTAGCTTTGAAAAACATATTGACTGAATAATATGAGAAGGGACTACATGAAGGGGACTGTGAGAATGAAATCAATGTGTCACCTATTTGAAGATCATCAAGTTAGATGGTGCAATTCTGAATAAGAAATGTTTAAAACAATTGTAATGTAACTGCTTATCCAAGAGAATTGCAGGCATATGTTCACATTTCACAACAACACATAAATATGCATCTCTGGGATCAGGGTTGAAGACCTTTTAGAGATATTTTGAATGATTAGAATGCAAGGAAATGATCTTAAGACAAAAACTTGTGATGAAAAAAGGGGCATCCCATCTTCATTTCTTATATCATGTCATCTACAGGTCACTTTTTACCTCCAGGAGTGTAGGAACTCTTCTGCACTGAAGTAGAACAGCTGATGTTGTTTGACTGCAGGTATTCTGGCAAACAATCAGTTTCCAAATATAGAACACCGAGTATAGCTGAAGGCCTGACTTCTCCGCAACTACAACTACATTGATCTCTTGAATTCTCTAAAATACCTTTACTGTTGCTGTTGTCCTGGCTACAAACCATCAAGGATTTTCACATTTTGCCCAAGGGCAACATTTTCCACATGGGGTGAATAATGAATGTGGAAAAACATCTATAATGCATCTTCTCCTTTTATTCCAGAATAGATCAGTGCACAGACGAAGTTATAACCAAATAAAATCAAATGAAACTGCTTCCCCCTGAATTTGGTGATATTTCTAGTTTTCAATATAGTTAGTCATAATGTACATATACACCGATTAGCCATAACCATAACATTATGACCACTGACAGGTGCAGTGAATAACACTGAAAATCTTGTTATCATGGCACCTGTCAGTAATGATCTGAGCGACTTTGACAAGGGCCAAATTGTGATGGCTAGACGACTGGGTCAGAGCATCGCCAAAACTGCAGCTCTTGTGGGGTGTTCCCAGTCTGCAGTGGTCAGTACCTATCAAAAGTGGTCCAAGGAAGGAAAAGCGGTGAACCGGCGACAGAGTCATGGGCAGACAAGGCTCACTGATGCACGTGGGGAGCGAAGGCTGGCCCGTGTGGTCCGATCCAACAGATGAGCTACTGTAGCTCAAACTGCTGAAAAAGTTCATGCTGGTTCTGATAGAAAGGTGTCAGAACACACAGTGCATCGCAGTTTGTTGCGTATGGGGCTGCGTAGCCGCAGACCAGTCAGGGTGCCCATGCTGACCCCTGTCCACTGCCGAAAGCGCCTACAATGGGTACGTGAGCATCAGAACTGGACCACGGAGCAATGGAAGAAGGTGGCCTGGTCTGATGAATCACAAGGTGTTGACTTGGCCTCCAGATTCCCCAGATCTCAATCCAATGGAGCATCTGTGGGATGTGCTGGACAAACAAGTCCGATCCATGGAGGCTTCACCTTGCAACAAAATAATGATTTTTAATTGAAATAATAATTGTGTCCTTCAAACTTTGCTTTCATCGAAGAATCCTCCATTTGCAGCAATTACAGCCTTGAAGACCTTTGGCGTTCTAGTTCTCAATTTGTCGAGGTAATTTGATGAGATTTCACCACATGCTTCCTGAAGCACCTCCCACAAGTTGGATTTGCTTGATGGGCACTTCTTACGTACCATACGGTTAAGCTGCTCAATAGGGTTGAGATCCGGTGACAGTGCTGGCCACTCCATTATAGACAGAATACTAGCTGACTGCTTCTTCCCTAAATAGTTCTTGCATAGTTTGGAGCTGCGCTTTGGGTCATTGTCCAGTTGTTTCTGGCCATTTTGAGCCTGTAATCGAACCCAAAATTGTTGATGCTCCAGATACTCAATAAGTTTAAAGAAGGACAGTTTTATTGCTTCTTTAATCAGCACAACAGTTTTCAGCTGTGCTAACATCATTGCAGAAGGGTTTAAAATGATAAACTTGGTTTAGCAAACACATCGTGCCATTGGAACACAGGACTGATGGTTGCTGATAATGGGGCTCTGTACGCCTATGTAGATATTCCATTACAAATCAGCCGTTTCCAGATAAAATAGTCATTTACAACATTACCAATGTCTGCACTGTATTTCTGATCAATTTGATGTTATTTTAATGGACAAAACATTTGCTTTTCTTTCAAAAACATGGATATTTCTAAGTGAACCCAAACTTTTGAATGGTAGTATATAAAGGTAGTGGACAAACAAACTTAAGCACCAATGTAAAGTCACTAAATAAGGTGTTGGGCCAACATGTGCAGTCTATGGCCTGTATGTGCCATGGCATAGAGTCTACCAGCATCTGGAATTCAGCAGGATGTGGCAACAATATACTGTACTTGCCTGTGTAAATTGTAAATTAGAAGTTGTAAAATGTATTATATTTTGAATTGCTATGTTTTATGTAAATTGAATTTGTAATGATTGATGCCTTTATTGAATTGTATTTTTGCACTTTGTTTTGCACTTATGTTGTAAGTCGCCCTGGATAAGGGCGTCTGCCAAGAAATACAAATAATAATAATAATAATAATAATAATAATAATAATAATAATAATAATAATCTTCCACAAGAAAGTCAATCAACTCACACCTGGTTGATGCAAGTGGAAAACCTCAGGTGTCATTCTAGAATATCCCATAAATGCTCAATTGGGTTTAGATCTGGTGTCAGAAATTCTGCATCATTCTGTAGCAGTAAGTAGCAATTAGCAGTGACCTTGCCTTCTAAGGGAATGAGTGCATCCAAACCATGCCAGGAAAGTGTGCCCCACACCTTTATGAAACCACCAGAACCCTTCACTGCTGGAACCAAGCACTGGTAGGCACTTGTCCGTTTGTCGAGAACATACTGAAGGATGATTCACCTCACCATATCACATTCCCCCACTGCTGTAGTCCATTGTTTGTGCTCTTTGCACCACTTTTTGGATTATGTTATCCTGCTCTGTGGAACTCTCAGTGGACCGTTTTTTATTAAACTTGGTGCTCATACCCCAGGTTGAAATTTGCAGTCAAATAATCTGCAGTTGCTCATCTGTTTTACTTTGCACTTTGAATGAATGCATGTAGTATGTGCTTCCTCTCCCAGTTGCCTCTTCCTGATGATGTCTTTCCCTCGGAGTTCTCCACACACACGGAGCCACACCTGTGTAGTAGCCCTTGTTTTGCAATTTACTTGGTGTCCCTAATTTACCCCAGTGTTTCAGTTTATTTCCCCAATAACTGTATGATATCACAACATCACCGCACATCCTAATACATTTCAGACAATTACAGCATTTACAGGGAAGTGCTTTAACTGCCCCGACTATTACAGCACAGAAAAAATACAGTGCATGCCACACACAGCCCAGTGTCATCACCCTGCTGATGTGGTATCATTACGCTACTGTTATAAAAATATAGTTTACAAATAATAATTGAATCCCTTTGCGATTTTATTCTCCAATGATGGAAAGAGGTGATAAGAGGCAACCCCCGACTTACGACTTGAACTGTGCCACGTTGCTTTTCACTTTATAGTTTGTTTTGTGCATTATTTGAATTATTATTGCTGTTCACCATGTATGAGAAAATAGAAAAGTGATGCAGAGTCCCATTCAATTATGCCTTTCTCCAATAACACAATATATGTAGCGCCATGTGAGTTGAAAGAAAAAATCTCTTTATGGTTTATTTAAAGGACAATTAAACGTTATTATTATTATTATGAATTGTCCATCTATGGCCTCAGCAATAATATCCATAAACTATGGTTTCTTAATGGGGGATTTCCTAATTCTTTCACAAAATCCTGCAATTACTTACAAGATACATCCTTGGGGGACGGGGTAAAGCCTTTCCGCTCGAGGACTCAAATTGCCTTCTCTGGTACACCTTAGAGTGCCATATCTGCACAGAGAGTTTTAGCAATACAGTGGTTGTACACTCCTGATCAAAGACAGAATGGAATAAGCAGCCAAAATGTTCAATTAAAATGTTTCAAACCCTCACTGTGACTTCTATTTCCATAAATCTATTTGCTTAAATGATTGTTGAAACTACACCGCCACAGGTTTTCAGTGATGGCTCATATCCAAAGCCAAACCCACAAATACTGGCAGTTTGAGTTACAGGAAAGGAAGTTTGAGAACTTTTGAGGAGAAAAACATAGGGTGTAATAAAATATTACAGGATTCAAAGTTGCTCAAGAAACTATCAAACTTTCTCTAACGGCTTCCTCAAGCAGAATTGGAAAGTATGAAAAGCACAGGGGAGATTTCACATTGACAAACTGACCGGTATACACACCGAGTACACCGTTTCCTACCAAAACCGAATTTAAATGTCTTACCCATTTCTGAAGAAGAAGAAAAACATATTTTTGCAAATCTTTTACTTAGTTAATTGCACCTGAAGTAGTATTAGCCAATAAATTCCTCCTCACAAAATAAGCCTTCGTAAAGGGATATGCAAGAACCTAGACATTAGTTAATAAATGCCTGATTTTGGAAAGAACTTGTGTTGAGCTTCAACCCACTCGCCAGTCACAAAATGGTGGAATGAGAGACTTCTAACTGCTATCTTACTAGCCTAGATATAATATGGCCTTGAATCATATTGTAATTAAAGCAATACTTATATTTTGAAGAACTTTTAGCTTTATATTTTAAGATATTTGTCTTTGTCTAATAAGACTCCTGGTATGCAAAATGTGTCTGTTACCATGACGTCAGATGTGCAGGAATGTAAGCATTTGATCTGTAAACTGTGGATATATAGCACAATGTAGACTTAGATTAATAATAAAGTGATAGCAGTTTGGTGGAATAAATGTACACGTGTAACATATCATAGAAATGTATTAACCTTATATTCACATGCCAAAATAGGCTTATTTCTATAGTCTGTATTGCAGTCTGTAATGCATATATTTATTTGATATGTTCAAAATATATTGTGAGGTTTATTTCTACCATATTTTTGAAAGCATACAATTAATATATGGATTACAGACAATGGGCTGGACCAAATCAAAACTTTTTTGATTCATAAGTAGTAGAGAGTGGATTCTGACAATACATTAAAACACAATAGGACACAGGTTTGTACTGAGTAGGTCAAATTCTAGCCTTAAAATAAGATATTTGTAATATGCGAATGTGGGGAATAGGAATAATCTAAGTATCATACATTTATACGATTTTGTTCTATATGGGTCAATGTAAACTTAAATTATGAATTATATATTGTTTATCAGAAAGGTAAAATTAAGTCTCCACTAATTAAAAATTAAAACCCTTAACTGAAAACCTAAATTCAAGTGATTATATGTATTTTCATTGACATGGGCTAATTATTAACACTTAATGTAGTATAGTAACAGATTAGTGTAGTATACTAATAATTATATTGTTTATTTAATTTATAAGTATATTTAATATATTCAAACTAAAAAAAAAAACATAAAAAAACTATACTTTATATGGCTGGTAAATTTTGAATTAAACCACATAAGAGTTCAGTACAGTTTTCCAATGTAAGTTTCCAGTTTAAGGCTACTATGAGTATTTCAGTAGTTTAAACCTATTATGTCTTTGGAAGGCTTGTCAATCCATACTAAAAACAAAAAACTAAAAAATACTTTGACTTTGTTGAGTGACGTAACTTTGCTGCCACCTACAGATATCTTTTAATGTTTTGCTAATTTTTCCTAATTTTTATTTATTTGTTTATGTATTTATTTTCATGCAAGCATCATAAGATCTTTAAAAAATAAACATCATTGAGACATCAATATATATTTTAGAGAAAAGAGAGAGCTGAAGTACAATTAATGTAATTATTTTTGATTTGCTAGTATAACTTTAGAGAACAATACATTATTAAAAATCTATTGTTCAAATCTTACATGAAAAGCAATTAAAGAATCTAGTAATCATTTTTTTCAGAATACATTTAACATGTCATACTTATAAAATTATCTTTATTGTGGCATACATGATGGTTTTCCAAGCAAACCAAATATTAATATGGGAATGTAAATCAACAGTGTTTATTCAGTGAAAAGTGTTCATACAGTGATACATTAAATATAAAATGTTTAATTTCCAGGCTTTTATATATTTTTTTAATTAACCACATTTTATGGTGACAAAATAAAACATATTTATCTCTTGATACTATAATTTATCTCAGGATATTATAAGCCATTATCTCATGACTGTGTTAGTAATAGTTAATAATACTGAGATCCTGAGATAAATTATCATCATAACATAAAATATTTTAGGTCATGGCCTTAATAACCCACAAAAAAAAAAATATTTTAGATGTATAAAATATTATTATTATGAAAATAAATAAAGGAAAATAAAAACAAAATCCAGTATTGGAAGCATAGTGTTTTACACGGAAATAATGTATACAGTTATTGCTGTAAATAAAATCAGTACATGTAAAATATATGTAAACATGTATGATAGAGTGTCTTACAACTATATATGTGCAAATCTTTCACACACAATTAAATCCATGTTGACATGTTTTGGGATCAGCTTGTCTAAATCTTGTAAAGTCAGTGTTGTTTACAGAAAAATCTGTTTTCTGATTCAGGTCTCAGAAAACAATAATAACAACAGAAAAAGACAACACAAAGAAGAAAATCTTTGGAAACCCCAAACTATACTCTGCCTGTTTTTTCTGAGCTATACTAGAGTTCACTATGACATCCGAATCCTCAGCACGTTATTTGAAAATATTGCATTAGGTTTAGTTGTAGGCATAGGTTATCATTATACTAAATGGGGTAGATGTTCCCAGCTCCTTGTCCCTTTTATCATGTGTAATGCAGGCCTGAGGGTGCACTGTATACAGATTGTGGTTTGGTGTTATGCCCTAGTGCTGTTCTATCAGCCTCTCTCAACACCCCCCTGGAAACACAGAGATTCAGTGTTACAGCAAGTGCTTCTGGGAGAAATCCTCCCAAATAACACCAGCATAATACACTTGTAACTTTACAGACATAGAATCAACTGAAAACATCCTATCAAGTTATGGGTTAAAGCATAAATAACTCTGAAGGGTTTAAAAGACTATCTGACTTTTGGTTAGCACACTTTAATATTAAACAAAAAATGTATAATAGTAACAATTATACTGAATTATTAGTAATAATAATTGAAAAACATTTTTAATTAATTTGATCAAATGTAAGTTTAAGATGTTCCCTTTTAATTAGAATTGGTCAAATGGTCTCAGGTTATTTAAACTTTCTCTAATATTCTCAGTGACGTTTAAAAAAGAAATAAAGCTATTGAGAGACTGTTTTCATGTAGGAAGTTCTCACTGTTTTCACATTAGAGAGAATACATTGTCTAATAACAGGGTGTTAATCAGATGAAACCATTACATATTTTAATTCATGTCTAAATTATGGAAAATATCCTCTTTACCAGTTTCTTCCCAAGAACCAATTAATGACTGGTCAAAAGGCATTTGTTATATTTGCATTCAAAACCCATTTAACCATTTCACAATTAATAATATGTTTTATTAAAATCTGTAATGCTGTTAGAAATCCAGTAATTGTTGGGTGAAGCTGAAAATGAACTCAGCTGCTTGGATACTGTGGAGATTAAATATGTTTATTGTAATATTTATGATGTGGGGACTTTTAAAATCCCACTTCCAACAGAGTCACAGAATAGTGGAATAGTAGACCTTATTGCTCTAATTATTATTATAGTTATCTGAATCCTCTATCCAATAAGAAACTATAATACAATCACATGGATTAACACATTTGTTTGTTATTTCCAGGAATTACTATAATTACTACCTCATAATAACACTCAGGTTGGAGAAAAAGAGAGAAGTCAATCACATGTCCATTGACAGGAAACGTTCGACACGAGAAATGAAATGTAATGATTTTTAATCACATGATTAATAGTAAATAGGCACCATTGATGCAATAATAGTAATAGCTAATAGCACTTTGATGAGCTACAGACAATACCCAGTAATGCCTTCATAAGATTTGTAAGGTGTATTGATTTATAGATTTAGTCCAGCATCGTTGACAAAGACATGCTTGGCAGAGGGGTAATAGGATCAGAACCGCTATAGAGATCCAAAGGGTAAAAATAAACAAGACTGAGAAATGGAAAAGCAGGGAATGATGGGTTGAGGGTTATTGTCAGTACAAAGAAACACACCTATTACATACAGTGTAGCTCATTGGTCCAGTTTTATTTTGTCTTGGCACATACAGATAAACTGCTTTCATTAAATAGAAGGATTCATTTAGCTTATACTTAAGCCTGTTGAAATGAGTTAAAACAGTAGCTATGATCCAGCAGAAAAAAAATCCAGTGCAGCAGCAGGGAAGGAGTGCGATGCCATGTGAACTGTGTCATCTGGCACAGTCAGAGTATTTAAGTTGGGGCTATTAATCAAATAATCAACTCAGGTGTAGATGCTCTAGTCTAACAAGTTAAACAGCAACTCTAGAACTGCGGGCCTCCACTTGAACAGAAGCACCAGCTGTGTGAAACCTGGAATAATATTATTAGACAGTGATAATCTAATTATTAATACTAGACATATTGTTTTCTTTCTCCTTCTTAATGATACCTTCAGTACAGCAGACCACTGAGCTGTAAAGTAGGTCAGCAGGGAGAAATGATCAGTGTAAAATTGCTAGGGTGCATGTGACTCCATAATCCCTCAGGTTTTGATTACAAAGACATTAGTAAAATTGTTAAAACCTTTGATAAGACCATAGGGGCAAGGGGGCCTGAGCCATTTCCCCTTTAGTCCACAGAGCCCTACATGCCCACTCGCCCTCAATAAATATTTCGGGGTGGGGGTAGTCATAGTTAAAGGGGCATAAGTATCAGTGCCACAAAATGTTACTTTTGTTCTGTACTGCACCTATCATAGTATAGTTATTTTGGACCGTGCGCCAGTGCCTCGGGAATTGTGTTTTCCGAATCAGTATATGCCTGGAGCTTTACCACAGTATTTTATATACTAATAAGTCAGCAGAGGTCATTAGTTCAACAGTATGGGAGGCAATGAAGGCATATTTGCAAATTGGCAAATTATTTTCTATACTAACTAGAAAAACAAAGAATACAGGGAGAGACAGCTTAACCCTAGTTTTATTTACTTTTAACCTAACATGTAAAGACACAATTTATATAATCATACTCTTCCTGTTTACCAACATGGCAAAAAAAAACTTTTAGCTCACTGACTGCGTCTGTTATCCGCTTCACATATAATTGCAGGAATTCATATAAAATATATGCTTTATTCTATCAGACTGCATCCATGAGCAGGTTCACAATTTATATTCCAAATTACATGCCTCAGATCCAGTTACTGATGATTTGCATTTAAAAACTTGTTCTCATAACCTCAACATTCCCTCCGTAGACTCTTAAGTTAATAATTGGCTAGAAAAGCCCCTCTCTCTGCAAGAGGTAACACTACAGCAAAGCAGGCTGGGAAAGCCCCTGATCCAGATGGGTTCCCCCTAGATTTCTACAAGATTTTCTCTTCTCGTGCATCCCTTTTTTCTTTGTGGTATTTGCTTCATCTTTTTAGATACATACTTTTCTACTATCACTTTATTAAGAATGGACACTCCGTTTTAAATGAAAGACTGGTAAAGTTGCAGAAGTCACTCATTGAATGCTGATGCTTTGACAGGGTGAATACCATTTTCATACACTTTGGTGTTTCACTTTTTACGATTTCATTGATTCAATTCCTTTATATACCCAGTTGCTTGTGTACGCACAAATTGTAACAATGCTGAACATTTTAAGCTATATCAAGGAACAAGACAGGGATGGCCTTTATCTCCACTGCTTTTTGCCCCAGATATCGAGCCTCTTTGAATTGCATTAAGGGTGTGGTGCTTGAGCAGAAGGTTTCCCTATATGCGGACAACCTTTTTTTAAATCTATTAGACCCAGCCTGGCTCTTGGATCAGTTTCAAAAAATGTCTGGATACAAACTAAATCTCCACAACTGTGATCTGGCTCACATTAACAGGGCTGCAGCGAATTTTCAAAATCTAAATCTAGCCTTTAGGATTAGAAAAGACACATTTTCTTACTTAGGCATCTCTGTTATAAGGTCCTGTACTGATGTTTTTGGGTCAACTTTTCTTTGTTGGAGTGGATTAAACAAGGTCTTTCAAGGTTGTCTGCATTGTCCCTCTCATTAGCTGGCCACATTCATTCAAGTAAAATGTATATCATTCTTAAATTCATGTATCTCATTCAAATTATTCTTATTTCATTCTAAAGTAAACCTTTTCATCTTCAGCTTAAATTAATGTACATTATATTTGGAATTATGTTTCCCCTCATTATTATTAATATTTATGTATGTTTGTCAATTATCGTGGTTATTTATTGCATTTATATTTACTTGAGTTTGGTATTTTCACTGCATCGCTTAAATGCACTCATTTCTTATTTAATCATGTAATCATGCACTGATTATTACTGGTTGACTGCTCACTGATTAGGGTATCTGCTCACCTTCCCAATTTCACCTGCAATCCCTTATTTGTGTCATACACGGGCTTTAAAAACACAGCCTCCACATTCAGAGGACAGCAAGGGGGAAGCGAGAGTGTCCAGCTAAGCAGGGGGACATTGGAAAGCTGCTAAAGTTGGAAACCGGGACGTTGAGAAGTGAATGAGTGGTCACTGAAAGAGGAAGAGAAGGTAAAAACTACAGTAAAAGTATTGAACTTTAATAGCCGAGGTTACACTCTTTTTTTTTTTTTTGTAGATTTCAAAAAATGCTGGCTCAACTTTCTGCCTTGTGCTTATGTGGTGGTTTATTCTTTCTTGGGTTTGTTTGCTTCCTGTATGTTAAATAGTGCTCTTTTGATCCACCTAGTGTTTGAAACAAACAGACCCAAGAAAGGAGACTGTCAATGTTACAGTGAGGACGTTTCTTTCTGTCTTTTATTGGTTTATCATATCAGCTGTATTTATATCAGTGACCATTTGCAGCACCCAGGACCAGCATGAGTGCGGATGGAGACAGGGTCTTGCTGCTCCTCTTCCTTATTGGCTGTGACCTGTGTCTCACTGCTCCTCTCTTATTCTTATAGCCAAATATCACTCTTAAGATTGGGATTCAATTTCAGAAAAAGCATTTTCAATTATAGTCGATGTTTGCCCCCATTGATATGAACCCTTTACGGTGGTGACTTTTTAAACAACCAGCTGTGCCTACAGGAGTGAGTTTTTTTTTCTTTGGCCTCTGTGTGTGTGTGCTTAGTTGTTCCCCAAGAAGGCTAGCCTTTATCTGTGCAGAAAACAAAACAATTAAAATCAAGCAAACAAAAAACATTATTTTACTAGGTTGACAGAAAGAAAGACAGATATAGATAGGGTTCTTTTTTTCCTTCTGTGTACACACCAGTTTTTCACTGGAATAGTGTTAGTAAATCATGTTAAATAAATAGATTTAACACAGTCCTACTTTCATTAGTATAAAATAACAATGATCTACATGTGATATTGATGAAACGTGAACATGATTCATAGAAGGACATTGAAAATTGTCCACAAAGTACAAACAAACAAAAAAAGCATTAATTTATTTAAATTAATATATTGACACATGGTATGTGTATGCAGAAAAACTCATGGATATACAGACATTCAGACAGTTCGTCTGTTTTTTACATACATTTTATTTTGTTTTGTGTGGTTCTGGGTCCTCTCAGGCTAATCCTGAAGATGTCTCTCCATTTACTGAGTCTCACTTTGCCAGATGCCCATCACTTGTTGAAAGTAAATCTTCAACATGTATAATTTATTACAACATTTTAACATGAATTACAATCATTCATGTCTTCCCTAATACATTCACTGACTTTTGCGATGAAATAGATTCAAAATGTAGACAAAACTGTTTATTACAAATGATAAACCCTATGAAGTCTGGGGGATCTTGAGAAATTTTACAAGGCGTAGTCATAAATCCCTCTTGAGAAGTGCCAGAACCCTGTAAAAGACTACAGGAAGTGTCTTCTCAATGTCTCCTCAAATGTCAATGGCGGATGCACAAAATACTTTGTGTGAAAAAAGAAAAGATTTTGGTATTATTATTTTGGTGATTTATTTGTAAATCACGTTACATATTAAATCTTACATACATACACACAGTCCTGTAGGTGTTCAGTTATTTAACCACCAGATGTTTTTATCTAGTCTCGGCCTCCATATCTAATTGGTCCCCCTGTGAACCTATCACAGTGAATTAAAATAGTTAGCAGCACCTGCCATGAAGGGATAAGAAGATACCTATGTCAAACTCATCCCTAATACAGGGGTTTAATTGCAATTTAGTAAGAATGTCAGAAAATCTACAGGGATTGACCTTTTCTTGTAGGGATGTTATGGTTTTACAGGGATATTACTTTTATTTGCCTCTCTGAGGGAGAGCAAATCCATTGGCATGATTCATAATAAAAAGGGATATAAAATTGCTACATACAAATATTTTTATTGAAAGCATGCATTTCACATTGGTTCTAGTAGTTACAGAGGTGATTTTTTTCATTATTGGTACTTTTTACTTGTTGCAAGTCACCATGCCACATTTTCAGGGCAAAATATCAAAGTAAAGTAAACAAATATATATATATATATATATATATATATATATATATACACTCACCTAAAGGATTATTAGGAACACCATACTAATACTGTGTTTGACCCCCTTTCGCCTTCAGAACTGCCTTAATTCTACGTGGCATTGATTCAACAAGGTGCTGAAAGCATTCTTTAGAAATGTTGGCCCATATTGATAGGATAGCATCTTGAAGTTGATGGAGATTTGTGGGATGCACATCCAGGGCACGAAGCTCCCGTTCCACCACATCCCAAAGATGCTCTATTGGGTTGAGATCTGGTGACTGTGGGGGCCAGTTTAGTACAGTGAACTCATTGTCATGTTCAAGAAACCAATTTGAAATGATTCAACCTTTGTGACATGGTGCATTATCCTGCTGGAAGTAGCCATCAGAGGATGGGTACATGGTGGTCATAAAGGGATGGACATGGTCAGAAACAATGCTCAGGTAGGCCGTGGCATTTAAACGATGCCCAATTGGCACTAAGGGGCCTAAAGTGTGCCAAGAAAACATCCCCCACACCATTACACCACCACCACCAGCCTGCACAGTGGTAACAAGGCATGATGGATCCATGTTCTCATTCTGTTTACGCCAAATTCTGACTCTACCATCTGAATGTCTCAACAGAAATCGAGACTCATCAGACCAGGCAACATTTTTCCAGTCTTCAACTGTCCAATTTTGGTGAGCTTGTGCAAATTGTAGCCTCTTTTTCCTATTTGTAGTGGAGATGAGTGGTACCCGGTGGGGTCTTCTGCTGTTGTAGCCCATCCGCCTCAAGGTTGTATGTGTTGTGGCTTCACAAATGCTTTGCTGCATACCTCGGTTGTAACGAGTGGTTATTTCAGTCAAAGTTGCTCTTCTATCAGCTTGAATCAGTCGGCCCATTCTCCTCTGACCTCTAGCATCAACAAGGCATTTTCGCCCACAGGACTGCCGCATACTGGATGTTTTTCCCTTTTCACACCATTCTTTGTAAACCCTAGAAATGGTTGTGCGTGAAAATCCCAGTAACTGAGCAGATTATGAAATACTCAGACCGGCCCGTCTGGCACCAACAACCATGCCACGCTCAAAATTGCTTAAATCACCTTTCTTTCCCATTCAGACATTCAGTTTGGAGTTCAGGAGATTGTCTTGACCAGGACCACACCCCTAAATGCATTGAAGCAACTGCCATGTGATTGGTTGGTTAGATAATTGCATTAATGAGAAATTAAACAGATGTTCCTAATAATCCTTTAGGTGAGTGTATATATATACATATATAATATACAGTGGATTGCACAATTATTCACTTGGAAGTTCATAAAAACAAACTTATAAAGCTTTTGTATGTGTGTTTTGAGCAGAAAATGATCATAGATACATACTATCATCCATTACTATAATTGTGTTAATTATTGAGGCTATATCTTATTGTGTTTTATATATTGGTCTGTAGTTTAGCTTCCCATGAAAATGTAATAATTGGAGTTAATACTTTATTTAGTTTAGATGTGGTTAATTGGAATGACAATTCAATGTCATGTCAGTTGAATACACCTTCTGAAATGCAAGTCTATTGAAATTTGAAAATCTCCTAATTTGGTACCTCTATTACATATCTGGGATATAGATGACTGCACTACTACACTACTTGACTGAAAATATTTTATGATAGTTCACTAGTAGAAATGACAAAATACAATATAATAAGAAAAGAAGAAAACTTGTAGAATGTTTTAGCAGGGCCGTAATCAACTGATTTGATAGCATTATAGTTATGAGCATTTATTTTTGATTAGCAGTATAAAGCTGAAAAAGATTGTTTATTTTCATATCATCCTATGCTAAAATAAGCTTAAAAGCATAAACAAACAATGTGGCATCTCCCTTTCATCCTTCCCTGAAATAGCATATACTGAAATAATGTATACTAAACACAGTGAAATGGGGAACCTGTGACAAATGCTGAAAACCTCTTATCTTCTGTGATTAATGGCAATGAGATGTTCAGGACTGGAGAGTGTGACCAAAAATTGCTTTTGACACATAATATACCACCTCTGCAGCTTGTCTTTGCTTTGAGCATTCTCACTATAGGGGCATATTTGTACTCCCCTGTGTCCTCTGTTGGGGCTACGGAGAAGTCAAGGTAGACACAAAGAGGTCATTCGTTTCTCAGCACCATCTTCCTAGGCTGCCTAGATGCAAGAATCCAAATCAACATATCAGTGGACAGTTGGTGAATGGTAAGGGTATCATGTAGTTAACAGTGTAATCTCAAAGGCTTTTCACAGCTAGGAGCATAGGTGTGATTTGCCTAATCACAGATGGGCAACAATCCCCTTTGCCCTTTGTCCAAGGAATGAATATTGCACATGGCTTCTCCTTTCAGTACCAACTAGAGCCGAGCATTACATTGTAAAACAGCTGCAAAGTTTTTTCCTCATTAAAGAAAAGTTTAAACATTTAGCAAGTTTTGCACATTTAACTAATCCTTTGAAGAAATGAATCTGAGACAAAAAAAACATTATTTATACTTGTTGATTTTGCAATCTAAAACTTAGTTCAAAATGTCAACAATTTAGTTTAACTGCAACACAACATTATATAGTTTTGCACAAACATTTGCTTTACAGCACTTTTGCAGGAACACAGCAGGAAAACACTGTTTGTGATGGTTAACTTTTTTTACTTTTTTTAAAATACATTAATTACAGCATGGGGGTACTTTTGTGGTCTCTGTCATGACAAACGCCACACAGAAGCAAGCAAAGAAACGCTTGTCTTGTCTTCCCTGTCTGTTTCATGGTGTACAAGGCAGGGTACAATTTGTCCGAAAAGGCAGCCAAAAGAGGAAGGCAGGCCACAGGAATTTTTAAACTCTACTTTTAAAATGCCATCTGGGCACAGCAAATACAACGTTTCAAAAGAAAACAAACTGCAGCTCAAGGATGAAGTCAAGTGAGAAGAGAAGAGTATCAAATCAGACCAGACATCACATGACACAGAAAACGCAAGACCACAGAGGACGATCACACAAAACAATGTAAAAGCAACTGAAATTGACTAAGAAATTGGCTCAACAGTTTGAAAAGGAGGGAATCTGTGTGTTTGTTCTCTTGCATTTCAAAAACAGCTCTAACAAAAGATAGAATAGGGATGAAAAGTTGTTGAAATCATTACACCTCTAAAATAACACTACAACTCTTCTTCCCACAGGAAATCCCCAAATAAACATCTCCATTCAGTCCCCACTGCGGTGGAAAAGCTGCTGCACCTCGGAGGATCGGGAGCTAAGGCATGAAACACAGGGGAGTCATAAAGGTATCGCCTGCTTTCCCAGGGATCACCGTGGCCAACAGGCATATCAGTGGTTGAGCTCCACAACCTGTCAATGATGGGATGAAATATAACAGAACCCACACAGGCTGCTGCAAAACATTTGCTCCTGAATTTTCCGGAGGTTGAGGGAAACTTTGCCATCTACATTACTCACCGTGGAAAAGACAGGGGAAATAGAGCACGCTACCACAGAGCTGTTTAAATGCCCAGACAGGGCAATATAACAACAGCAAAGCATGTAAGATGTCTTTTTATAGTTAAGGAACATAATGCTACAGACGAGGGTCAGGCGCATACTCCCTCGGCATAGATATGCATCTAACAAGCACAGAATTTTACGGTCTCTATGGTGTTAGTGGACCATTAGTTAAAAACATAACATTTTCCACACTTTCAGAGACTGTTATCTGAGGTGGCCTGGGATGACTTCCAAAAAGGCTTAGCAGGAAATGTGAAGTTCATATCCGGTGTCTCATAAAGCACATCCCTGCCCCATATCCTGTTTTCTAAATCACCAATGTGGAGATGATTACCCAGCTCGTATGAAGTAAGAGTGGTGCCTTCCTCCAGCTTTCTTAAGCTTGGAAATTAAACCATTTTTTTAGTTTTTCCAGGCTTTCTTTGAGGATTTTGTCAGGATTTATGATGTGTATTGTGGTGTATGCCTCTATGGTCTCAATCATTTCCTTTTATAATTTCTAATTTTACTAACAGAATCATTCTACAGAGAACAGAAGAAAGGTGGATTCTTGATGTGTACATTTAAAATAACCTTTTTATATAAAGGCTTTTTTCAGCGACCCTTTGTAATAATTCTAGAGTAAACCAAGTATGTATTGACAATAAAATGGCTTGCAGGAAAGTTTCCATAGGTTCCTTGTCCATTTCCTGTTTTTTCTTTTACAATTAACATGTCTCTTGAACTTGATTTTTTATTAACCACGTCAGCAAAAAGGAAGGATTATGGTCATCTATTTTTAAATGGGTGCTTTGCATAAACTAGCCACAGACTAGGCACTTAAAGAACAAACAAACTAACCCTCATAGTTTTTTTCATTTTTTTCTCAGTTTTTGCTAAATACGCCATTCAATTCCTCTGTGCACTTCAATTATCAACTATTGTATTTGCAATTTTGACAGGTTTCATAAGGACATAAAAACTACAGAGGAGATGAGGTATTTTAGCTCAAAGACAGTTGTCAGCAGCTTAATGATCCATGAACCCAATTAAGATTGAAAACCATCTGTCATCCACACTGACTGGGCATTTTGTTCCACACACCCACAAGCCTTTGTCTAACATAATGCTTCCTGTTCTCAGAGCTCAATTTAGTTCCACTTCATTTCCTTCAATGCACTTGGGCTTTTTCATGTTAACCTTGAAGTGACAGACAGGATTGCTGTGCTTGAGACAGATTTTTGAACACCTTGTTTATCATGCAAACTTTACTTTTCATCTATGTACATATGACATACCTATGAGCACTAAAATCTTTCTGGTTGCACCTACAAAAGGCATAGCAAATTGGTTCAGTACAAAACAGCTGGTGTAAGCCGAGTTTATGCAGAGTATTAATGCTCTGTAAAGGCTGCAGTCAACATCTCATTGCTGGTGTACTCTTCTCCCCACTAAAGAAGAGACTCAGATTACAAAGAACCTCCCTGTGTTTGAATAGCTTCTGGCTGGGTGGTCAGTACTGTGAATTAAAGGACCTGCTCTGAGGTCAGAGCAAGTAAATAACATTTATTTACTGATTGCATTTCCTGCTTTCAAGTTCAATGTGTTAGGGCTGTTTTATGCTTACAGACAAATGCTGTATGTCAGATACAGAAATGTGTCAATTTTGCTCATTGGTATGTGAACTTGCGACAGATGTTGACATTTGTCAACATTATCCAACCCTGGGTATTTTAGGATTGCAGATTCAAATGAAAAATCCTTACAGTGTCACAGCTGATGACATCATTCCAACCATCGAAGACATGATCATAAACATAAAACCTTAGAGGTATTTTATTTAGTTTAAGTATTGCTTGCTTTTAACCCCAATCCAACAGCCACAATAACTCTAAAAACAAGAGGTCAAAGGTCATTTGAAAGCTACAGAGGCAGTTGGCTTGGTCTGTTTGGCCCCTAGTCAAGGTTAACCCAGCATGAATCTTTGCGGTATGGGAACCACTGGTCTAGACAAATTGACTTAAAGGTCACATCAGACAATTTTGCAAATATAAATGACCATGATATTTAAATATTAAGTGTCTAGATAATTTATTGTTGTTTGTTATGTTTGTTTTCAAAATGGTAATATTGATATCACAAAATGCTTTTGATGTCTTGCTGAAGACATAAAATGTAAAGAATCTGCATTGCACAACCTTTAAAGTTGGTATAGGAAAACATCATTGTTGACATTGCAGCCTGACAATTGTCTTGTCAGTTCTTGTAAAAACAAAAACAAAATATGTTCCAAATTTTCCTCAAATGGGAAATCCAGGTTTGACAAATCCAGAATTTCAGACAAAATTATGTTAATTAATTTGGATCGAAAATTGAAAAGGAAAACAGACAATTGCACACTTTTCAAGCATTCTATTATGAAAAACAATTAATTTTAATTAGGATGGAACATTTTGAACGTAGTGGAATTGAATATAATTCTGTGACATTGACATTGGCAGTCAAAGGTCTGTGAAATAAACAGATTTTGATTGATACATAGGAAAGAGCTATGGTACTACATTGGGAGTATCCATGGTAACCTAGACTCTGCTGGGTACAAAAAAATTAGAATAAAATCCAAACAGACATATAGTGTACAAAACAAATCAGAATACAATCTCACCAGACCACAGGAATTCAATGTAACATATTAGTAGTAGAATATGAATCAAAATTCGAAATACTATAGTATGTATTCAAACATTTGCATTACACTTGTTTGCCTACACAAAGGTACACGATTCTTCCTGCTTTTCTAGTGATTTTTGATGACATGGAGTCTGCTAATCTGTGATACAGAATATGGACCAGAATTCCACAATTCCGTAAAGGTGTGAATAGGCTTTTGCAAAATCATGTTTGTAAATGAAATGTAAATATCCATGAACAGAAACAAATCCCGAAGCTATGTATTATCAGGTCTAAGTCATCTGGTCATAACAAGAAACACATAGACATCTGAAAGGAAATATATATTCATAAAAATGATATGTGTGTGTTACTCAGGTAATGAAAACCTGAAAAGGCCACAGGCACAGCGCTCTGAAGGGATACCACAATACAGAATAGACTTTCCATAAATTAAAAAGGGAGAGAAATAAGTTAAGAATGTTTCAGAAGGGGCAACATTTGGTAAGTTAATACACTATGCAAGCTGATGATTGACTTTTAATAATCAATTCATTTTTTCATACCAATTTATATCAATTAACGGCATATCTCAGACATTTTCTTTTCTTTTCATTTTAAAGCAGTGTTTACCTGCCCCTGAAATATTTTTTTCAGCAAAGAATTCTCATGATTCACATATATCATATATATATATATATATATGACAATATAGTTGAAAGTTTTGTTTCGAACTACAGAAAATACATCAATAGGTTTTTGTGGATATTATTACACTATACTCCATGAAAGTAATTAAAGAATCTAACTATGACACACACTTAGGGAATTACATGATTCATTCACATCAGATTGGCAGGATGAAGCTCTTTAAACAGTTGTCGTCCTTCCTTTTTAAGGAAGGGCAGACGTTTCCATGCAGTATTTGGCGTTTTTGCAGTATTATCAGCTGGTTGGAGGCAGTCAGTGAGGAACGGGCAGAGGCCCAACATTCCAGCGCGTTCAGGGCGCTGAACACCCAGCATGCCAAAGGAATGTCGGCCATGTTTTTCCCAGCTGTTGGAGTTACTCAGCACTGAGTCAGGGAGATCGCTGTAGAGGAGGAGGTGGGGAGTTCGAGAGACGGGGCAGTGGACTCAGGATTCCTTATCTCTGAAGTAATAGCAAGATGTGGAAACAGGGTATTTATTTTAAAAATAAATATATATATATATATATATATATATATACACACACACACACACACACACACACACATATCTACTTAGTTTATAGTGTTGCTGCACTTTGAAATTAATTGCACTTATGCAGTCTATTTATATATATTTGCATTATTAACGGCTCCTTTTTGGCTTCCTGTATTTGTTCTCCTAGCTGGAATAATGAGTTGTACTGTCACACTACTTGACTCAAATGTGCCTTTAGGCAGTCAGTGTGAGACTTCCATTCTTTCACAGAGGGAAAGCTAGCAGCTTTTTCATTCAATTAATAAACTACAAATGATAAACAGTATCCATTTGTTTTCACTAACTTTTTTTTATGTAGCCAATCTCACATTCTCTTTCAACAGCTCAAAATATTTTAAAACACATTTATGAATATCACGTTAATTAATACTTTCACTTATCTTGTCTTCTTTGCATTGACAACAATGAATATTACATTTCTGTTAAACAATACAACAATTTGATAAATATGTGGTCTACAGCTAACAGTACAAAACACCAAGATGCTATCTAGAGTAACAGTGACACCTTCTGGTACTTTCATCCTGTATGAATATTCTGCACCAGATTCTTTTTAAAATGATTTAAGAATTACTTAATCACTAATCTTATGATTGAATACGTGTGTTGAAAACTGATTCAGCCCATAGGACACGGGGAAGATTCTTGTGGACTGAGGGGAGCTGCCTCTTCAATCCAATGCAGTCTTTGCATGAGTGGTAGTACGATTATTTCAAGCATGTTTAAAGGCGATAATGTGTATCTATCTAATGTATATGTTACTGCCAATAGCCAGGCACAGCTGGCAGTGCCCAAAGCAACAATGCCCAGCCATTATTTTTGGTCAATGTTGCAAACAGTTCTATTACATGACTCTTAAATTTGCTTTTTATCTTTCATTTTATATAATAAAAGGTTCACAAAGTACAGTGTGCAGGCTGGTTTTATACTTTATACAGAAAAGCTGCATTCAATCAAATGTCTAATACTCTTATTTGAGTCTTCTGATAAACTCTTAATCTAAAATCTTTCACTAAATGTGCTAGTTGTACTGTTACCAAAATGCATTTAATAATCCTAACAGATTACATTGACTCAGTGTTACAGGAACTGTGATTTTGGATGACAGAGCACCCATACCATCATACTTTTCCTTCACTTTTGAAAGAGCAGTAAAATAGGAGGTAGTAAGAAAGAAAAAAATCACGTCAACATCTTGGGGAAACAATATGAATAATAAGGACAAACTGAGTCATGACAATCATTTAATGGATTATATAAAAGGTCTCCATAACCTGAAGAAAGCATTTCAGCATCTCATCCACAGCAGGGACAGGCACATCAAGCAGAGAAGCCCTAACATAGTCAGGCACCTGAGTCTATCATCTGGAAACAAAGCAACTATTGTCCTACCAAGAGCTTGGCTATTAAACTAGCTGAGGTACAAGAGATGGTCAAAAAGCTTCACCAACTTAACCAGAGTAGACTGCCAGAAATGCTGGCCTACAGTCTGGTCTGGTAAGCCAATAAGGTGCCAGCAAAACTTGTCATGACTGAATATCCTCTCTTTTAAGAGTGTGTCTGTAAGTTTACACTGTTTATTAGGACTTGCTGGGTCTCTGGAAAGCAGTGCAACTTCAGCTCCCGCACCCAAAAAGCAATAGAAGCCTCCACAAGTGATAAGGTGCCCAGTCCCAAGGCCTCTGCATCATGTGTCACATACAGAGCCTGGGAAACAGGGTGGGACCACGATGATTGAAAATGTAGTTTCAATCGATACCGACAATGACAAATGACAATGACAGAATCCTACAACCCCGCTCTTGGCATTTCCAAATCCTGTCCACATGACCTGCCGTGCACACATAATGAATCCTGTGGAAGAATCTTTTAGGTGCTTCTCACAGGTTTTCTACATGGGAGGTGCAAGGAAGAGAAGGCACTTGAGTTCTTACAGCGGAGCTTATAGCCTCTGGCACAAATCTAGTAGTGCACGGTAGAATTCCTGGTACATCACAGGTGCCTAGAGAGTCTGCATCAAACGACACAGTATAACATGCTTTCCAGATTACTGCAGTTGCAGCTGAATATTTTAGCAGAAAACTCCAAAATCATTCTTCAGCTTAGCATTCTTTTTGAAAGCTAAGCCTGTGATACTTAAAGCTTTTGACTGCCTTGAAGTTTTGCTGCAAATAAAAGCTAGGATCATGCTTTTTGGTGATCATGAAGGGACAACTACCTGTGTTTGCCTAAATGACAAAAATGTACAAAGATATGCAATTCTGCTGATGGGGAAAGACGCAACAGCATCTACAAACTGGTGCTGTCAGCCAGGAGACGGTCGATGTCTGAATCAAACATCAAAGCCTTGAAGTTTTTATAATATAATTCATTTCAGTGTGGTCTCACACGGAGACATTTGATAGTGTTTGAGATTAAGAAATGTGGTAAACAAAACAAGTGAATATACAAAAGGAAACCGTTACGGATACTGCAGGGAGTTGGCAAACGTTTTATGCAGACTTAAGCTAGCGCACTTAATGGGGTTCCCCAGCACTGCCCGAGCATGATCAATGCAATTTGCAGAGATACATTTTGCTGGTGACACACAGTAACAAGATACCAAGTGCTCCCAGATCAGGGACACTGGCAGTGAAACGGTAGAACACCGAGACCAATCTGTAATGTAATACCAGAAAGTATAAACCTGGGATCACCTTTTGATGACTTTGGGACACAAAACACCTTTCTGGATCAAACTACTCAGTTTTACTGTGTAATGGAACATCTTTGAATTGAAAGGGAACCTATTATTTTTATAGAATTCTTCCATCTTGGTGAAAAGTAAACTTGAAACAAACCAGATTCATTTACACTGATTTCACCTTTGAAATCCTAAAGCCACAAGAGGAATGAGAGATTTTTTCTTCAAATGGATTAGAGATTGAAATGCTCTATGAAGCATGCAGCACTTCAATTTTAAGCACATTTACGAGGCTCAAAGCTTAAAACACCACATCTGACATTATTACGGATCTCGGGGGGATAAGAAAGCTTGCTTTTAAAATATTTTGATACATTTTAATTAATTTTTGTTGTTCTGTAAGGTATTTTTTGGTGGCTGCATCTTGCAATTTTTTAAATGGAGAATGACATACAAATCCAGCCTAAGACCATTAATACAAGAAAATATTTAAACATGCACCACTGTTGACAGGCTCCCAGATCAGTAAACTTTGGACAACTTTAGGTGAAATGGAATCATGATAACAGAAAATATAGTCAGGATGCAACCAAGAAGCATACATATTGCAGAAAGAAAACACAAAACTGATACTTCCTACCAGATATGACTGTAAAACAACCATTAGAAAACCAAAAGCTTTTTTTATTTTATTTTGTCCAACAGCCATTCGTTGTACAATTACATGCATTCGCATTTTATTTCTGTTACGCACACGTCACAGTTTTAAAGTTAGTTTCAAATTGAGAAAATTACAACACACTCATACAAAAAACTAAAAAATATGAAATAAAAAATATTTGAAACATAAACAGTACTATTTTTAATAATCAATTCCATTGTGCTGGGTACCATTTGTACAACAAAACAGATAATTTAAACATTTTATTCCTCAACTTGTTCACACAATCGAGCAGGAAAAAGAAAAATCAAAACATATTAGTTCTTAAATAGCAGAAAGAGGCAATTCTGTCATGCAGAAGAAGCAATATTAAATATTAGTCAGACAAAAATAATATATCTTTTTTTTCATTTTCAAGTCAAATTACTCCCCCCAAACAGACAAAACCCCAAAACATTATGCATGAATAGCTGCCACTGGATGTATGGCCTTTCGGAAACATAAGAACCATTTTCAGCATTTTTTTTAAACAAGATTTTGGCACAGAAAAAGACTGAGCTTATTTAAATAGCAGGATTTGTTTCTTATAAAAGGAAGAAAAGCAGTTGCAGATTTTTTTTTTTTTTTTTAAACATTCTGTGCATCAAACCATCCATTATTTGAGAATACTGTCTCCCAAATCGTATATGTAGCCAGCTCATATCCCACAGATCTGTGTTATTGCAACATGGTCTTAATTTGCTTGGAGGTAGTCTCATCATTCAAATGCTTTGTCGTGTACCTGGGTAGAAGAAAATGTGCTTATTGTTTGCAAATGCATCGTGAATTATATATACAAAATATAACACACTTTCATGGTAAGTGATAAGGTTTGAAAAATATCACAGATGCATTTTTATAAGCCAAATGTGTAATTATGACTTTCATTGAGGGGTGTGCGAGAGTAAAGGGAAAGGTAGGGGTTGCAGAGGAATATAAACCAAATGATCTGGATCTACCCCAGTGCCCCATATCAGTCCCAGACGGGGTAATCAGTAACTAAGAAACGTGACTTACCTGAGAGCATTGAGTAGGCCTTCTACAGTGTTAGGAGGCTGGTCTTTGAGTACTTTGATACACCCTTTCATCTATAACAACAACAAAACACATTTGCATTTTAGATTTTGACATTCAAAATGACATGTAAAAATTGTACTTTTTGTCGAGGCCCACACTGTTCAGAGAACCACTTACATCGATTTTCGAGGTCTTTGCGAACGCTCCAACAGGGTGGACGTAATCGTAGAGTATGATCACCCCCACCATGACCCTGAGACAGAAGGACGCAGTCTCCTCACTGGCAAACCTGCTGCGGTACTCCCTGCCAAAATAAAGACAAAACAAAAAAGTGAACGGCACTCTGTAAGTGTCAGCCTCAAACACTCAAGCCTCAAATTAATGAAAAAGGAATAAATACATACACAAATAAATGAATAATCCAGAAGTGGAAACCTATTTGATTTTGTTTTAATTGAGGAGTTCTATTTTATGTACAAGATAGTTTGAAGATCAGCAGGCAAAATGTTTCAGGATTTGCCCTTTAAATTTGTTTAAAGGAAGCTATATAATCTTTAATTCTATGTTTCTAGTAACACCCCAGACATGCTCTTGTGGATCCCACTGTGCAGAATATACTACAGCTAGCAATTTATTAGTAATTAGTAAAGCTACTTTTCATTAAAGATAACAACAGACTGGAGTAGAGGCACAAGGAACACTTCTACTGCCAGATGAAATGCTACACTTTTACAACAAGGATTCTTTGTGTAGAAACTATTTGATATGAGCAAAGCTCTCACAAGTACTTAAGTTGCTTGATTTGCAGAACAAAATGCTTGGACCTGACACTGTTGTCTGCACATCATTCTCTTTGTTTTTATTGTCTTCCTTGTTACTTATTATCAGATCCCACTTATACAATTATCAAGTTTGTTTGAAGTTTGCCATTTTCTGGTGGGTCAAAGTTTTAATTTTAAAATGACCCTTTGTCACTAAAGTGAGAATAGCATGCCGGGGGTTCTCTGCTACTCAGCAAAATATTTCATACTTTTAAACATTTAATTTTAATGATTTTAAATGTATAGGCACATATTCATTACTGTAGCCTTTGTTTAGATAAACTTTGCATAGCAGCAGTCTCTAAAAATGAGCTTGTTTAACCAGTTAATCCACAGGTAAACTGATTAGAAGGGAAGTACAACACTATATACATTAACGATGTTATGAAGTTTTTTTTCCCAATAAAAATAGTAAATATAAAATGACATGGTACAGTGAATGACACACAGAAATCAGTAATTTAAGTTCAATTTAAATATATCTATCTATCTTTTTCACAATACAATACAAATAAAATATGAAAAGGTAGTTGACCACTTGTTTGTTTGAAGACATTTTCATAGTACAATAGGTAATATGCACAAGAGCTAAACTGCACCATAACAACCCACTTGTTATTGTTGACTGTGTAGAGAAAATATATTGTCATAGGTTGGTTAAACTTGCAGTAATGTAATCCAACTGTGTAGTACTGTAGAGTGTTCTGAGCAATTCTAAAGGCAGTTGTCATGAACTGTTATAAATTACTCCCGAAATCTGTGTTTTTAATTTTTACCCACTACTCAAACTTCTCTGTATGAAAAGACATATGGATGCATATAGGAGTGTAACTCCATTTGCTACAGTACTTGACATGCATGTCTGTATTGGAAAACTACCTAATAGGTTGTTAAATAAGTAAGACAACACTCTTTAATTCAACTTAATGAAATCAGGTATACGAAGTGGAAGAAAAGGGAATGGAACTTACGGTGTTTCCAACATGACTTTGCAGACACTTGCCATTGTGCTTAAGCAGTCTGTAGTATTTTCTATGGGTAAGTTCTTGTGCTGTTTAAAATGCAAAAAAATATAAATGTTAACACTCCATTACAGGAACAGTTCACAGTGCAAGAATTATTCAACTTCATCATCTAATCTGAAATCAGGTAATAAAACTTACATTCATTAAAACAATATTTAAAATTAAACATACATAAATGGTCTCTGAATTATAACATTACATTCATAAGAAAGGTAATCTGGGAGAAAAATTAATAAAAATAAAACTCAAACAAAAAAAGCCTACTGCACCTAGAACTAACTAAATTACTAACTAAAGCATCATACTTACTTCAGAGACGAATTTTGTTGTGGCATCACTTAATGTCTTCAACATTGGCGTGGCTTCAGCGTAGAAAAGAGACATTCGGTTTGCAAGTTCATTGTTAACTTCATTTTCTCCCTCTGCCTGCAGAGAGATAAGTTAAATATGCTTTAAGTAAATTTTAGATAATTTTTAATAAAGGTCTTTCACAACATATTATATTGATTAGCTGATGCTTGATGAATTAAAAAAAAATGGTTTTGTTATTTCCAAAACAATTTTATAAATATTAAATATATGTTAAGGAAAACGTAACACTCTCAATGGCTAATAGATGCTGTGAGTTGGGACCAAACTGCATTAAATTTTTTGAAAATGTTGCTAATCATGAGAGGATAATTTAAAAGGTGAAAGCTTTACTGAATAGCTGATTTATTCTTATGAATACCTAATACAACATTTCAGTCAGGACATTTGCTCATATCTTAATACATCTATAAATAATTAAAATAAAAAGGACACATTCTGATGACTTCACAGAAAACCTGCACTTTTTTTTTGTACAGGAAAATCACAGCTTACATTAATGAAAAGGTATTTCTCAATTTAGTGACCAAGGATTAAAACCTGAAATAACTAACAAAAATAATAATCTAAAACTATTGCTAAATCTTATTTCTCCATTTCTAGGGAATAAGAAAATCTCCAAACACGTTGAAACTAAAAATTTGTCACACCAAAAATATACAATATGTTGAGATACAATTTTATTTTACTTTTTTCTCAATGTTTCATGTAAAATAAGCACATTTTAAATTATGATTGATTGACTGATTCAGTTCCTACTTTTAAGAGCTACAAAGATACATAGTTAGAGGTAAATTCTTAATTATATCTGTCTGTTTGAATAGAATGTGACAATGACCAGCACACATGGACTGCAGTTAAGGCAGTTAATCTCTGTAATTTTCCCCCCTATTACTGTAAAGCACCCCAAGCTTTTAACTTTTTATGTAACTGAAAACTAGGACTACGAAGCTTGAACACTATCAATAGCATCTGAACTTTCACCTCACTTGAACTTGACCATTTTTAAAGGAGATCTAGAAACAAAAATAGATATTCCAGTGGCTAGAATAGCTGCAGACCCTCCCCCTCGATTCAATTCACAGTCCACTGCTCCAGAAACCGTGCTTCCCTTCATCCCCACACCTCCCTTGAGAGAGAAACTTACAACAATCATCAGGTGTGGATCCACCCCACTCCACAACACTGCACATGGATGGCTTAAAATATTTTTAATTGCTATGTGTTTTCACTTCCTACAGAACAATGCAGATCATATATATATATCAAACTGTAATATTATTGTAATGTTTTCCACTTATAGAATAAAGGTAATTATGTTACATTATGTCCTATGTGTGCCTAAAATGAACAATGACAATAAAATGCATACTATTATCCATCTTTAACAAGGTACGGTTTTCTCATCGTTGCTTGGACACCTTGTGCTAGTAACCTTTAGTCTACCTCATTACCTGGGGACAGATCCTACAGTTTAAAATCATCCTTGCAGGGTGCTACTGTGCTTTTAAATCATAAATAGATATAATATTCCAAAGAGGGGAAATACCCAGAAACTGTAACACTCAATGTACTTTTTTTTAAGACTAGACCACCAGACTTTTAGGCATAAAGACAACCACCATGAGATGTTACTTTGACACCGTATTAAAAATAACATATACAGCTCTGGAAAAAATTAAGAGACCACTGCAAAATGATCAGTTTCTCTGGTTTTCCTATTTATAGGTATGTGTTTGGGTAAAATGAACATTTGTGTTTTATTCTATAAACTACTGACATTTCTCCCAAATTCCAAATAAAAATATGAATGGAATGGAAGCCATACATGTAGAGATGCTGATTTAAGAACAATTTGCAGTGGTCTCAATTTTGTTCAAGAGCTGTATATTATATTGGAAGATCAAACCATCTGATTTAAATCACGGATTTATCCAGATATGTGACAAAGCATCTGCGCTACCAACATAATGTAAATAAATGGCATTTATACAGAAATTAGTCTACACACATACTACATGAAGCATAAGAGCAAAAAACTGTAAAAAAAGACATACAACAATATGTATACATGTATATATGCTACAAGCTGTAAATAAGTAGTCTAATACAAAACTTAAAATATAGTGCATTATATAGCAACAGCAGAGCAAAAAAGAGCACAGGATACTTGTTGCCAGGAGCGGATAATAATAAAGAACACAGCAACAATGATGACGCAGAAATGCGTGTATTTGGCTATTTCCTGATTATACAAATCTATTCAAACTTAATAATAAACAAAACGTTGAAAATAATTGTGTTTCTGTAAAAAAAAAAAACATGTATAGATATACACTCACCTAAAGGATTATTAGGAACACCATACTAATACTGTGTTTGACCCCCTTTCGCCTTCAGAACTGCCTTAATTCTACGTGGCATTGATTCAACAAGGTGCTGAAAGCATTCTTTAGAAATGTTGGCCCATATTGATAGGATAGCATCTTGCAGTTGATGGAGATTTGTGGGATGCACATCCAGGGCACGAAGCTCCCGTTCCACCACATCCCAAAGATGCTCTATTGGGTTGAGATCTGGTGACTGTGGGGGCCAGTTTAGTACAGTGAACTCATTGTCATGTTCAAGAAACCAATTTGAAATGATTCGACCTTTGTGACATGGTGCATTATCCTGCTGGAAGTAGCCATCAGAGGATGGGTACATGGTGGTCATAAAGGGATGGACATGGTCAGAAACAATGCTCAGGTAGGCCGTGGCATTTAAACGATGCCCAATTGGCACTAAGGGGCCTAAAGTGTGCCAAGAAAACATCCCCCACACCATTACACCACCACCACCAGCCTGCACAGTGGTAACAAGGCATGATGGATCCATGTTCTCATTCTGTTTACGCCAAATTCTGACTCTACCATCTGAATGTCTCAACAGAAATCGAGACTCATTAGACCAGGCAACATTTTTCCAGTCTTCAACTGTCCAATTTTGGTGAGCTTGTGCAAATTGTAGCCTCTTTTTCCTATTTGTAGTGGAGATGAGTGGTACCCGGTGGGGTCTTCTGCTGTTGTAGCCCATCCGCCTCAAGGTTGTACGTGTTGTGGCTTCACAAATGCTTTGCTGCATACCTCAGTTGTAACGAGTGGTTATTTCAGTCAAAGTTGCTCTATCAGCTTGAATCAGTCGGCCCATTCTCCTCTGACCTCTAGCATCAACAAGGCATTTTCGCCCACAGGACTGCCGCATACTGGATGTTTTTCCCTTTTCACACCATTCTTTGTAAACCCTAGAAATGGTTGTGCGTGAAAATCCCAGTAACTCAGCAGATTGTGAAATACTCAGACCGGCCCGTCTGGCACCAACAACCATGCCACGCTCAAAATTGCTTAAATCACCTTTCTTTCCCATTCAGACATTCAGTTTGGAGTTCAGGAGATTGTCTTGACCAGGACCACACCCCTAAATGCATTGAAGCAACTGCCATGTGATTGGTTGATTAGATAATTGCATTAATGAGAAATTGAACAGGTGTTCCTAATAATCCTTTAGGTGAGTGTATAGTGCCATTCATGGTAGGACTGAAAAGTGATTGAATTAGTTCAATATGTCGGCAGCAATATCTTGATTGATGCATAAAAATAAACACTGTGCTGTATAAGCAAAATACTATTGTTTTCTATGAAGTCAATGTGACGGCTTCTGGCACTTCTAGGTAAATTAGAATGCAACTTATTTTTGTGATCCTGCCTTTCAAACAATGTCAGCGTATTTAAAATGCATATTTAGGAAAAGTCAAGGACAGACAACCATATCTTTCATAGTAATTATAAAAATTAAAGTGTAACCTGGTAAAATGATGGCCTTGGTGGTTCTAGTGTTAAAGGGATATCATCTTAGAACATTAATATTCATTTTTTTATTTACCATTCACACATGATAATATATACACTGTAGGACTTGACAATATAAAGTAAAATATTCTGTGCATGCATGCTTTTAATTGGAAAAGCAAGGTCATTGCAATTACAAGCCTAGGTACCTCCCTGATGAGGCGAACCTCCTAATGATGTTCTGCAGTTACATTCCCTTGTCACCAATGAAGAACCAGGAAATCCCTCTGCATGCACAAAGCAAACCCTGAAATTAGGACCCCCTGAATGAACCGTGATTAAGCCTATTAAATTCTGTTACTGCACAAATCTCATTATTCTCACTAGCCAAGGGCAGTGCTGTATCATAAGGGCACTATACATTGAAAAAATGATAAAAAGAAAGGACTTACTGGAACATTATTAATCCGCATGCGATTCAAAGTTCTTCTGTAGTAGCTGAAGTCATTCTGTATCGCAGGATTTGTCATCTGTCAAAATCAAAATTAAGAGGAGCTCCATGAAACCAGACAGAACACTTACAACGATATTATCACAATTGTATTCGGTCTAGGAGAGAATAGACTATAATTTTCTCCTCTATATTGGGATTCATCTGAACTGCCTGAAGCTACAGCTAAAGATGAAAAGCATGAAAGATATATTATATGACAGGCTTTTTAAAACACGAAGCATAATACACAGGAAAAACAAAAAACAAAAGAGCATGCTGTTCTTATCTTTAATTGCTTTTTCAGAAGAGTGGGAAATTAAACAAGGGACTTTTTATGAATTGGTCTGAGTGTTGCCCACTTTATTATGTCCTGGAATAGTATCTGTGTTGGGGAGGGACCATAAGCATGCAGATATCTTAGTTTATTCCACCCAATTGCAATATAGTTATGTATTTTAAGTTAATTAAATTAGATTTCTCTCAGAGGTAACTTTCTTCCTTTGAACTTTTTGTATTTGTAAACTCAGACGGCTGACTTTCCTGATGTCCTGCAAACACCGGCGATTATATGATGGAAATGTGAATAAAGTCTCACAGAAGGCAGGGCAGATTGAATGGAGAGGGAACTGAGGAGTATCTTGAGACATTATGAAAGGTAAATCCATGGTGTAAACCAAGGGAACATATCTTTATTACTTTTAATAATATTACAACAATAATATTAATAATAATAATAATAATAATTAATTAATCATCATCATCAGCAACAGATACATGAACACTTCAAAGATGTTCATTTTGTGCTAGTTTATTTGAAAAGTCAAGTAGTCAGCTATTTTCTACATGAAATTGAATAATTCCCAAAATGTTCTGGGTACTGTGTTCATTATAGTAACAGTTAAATGTTAAAAAAGTTTTTACTAAGGTGGCTACTGTGTATACCATAATAAGCAATATAAAGGCAGATAACCAGTAATGCATTACATTAAATACTGATAATGCCAGTTTGTACCAAATATCCTGTCTCTTAGATGAACCCACTGAGGTACCATTTGATGGGATTACACAGTCATGCTTGGTGTAAAGACTGCTGCCTTGAGGACGTAGGGTGAGCTGTCAAACAGTACAGGTTGACAATTAATGAATGGCCGAAGGGTTTCTGGATACAGATTTACACTCCGAGACAAGTTCAGCCAGGCTTCATTTATCCGATTAATTACTCACTCACTAGGACACCGTGGTGCATTCTTAGGATGCTTCCCTGCAACAGAATGCCAGTATAAACATGATGCCGGCCTGCCAAAAGCCTCTGATTATACTCAAGGTAGATTAAACAGCAACCTACATACCCTGCTGCATTGAGGATCTCCGTGACAAAAGGTTGGAGACCCCTGCTCTAGGCTAAGAAAACAAGAGGCAGAAGAAAGCCTTACCTTGAGCTCATCGAAGCGGAGTGTGAAGTGGAGGATTTCTGCAAACTGTTTGGCAAGGGCCTGCTCTCGCTCCAGGTGTTGAGTGGGGCTGTAAGGAGTGCTGGTTAAGGCACCTAGAAGTCCGTGCAAGGCCGCCTCTGTCGGGAAGAGATGGGAAATTATGCAGCGAAACGTGCAAATGGAACTCATTGATATCATAGAGCTAGTTAAACGAATGTTGTTTTGTTTTGTTATTCCCCACAGTACTATTATGACAAGAAAAATAACCACAAACGCATACACTGGTTAAAACGTCTTTCTTCGTTTCTAATGTGCCTTGAAACCAAGTAAACTTGAAACTGAGCGTGTGGTCATTTATGCTAGAGGTCAGTTAATCATTTCTGTGAAAAAATATTGAAAAGGTTATCTGGGAATACATACCCAAAATATACTCTTTATACATAGCAGCCTGAAAATAGTGCTAAACCACTGAAATGTCATATTTACAGTATTTTAGAAATGTTCTATAAGCTTAAATTGATAGTCTTTTTACTAGATCAATGGGCGAGACAACACTAAGAGCATAGAACAAATTATTTAAGACACAATAATTGCCTGCCTCGGCCTTTCATGCACTGTGGTTAAAGAGATTCAGGCTAAACCAGAGAAAAAAATGTGGTGAGCAAACTAAGACGGGATCAATGGTGAAAATGTAAACTAAAACTGAAATAAGCAAACTTCAATAAACAGAAAGAAAGACATGAGGATGCGAGAACTGAACAATGTAATTGCACAGTCATACTGTAATAACATCGTCAACCAGGATTTTTATTACTCACCTTAAATAAGTAAACAAATTTAAAAATAATTAAGCATTATTTCAGACTCCAGTTAAAACCATCACATTTTCAAAAAGGAGACATTTGAAGCCTGATCCCTCTACCAATTGAGCTTCTCAGTTTTAATGAAGAGAAAATTTAAATGCAAACTGCAAATCAGACGCATCATCAGGAATCAGATCAAAAGGGAACAGTTACAAGCCTAACTGTCACAACTTGATCTCAAATTTGCTTTTCACAGTGTACATGAGCCTGCAAATGCGAAGTAAATCTCGGCCTAAAAGCTTTAAGCGTTTTGCTGCTCTGTTGACCATAACCAGGTCACCACTGTCAAGGTGAAAGTTCACACTGCATCACTATGTTATGAGTAGAGTAACTGAATCTGCTTGCAATGCCAGCCTTGCATTTTTCAGGCATGTCAAATAAATTGTTACAATAGTCAAGTAACAATTTTTAAGTAAATATTCTATATATGAAGCCCAGTCTACCTTTTAAGAGAGAACACCATCTTATGGTTTTGAAATGTAAAATGTTGTGGAAAATATATCAAATACAACCCAAAATAAAAATAAAACCAAAATATTTGATTACAATGACTTCTGTCCAATTCAGCATGAAGAATACCAACACATGCATCCTTATTATGATTGGTTAAATGTATGTTTCCTATCAGCTTTTCTTCCTCCCTAAAAGACAGGGTCTCCCTGTATAAAAGTCAGACTGCCACGGTCTCGGTAAACATGCTCTGCCGATGGAAAAAGCCATGGCTGGCATCATGCATAAAGTCTTCTGAAGGCCTGTTAGTTCAATGTAGTAGAAAACAAGGAAAGCGGTGACCTACTTTATATTACGTAACCAGCTGTGGCGGTAACCAGTTTATTCATTGACTACAGTTGCCACTAATATGGAGACCAAGGGTGCAGTTTCTAGCACTCAAAATTACTCAAGAGTCACTGTCAATGCAATGCAAGCACATATTAACTAATGGATAATTTTCATGCATTTTATTTCATAGATAGGATTTGAGTAAGTAAACCGTGATATTAACATTTTAGTAAATATAATCAGTTTATATATGTGTAATTAGAGAAACACAAATCAAATAGGTCATTCAGATAGCAAAGTCACGGTTTGTACTCACCTAACCTCTGAGAGAATTCGTAAAATTTCTTTAGCTTGCCTACTAAGGGAACCACAGCGCCCCATGCTTTCTCTTGTAGGTTTTCATCATTGGGGTGCTGAATTGCCTGTTTTATGAGGAAAAACAATAGCATTAAATACCTGGAAAAGGGCAACTATTATGAAAACACTCATTGATATTGGAGAAAATAAACCTTTTAACTGTGGGAGGGTAGTAGAGAGGGAATACACTGAGCTTGGCAAATTCTATTCAATCCAGTAATCTCCACCTGTAATGTCATAATACTAAAGCAAGGATTCTTTTTGGAAAGACAGGACATACATGTTTATGGTTTGAAGTGTGCAGTTGTAAGTGTATTGGAATCACTCCCTGCATTTGTAAAACCAATAATGTGAATGGGCATGTGAACAACATGAGCATACCATACGGAGACCTAGCCAGTAGGTTAGTGTGGTATGTTGTGGTACTGTTATGTGTTTGTGAAACAGTGAGAGAGAGAGAACTAGGTCACAAACATGGGTATTATGACAATAACTAACAAATAAGTAAGAAAGCTACCTTATTAAAACATACCATTGGTCTCTGTTTAAAGGGCAAACAAAAATTAAACTTATTTTGCTCTCAGATTGCATTTAGTCATACAATATTCATATGCTCCAAAACATCTTTAAAATGCCACAAAATCAGTTTTGCTGCTGCATTCCAAAAACCATCTAACCTTTTGCACTTTATGCACTCATAAAATCGATTGAAATCAGGTCTTGATATTAACGGACACACTGGAAGTAGTGTATGTGTGTGTCACAATGGTAATTTCCAACAAATGATAAAGCGATATGATCACCCTGTTATGACAGACTTCTGGTTCACTACACTATCCACAAGCACACAAGGTCACAGTGTCACTGCATATGCTGTTATGCTTTATTATAGGAATAGGAACTTTTCTTTGTCCCCCTATGCAATACTGCTTTCAACGTGTCAGTAAACATGAGGAACCTGACCACTAGAGGAACAAATCCAGGAGCTCCTGCAAAGGCGGTGCTGGGGGTGGAGTAGGGATGGAAAGAAACAGAAGCAGGGGAAGTACATTTGTTGTTGGATAGTAATGCTTGGGAAAGCAGAAGTCAGGCATGAGTTTGCATCCCATATTTGAGTCAGGTTACATTGCCTTGTTATTATTTATGTATAGTAACAGAACTGAAACCACACACTTTATTTACATATATTAATTTACAATATACAGTGACTTCCCCGGTTTAGCAAGGCAAATTCCCAATTTAAATCTGAATGATTCTTCAATTAAAATGAACTTTAAGATCATGTCCTATTGCAGAATGCCCTGATGACCATGCTCACCATACAATTTTCAATATTGGGTGTTGATAACGGTGTTCTAAATTATTGTGTGTTAGTAAGGCTACACACACTCATTTAGCACAGTAATTCTTATTATATAGCTCATGTACATGAAGGTTTATAACAATTATTATTAAAATCTTACTATATGTTGTGGATTAAATTAAATGGTCACATTTTCAGAAATATTTATTGGTTGCCATTGTATAGACAAATGTGTACAAAAATTTATTGCAAGTGAACATTTTGATGTTAATTATTTAGATCTTATTGCAAATCCCATCCTGCAATGAGAACAATTCACTTATTTTATTGTAATCCTGAATTTGCCCTCCAACTATAAATTAATCCAATGGTTAATTTTACAACCAATCTGCTGCATACTTACTTATATTGGATGGCATGCGTTTCAGCTACCAACATCAGCATAAAAACTAAAAGTTAGCCAGGAAAATACCTCTCGGATTTCTTCTCCAGCTCCCTTGTAAGACTGCAGGTCGTCTAGGATTCCAAGAGCATCTTTCAACACTACATTCACCTGGTCCCATACCTCCCTCTCCGGCTCTGTGGGCTGTGCATCTGAGCAGAACAACATCAGGGTCAAGGTTTATTTGTGTAGCGGCTTACAGACAATCACACAACTGGGCATGCAGTCAAAGACACAACTGTCTCAAAGACAGTCAGCATGTTTGAGGTTGATATACAAGCACAGTGCAAGGAGGGGAAAGATCTCAGCCATTCACTCACTATCACAGTACAGAAATATCAATACATGTCACATCCAAAGAAACACAGCCAGCTGCTCTGCAACTCTGCCCTAGTTGCCAAAGAAGAGCAATATTCATCATGTATGTTGTACTTGCACACTAAACCTGGTGGAAATACTATATGGTTGCACATAAAATAGGATCGTCATTTTATGTTTTGCCAATGCTATGGCTTGGCAGCAGAACAAAAGCAATTTTACCACTTGGAATGAAAGCTGTGTTTTAATGCTCCTTTGGTTTAAAATAAATAATGGGCCCGACAAATGTTTCAGTTTACAGAAGGGTAAGGGAAGCCTTTTTCCACTTATAACCGTCAAAACATTTTGAAGACTGGAGAAATAGGTCTCCCAACATTCTTCAAACAGTCCTTCTCCTTTTAATTTCATTAGCAAATATGGGAACTTAATCCATTTCTACAAGATGTCCGTAAAGTAAGTCAGAAATCCAAATTCACCTTATATGTATTAAGACATTTTGTAAGGTTATTTTAATGGACTTTCAGACAACATTAATACCATTCATACAATAATTGTAAGTATTTGCTGGGCATCCACACATGGGTAAACCTTCTATTCATATATCAATTTGTTTATTCTTAAAAGTAATATTAATTAGTTACTTGGCTAATTATTAACCTCTGAATGACAGTGGGACAGAAGATTTATTTTAAATAAGTTACTGGTTTATCAACTACCAACATAAAATCACAAATTAAAAAACTTATTGCAGTATGAATTTTCATTTTGGATCACAATTATGAAATTAAAACTGTTTAATTAAACCAATACCGATCCAAAACAGAAAGTTGTTGAGCCTGGCAGAAAGCTGGATTGGAATAGTTAAGTCAAGTGCAGAAGGTTTTTATTAAAATACACTTACTTAACAATTACATATATACATTTAGTTTATGGAATATTGATTCAGCTTAGTGAGTATCAGATATACTCAATTTCCAAGAAAAAGTCTAATTTCTACCACTCCATAGATATTTATCAGTAAGAAGTGGCCTAAGTATTGGCACACCCTGTCTGAACTCAAATATTTGTGTCTATTGTATGCTTGATTAAGGCTTATGTCTGGCAGGGGCATCCAAAACAACTTCAGCATTAAAAATGGGTGACTTTTGTTTTATCCTAAAAAGGGTAATTTGAAGCAAGTATGTGAATGCAAATTATTTTGGGGGGCTTGGTTTTCAAAATTCCTTAACACAGCAAAAAAGGCTAGGGCTTCCTGAAGGCAAAGTTATCTGCTTCTGTAACATTTTTCTCGGGGGGGGGGGGCGGGGGCCCTGATTAACAGTGAACCATGCAAGGATAGACAAGCCAGTTCAGGCCCGAGGATACTCGGATGGCTGACAGAGAAACAAGCCCCTTCTCTGCGGTTTGATTGCTATTCCAGACAATCCCTATGGCAAAAGTGAGAGCAGAGTGGAACATCTTTACTGGCAGATATAGACTTTCAGACTCACACAGACATGGTCGGGGGGAGGGGTGTGAGCGAGCGTGTAGTATAGCAATGAACAGGCTTAGCACTGGCTGGAAGCAAACAGGATTCACATACAGTAAAGCTATTATGCACTGTGCATTTTGAAGAACACAACCTTAAAAAGATCCTCTTCTTGAAGGAAAGCGGTAATATGTTTGACAAACCCTGTTCCGGAATTACTTTATTAAATGTCTTGGTGTGACTGAAAACATATGTGCTTCCTCATTGATAAATTACAAATATTGTCATATAGAACCCATATGTTGTACTGTGCTATGACCTATTTCTTACATTTGTATTGTGTAGTTTACTTTTCATTAGTTAAAATTCTTCACATTCCAAAAATAATCAATATCTAGTGCTATTCACTATAAACTAGGCATTTTAAAAGACATTTTTAAATGTAAAGCTTTACAATGCATTCACTCCTGTTCTGAATCTGTAACAGATTGCCCCCCAACTCCATTGTATTTAAGAAAACAAATCAAAAAATCATGGCAGTCTACAAACATGAAACTAAGTATGATGAATATTATAATTACTGCAAAATTGTGAATGACAGCTTCAGTTGGCTGCATTCTTATAGTTTGCTGCTTTACTGGAATAGCCCTCTGTTATGGAATTTGGAAGAGGTTTCATTTTGTGGTACAGAACTAAAATTGTGGTGAATGCTTTGTAAGTCTTAACTATAATCCGACATTTACAGCATAAGGAAAGCTTTTGTAACACATGCGATAGATTGGATCCTGAGGGGGACTCGGATCCCAACCCATCGGCACACTTTGCTGAGCGCTGTTAGCGGTTATGCACATATAGGCTCTAAGGCATGCAAAAAGCTTATGCGGGTGATCGAACAACAAGCGGCACACAGCTAACACAGAATATGGAATAAGACGAACAGGACTTGGGGGGAGAGGGGTGAAAAAAATAGAAAAATAAATGGTAAATCTCACTTTCAAAATCAAGGAAAAAATTTGGTCCCTGTTCAAGGTCTGTGCAAGTCAAAACTTTAAGAAGGTTCCCCATGTTAAGGTACCTGTTAAGACAAGAAAAGAGAGAAAGGTTCCTCTTTATATGACAGGAAGTTACCGAAATGGTGGGATTGGAGGGAGTGAGGAGAAACAGGGTGTGGAGGAGTGCAGGCCTGCTTCCGGCTCCATAGAGCCTGTTATCAGCTGCAGACACCTCGGCCTGCCCAGATGCACCAACTGTTGAACCCCATAGATGCTGTGTGGTTTTCCTGTGAGCGGCGAGACTTGCCAGATGTCACTAACGTCTGCCCAATTCGACACCCCCTAAACCCCACAGAAGATACGGAGCGGTGACCAGTTTACAGGAATCGTGCTAATTTTATGAAGAATTCTAACTGAGCCGACCTTAGTGAGATAATTCCCAGCTGATAAGCTCTTGGGAAATGCTTCAAAGGGTAGTTTAAACAAATCTGCCTTCCGCTGATACTTAATTTACTTGTTCTTCCCCTTACTGAATCCCCCGCCTGCCATGATTATTGGAGCAATTCATTCTTTGTGGCCTCCTAATCCTCAGGGTATCTCCTGGGTGAGGAATCTCTGCAGGTTTTTTTTTTTTTTTTTCTCTCCTCTTCTTCCCCCTACCCCCTTTGAGGTGAAGAAATAAGCTGCACCAACAAACACCCAATTCATAGCATTTTCAGAAGAAAGCTGCTGGGCACAGTCCTACTCGCCTACAACTATCTGACCTAACACTGGTCTTCTGTAGGTCCTTATTATCTTTCAGATGGCATGCCCTGCAGTCTTTTCTAATTAAAAAAGAATATACAATATATTTGGTCTGCTACAAAGTTCTGGACTGTGAAGTGGGACTGTATTATTACAGTCTGTTCAAATTCACACCTAGTTTTGTATGCATTAGGAGTAATCTTAAAAAAAAAAAAAAAAAAAAAAAAGGTTCAAGTTAAAAAGGCTCAGTTTAAATTTTTCATAGGAAACCATTGTATATTGTAGCTGGCCACCCACAGGTTACAGACATGTAGAAGGAAAAGAAGGAAGTTATTGACTGTTTCATTAAGTTGTGCAACAGAAAGCACATGCAGCCTAGGTTAACAGGTGATCTCCTTCCCCCACACGTTGCCTAGTGTTCA
Organism: Amia ocellicauda; assembly: GCF_036373705.1. Classification (NCBI taxonomy): domain Eukaryota; kingdom Metazoa; phylum Chordata; class Actinopteri; order Amiiformes; family Amiidae; genus Amia; species Amia ocellicauda. The sequence goes on along the minus strand of NC_089851.1, from coordinate 38,892,052 downwards.
CCAGTGGTGAGAAGGGCATTCCACCATGGTGAGGAGACTTACTTTCAAAATCCAAGAAAAAAATGGCAGCATTGTTGTCTATATCCCTTGTTAGCACTTTAATGAGATTACCCATGCCAGCAAACCTAAAAACAAAAGAATGGCAACATTATTTAGTTCCACAACATGGGGGAGTGAGGGAGGAGTTTTGGGAAAGTCTCCCTTCAATGTGTATCTGCTGTAATTTTGGAAACCACACTATGAACACAAGGGAAGTGGTTCTGGTACAGACTGGAGGTGCATCTTGTGTTTATGTACATAGAAAAAAATACATTCTGAAAGCAATTCTGCGTAATCACAATTCTGCGTAATCGCACAATTATGAAGAACTGTCAAATTATCTGCAACATCGGAACAGGTCTATTACGCTCATCCCAAAACAAAACTAACCGCAAAAGACTGACATGTCTGCAAATTTACCACGTCTGTAGGATCCTCCTCATTTGATGATTGTGTTAAAATGGAACACAAATGTACAACACTTAAAGATCGATCACACTTTGTGTTAAACCAGGGCCACAGAACACTTAATAAGCAAATGTAAAGGGTTTAATAAAATGGTGTTAGATACCTATATTAGCACTTTTCAACTGCTTGGCTTTTACCTATAACAAAACCAACCAAAACAATGTTTCTTAAGAATAAGAAATGCAAGTAGGTCATGCTCATATCTCACTGATGTATATCATAATAATAAGTGACAAGTAGACTAGTCACATTAGAGAAATGCTGCCGTTAGGGTATATAACATCTAAGCAGGTAACGTGAAGGATTTGAACATATCTACGATGTGAAATAAAGCATAAAGTACGGGTTGTAAACACACACACAAAATAGCAATGTACACTATATAATTTACATGCTATACATTAATGGTGAAGGCAATATTCAAACTATTTACATTAACATTTTGAGGTTTCCTATTTGTTTTCTGCCACTTTGCAATATATTCAAATTACATATCTTCAGTCAACTGATTTACGGTGAAAAGTAAATAATGAAAAGAACACACTCAAAATATATCCTTGTCTCTTGTAAATGAACATGAAGAGCCCCATTCCCAGTCAATAGTTGAGGTTGTTTATATACAGTGAGGAGTGGGACAAAAACCCTCCTGAGATGTGTGCAAACCTGGTGGCCAACTACAAGAAACGTATGACCTCTGCGATTGCCAACAAGGGTTTTGCCGAAGTCGAAGGGGTCAAATACTTATTTCCCACATTAACATGCAAATCAATTTATAACTTTTTTGAAATGCATTTTTCTGGATTTTTTTGTTGTTATTCTGTCTCTCACTGTTAAAATACACCTACCTTAAAATTATGGACTGATCATTTCTTTGTCAGTGGGCAAACGTACAAAATCAGCAGGGGATCAAATACTTTTTTCCTTCACTGTATTTAACCAAATATCCTGTAAGCAAAAGGTCCCTTCCCCAAGTATCTACTACACACCCAGTGTTGCCACAGCTTTATTCACCCTCTTGACCTCTCCATATCCACCCACCATCACATTAGTAATCTAGTAGCTCTTCATTTACAAATGGGTTTTTTCCTTTTAACTTTTTAAATAAATATAGATGTGCCCTGAGATTAATAGATATGGTTAAAACAAAGTCAAACTCCATCACAAATTGTAATATGGATATGCATTAATGTATTGTTTTAATGATTTAGCAGGGAAGAGACATGATACCAACATCCTGATTACAGGAAGCTTAGAACCAGTTAAATACATTAACATATGTTCTCTCATTTCAAATGCAGACTTCTATTATATATTGAATCATCTTTTGGAAGTAATAGTTATTTCCTCTCGAACAGACAAAAGGTTAAGAAAACAAATGAGCCTGTCCATCACATTCCTTCCAGAATGTATACATTTAAAAAATAACATTGACGAAATTACCCAGAAACCCTTGGTCTGGCCTATTTAGGCTGGGGACATTAAAGGGAGACTGGGGGAGATATTGGCTTGTACAATGTATTGATAGGCCCATCATTTCATATAAAAAGGCTGTAAATGTTTCAGGCTATAAAAACATATAGCCTATGGTGTTTGCACTCATCAATTAAATGCATCGAGATAAGATCTGAAGATCTTCATACATGGTTTTCATTTTAATTCACACATCTTCAACTAAATAGAACTTTTACTTTTAATCCATTCCAGGTTGTGCTAAACATTAAAACTAAACAACAAACAGTTCACTAAAATGTTTCTGCTGGTTTTTATTCCAGCTGAACTCTCAATTAGGTTCATTGAAAATAGGCAGTGAGAAAACTAGAAAAATCATTAAAATCAGATTGCAGAATGTGCCTTGTAGTCTGGACGTTGTCAGTTCAAATCTCGGCTACAACACAAGCCCACCTTGATTATAAGATGCCAAGCAGCATTACATAGTTTGCCTGGATCTTTCAGGGTTTAATGCAATGAGTTAAACAACATCTGGGTTTCTAAATAGGAGAGCAAGAGTAAAAATAATTGGCGATTCTAAAGTGGGGAAAAAAAATAGCTGAGGGTGCCGTTTTAGATTAAGAAGTGTAATAAAAAACATCCTTCTACTGAACAGAAAAAATCATAAAATAAAAAATAAAATGCGTATACAAACAAACAAAACTATTAATGGTTTTATGTTTTCAAAAATTGTAAAGTAACAGTTTTGTTCTGTGGAAGTTTCTCATCAGTCCGTTACTGCCATCTTGCAGACAAGTCTTGCCTTAATCCTGAAGGCTTACACTGCAAATCCCAAATCTTCACAACGGTAATTTAATTAGCAAACTAGGGTCATTAAAGGACAGGGATTTACAGTTTTGAAATGGTGTAAATATGCTGACCAGACTGTTTTGTTACAAGCAAAACTTTATTTTAGATTGTTTAAGAATATTAATTGTTGCTTTCAAAATAACAAGAGTGCTGCATAGGAGTATAATTGTTACTTTGAGCTAAGTATGAATGAAAAGGTTATTATGAAAATAGTTTATTAGAGGCTATTTCAGATAGTGACTCCCGTATTTCTGTATTAATTATAAGAACATAGACATTATGAAACTACAAATGAAGTTGATGTGTAAACACGGTGCGTAGAGTACAATAAACACACAGTGGCAACAATTATGTTTATAAACACTTTTGTAAACTGGAGTCACAGCAAGAGTCAGAAGAGCTACAAACTTGGGGGAGGGGTTTGCCATACAATCTTCAGTGGAAATAAAGAGTTAAAAGAGTCTTTGATTGCCTCAGCATATGAAAAGTCTTTCCAGACAGTTGTAACTCTGGCTTTTCCCCGATGAATTCGTATGCTCCCATTTTCTGTTGTGCTGACAAGTGATAGTGGATTGTCTGTGACTAGAGGGCACTCATTTGTCTAAAATATGCTGGCAGTCGACTTCTATTGGCTAAAGCAACATTTGTGACAGTGCGCTGTATCTATGCAGTAAAAATGGATTCCAGTAATGGGAGAATGTTTTGGAAATGGTGGACTAAAACAAAATACATGGATGTAGGTTAAACTCTGATCTTTCAAGAAAATTATATAGATTTATATGTTTTTTTTTTTTGTTGTTTTTTTGACAGATCTGTTACCAAACGAATTACTATAAGGGAGGAGTTTAACAAAGTCCTGCAACAGTGATCAGAAAGTCTGCTTTTCTGGGCACTCTACTCATCCTCTGTGCACAAAAGGTAATGCCTCTAATACTAGAAAAAGTAGAAAAGTGTGACATGATCCACATGTGTTATCCCCCACCAAAACAAGCACTACCCGCAAACTGTTTAGTCCCCTCAAAAGCAGCATGCATTTGCACGTGCCAATTGTATTCATCAAACAGCCTTACACATTCTCCTCCACTGAAGCCCATGCTGCAGCGCTTGCACCACGTGGGCCATGCACTGACAGGGATCCAGGGGCTAACAGAGGATACAGCTTTAAACTTGACCTAGATTCTCCCAGCAACATGCCACATTGCATTAGATGATTTGGCCCATTAAGAGCTTGCGGAGCCGTGTGATGGTGCTATAAACTGTCGGAATCGGACAGGCGGAAAACACAGAAGTACTTCCTAAAAAGACCTTGCACGCATGTCTCCTGCGATGCCCATTTCCCCGCAGCTAGCACCAAAACAAGGCAGGGTTTGACTCCCCAGGATATCAAAACCGTATAACTAAAGACAAAAATCGCCCCCAATGCATGAAAGGTAAACCCTAGTAAATGATCAGCACAATGAGGACAAAAAATTAATTATGGTGGACAACAATGCTTATTGTACATCAGTACACACTCTTGCCTTGAGTAGAGTATCAAATTAGCTGGCCTTTAAAGCTACTGAGGTTTAATGTGTTTTTTTCAGCAGGAGTACAAGCACATAATGAAGAATAAATGCAAATAAATGTATGCTGCTTTCTCTGCTATTCATTAATTTGTGTATAAATTACAGTGCTAAAGAAACATGCTGATTTATCTGAATGTACCTTTTTCCTAAACTATAAATTGGTTGCACTTAATTGCAGTCTCTATTTATTTCTCAATTAACACTAGACACGTGACAGACAAGTAAAGGAATAATGTCAGCAGCTCCAGCGAGAACTTTCACAATTCTTGATTGTTGTACAGGAAACGCGTTTGTTGTTTTTACCTTGTACAACAATCAAGAATTGTGAAAGTTCTCGCTGGAGCTGTATTTTTTAAACAGTTAATTAGATATTCTGCAGTTCATAATTTTACTTTATACAATGATAATAAATTACAGCACTGAACATATCGTTGGTAATTAATGCAGACAAAAAGTGTAAAAGTGCCGTTTTCAGCAGGCGAGGTTTTGGTGGGGAATAAATCCCCAGCCTTCTGGTCCTCTTTAGCCATCTGTTCTTGGTTCAAAACAAGTGGATTGAGTGCAGGGCTCTCTGTTCAGACCCCATAGGAAATCAGTCCTTGTCAACCCCAGGTACAGTACAGCAGTCTTCCCCTTCCCCCCCCCCCCCCCCGCCAAAAAAAGCCTGGTTCTGAAACAGCAGGGGGTCTCATGACAGGAGTCCGACTGGTTTACTCAGCTTTCCCAAAGCACTCTCTGGTGTGAAGCTTGACTGGATACAGTGACATTTCTCTCTCCCTCTTCATCTCCTCTGCCTCAACAACCCTTTTCAGAGCGAGAGCAGTTCACTCTCATGTTCCTTTAATTATCTCTAAATGTGAAAACGACATAACCAACTATCTGAAGAAGAAAAAGGCTCAAAATTGACCCAAGTTATACTTTGCATACTTTAAATTGTGCTTTCATTAAATTATATAGTAGTATCCAAATGTATATAGAATCACACAAATCTGATTGACAGTGTTATGTATTCAGAAATGTATGCAATTATGAATTACACACACACACACAAACATATAAACGCACCCACACAACATGGTATGGTTGAGTATTGCAAGAGGTGAATAATTACCAGCTCATATTATGGAATAGTAAAAGGATAAATTACACACTGAATCAACTACTACAGGGGCTTTGGTCTAGTGCACAGTACAGCACAGATCATTGGTTTCAGCCCCTGGTCATTCTTGCCAGGATGAAGTTCCCAGATGACATTAACCACTGTGCGCTAAAGGCTAGGGGCTCAGTGTGCATAACCAAACATTCGCTCTCAAAACATAGCACTCAAATTATGCATGCTCAAAGGTATGTTTAGCCAGTTACTCCGGCTGTAAACTGACCAGGGCCCTGCATATTTTACTCATGTTGGTCAAAGCACCATTTGAGTAACTTCAGATTATAAATCTTCTCTTAACTCACATTGAATCTGGTCTGGAATTAAAACTAGTTTGCAAACAATCTTTAAGTGCCAATGCAAACCTGGTTGTAAATGTGCAGATGTGAACATTTATATTTAATATACATAGACCAAATATATTAGAAATGTATTCACAAAAAATGACCATTAGGAATGATGGCTGTATTACTAAGGTTTCTCCTGCAAAATGTGTCCTTACATTTTTAACACTGCATTCAGGCAGGGTAGCATTGGCCTAAATATTTATAGGGCTTTTTAAAATAAACTGAGGTTTGAAAAGCACTGGTAGACTAAATAAAGCATGGGCGTTAACCATTACAAAAAAGCAAATCCGACTCACAAGATTTATTTTAACAAGTGTGTAAACAGCGCCCTCTGAAGGTGGTTTAACAATGTGGTTTACTAAAGCACATATACAATATAAGCTTCAAGGAAATGTTTAACAACTGAAACAACAGATACCTGCAAACGGAGTTATTTGATCCATTAAATTAAAGACTGTGGTACCTTGCAAGATTAATAGTGAATAGGTGCTTGTTGTGCGTGCTCAGTTTTAGAGCTTACAATTAGTTCTACTTTGCAAGTCAACCCACCATCTTATTTTAATTTCTGAGAATTTCAGAAAGGTCTTTTAAAATGTATACACGTTGCAACGGCATGAATCACAGATCTGCTGCATTTCCATGATAAATAGTTTATACAACATCTTGTAATGCTGTTCTTCAGTTAATGAGTAACTGACTGGAGACCATAGATGAGAAAAGTAACAACTGCCCTTCAGTGAACTATTATTGTTGCCATTTCTTAATAGATACGAGTGATTAAACTCTGCCAACTTGTAGCTAAACTTAATTTGTTTATATTTAATTATATTTAATTCATTTATATATGGTGAATTATTCAGTGAAACACATTCTCGTGCATGTATTTGGCCACTCTCAGGTGCAATAACCATGAATAGTAAGGTTGAACTTCGAATCTTCTAAAATGTTTATAAACAAATCAACATTGGCAATATTAATATATATCACAATGAAAACAGATGAGACGCTTATACTTACATCTAAGCAAAAACATGCACACATAAATGCTCTAGGCCTACAAGTGGCAATGACAATATTATTTTTTCTTTAAAGAACATTGTAAAACCAGGATCAAATTTTACCAGCATGAAAATTCAACCCCCTCTGTGTACACATTTAGGCTCAGTAATTCCAGAGATATGTCAAACCCTCTGTAGGTAATAATTATTAAACTACAATAGTCTGTCATTCTGCTTACATGTAAGGCTTCCCAGTAGGATTCCGTAGATTTTTAAAATAATATTTATTATCATCCATCTTCAATACCCACCACTACAGTACCAGTTCAGGGTCACATTGAGCCAGAGCCTAACCTGGCAGACACAGGGGACTATACATTTTAAACCCATCTGCAAAACCATTTATATAACTATATTAAAGCCTATGACCTGTGCAGTTATACTGAGGGGTGGCTGTAATCAATGATTTAAAAATATATTTAAAATTTTAGTGAGGTACTATTCTCTTGAAGCACACTATTGAAGAAAACACTTGCACTGAAATCCACGGAAACCTTAACAGCGGCAAATTAATATTGAATCCTAATATCTGAAAGGCCATTAGTACATGGTCTTGCAAAATGCATGAATTATATATATTTGATCACATCTATATCATAATATTTAAGCCAGAAAAAAGCTTAGGCTACATCTTAGCCAACTGCGACCCCTTGTGGTGTTACACAAGAACTGTAGCCTGCTTGATCGTGTAGATGTTCTCAGGTATTTATTTTTTTTATATTATAATATTCATTCACATTATTGACTGGAAAATAAATTAAGTGCTAGAAACAGACACAGAGGCCCACAAAGGTGTGCTCAGTGGAAAGTATAGTTACCTGATCTGTCACCACTGCCCTGTTTACAAAGCTGAAGCAAGAGTGCACTTGAAACCACAGACAAGTAGCTACTGATCTCATCCTAGGCCTGTTCCAACAGACACATTCAAACTTGTCACATCAAGCAGCAGAATCTCCAAATCAAACTCAAAGCTAAACCATCACTACATAACTAGAAAGCAAACATCCTGCTTGCTTTGTAAAATTGAATGGTTTTACATAGTTATACTTTAATTTCAAGTTCTCAATGGTGAAACAAAGCACTTTCTGCAAAAGCTTGTGAACACCTGCCATGGGCTGTACTTGGTCGGCACTTAGACACAGCGAATTCAAATTTGTTTGTTAATCAAAGAGTTTTAAATGGTCACAGTACATTTAATTTCAGTTTAAATTCACAGTACATTTATGCAGTCATAAAATACTTATTTTTAATTAAACCCATAGATAACTCTAATACTATATTTTAAGAGAACTGGGTGTTTTTTAGATTTTATTTTGCTACTGCTACTGTAAAACATGAGGTTTTGAATTAAACAAATCTTTAAAGTTAACAAAATTAAATTAGACTGGATTGCATCTATAGCATATCTTTGTCACCAGTTTTCTTGTACTCTAATGTGGGAAATAAAAATAATAAATGTATTCACACACACAAACCCTAGTATAGATTATAATCTCAATAAGACAACAGACAACTTTTTACATTATGGGAATGATCACAGATGAAACCCTTTGATTAAAAATATATACATTTTCACATTCCTGCATTTTCCATATTAGGCACCAGTAGATGGAGACATTACTTCTTTGATTGCTTCACAGCAGACCTCATGCATTCATTACACAGAGATGAGCTTTTGAATAATAAGCAAAATCTCTCTTTTGTACATCATGCACTCACCCTGCACGTATGCTAACTTCAGATGCATTAGAGCAGTAGTGGGCAACTGTTCCCGCAGAGCCTTAAATGTACAGGTTTTAAAGGTCTCTCCAAAACATAAAATCACTGAATTCTCGGAACCTGTGGTAATTTAGATTAATTAAAGTCAAGAGGTGAATCTATCAAGGATTTCAATAGGACATAAAATGGAACATGCTGTGGATCTTCAGGACCAGGGTTGAGCAGCCCTGCATTAGTGCCTATATTGTTTTGTTTTAATAACTTGCAATCCTTGGTTTCAAATTCTAGCCTGAAATAATCTATTAACATATGTATTTTATAATAAAGTAAAGCCAATTCAATAGATTGTCTATTCATTTGGAAAAATATGAGCCCAAAAGATCTTCCCATGGAGCTGAATGGCAGGGTCGCTGTTCTGCAGACTTGGTAAACCCAGTGGTAAGCACTAGGGCGTTTATTTCAGTCCTCACAACTTTCTCTTGCATTTGATAGTACTGTACACTTTCCAAAACACTGGAAAATGTTTGGAGCAGGAATGTGAGCATACTTGAAGACGTCATCAACTATGAACTACGCACACACTCCTATTTCTTTCATGACCACACTTGCATTCCCTGAATCATTTCAGTTCAAACTGCATTTATTGAAAAATGCTGGATATTTCAGGGCTTAGTCTTTATGACTTGAGCCTCTAAAAGTGTGAAAGCTTACTATAATTTAAATACATGGCAATATTTATAATTCTGTCTAATTAAATATATTAAAGCAATATGATCAACATTTAATAAGAGTTCACTTTGATAAACAAGACTTATCCTTACCTCTGAACAGTGTTCCTTTTTTTTTTTTTTAATAGTGCAAAACAGGAACAAACAAAAGCGAGAACATTTGTTTTTCGCTCATTAGTTCATTCTACCGCAGGCTTTTTCTTAAACTTTCAGGAAGAACCACGTGTGTTAATCATGGCATTCTATATTAAGGCACAATGTTGAAGATACAGAATGATTTTAGGCCTAATACAAAAAAACTCAGATCAATCTGGTTGATGTTGTATTAAGAGGGGAAATGAAAATGCCAGTTATCCATTTATTAAGCTCACATACGAAAACCTATTTATTACAATTTTAGTCCCAGACAATTTTTTTCTGTTGACATTTACAAACTAAAATGTCAAATGAATGTTGTAATTCAAACTTTTTCTATGTAAATTATGTTCTGAAAAAAGCTTTTGATAAATCTTAAAATTTGCATAGAGCATGCCTTTATTGACCACAATAGTTCCCTTGTTTTCAAAATAAATGGTTAAAATTTTGTATTACAAGTATCTGCATAATACAAGTCATGCAGTGTCTGCATAGAGGATTGTTTTTATATACATCAATACAAGGGTGGGAGGAACCTGCAGATTTTCATCAAATATGTAATGCACATAATGAATATTTCAAAAATTATGTCAGCCTGCTTTTTCGAAAAAATAAACCAAGAATTCCTCTGAAAGCACAGAATCTTGTTTTCAAAAAAGCAATATATAGACATTCTACTTTAAACTGTACTAGAGGTAACTTCCACATAGGCTAACATTTTTTGTGTGGACTCATATCTATGACTGGCTCAAAAGTGTTCCTAATTGGCAATAATTCTTCCACTTCCACTACAAATAGATGTATAGGCTGACAGTCTCTGACGAGAGCCAAGCTGGCTAGTCAAATGACATGGATGTTTTAAAGATTTCCCCTCTAGGGATATAATGAACATTTGAAACAGATTAAGAAAATGTACTAGAGAAAATAAAATTAATATTTGTCTACTGTGTTAACATAAAGGGGTTAACAAGTGGCTCATACATAAACCTGTAAATTTTCCTGGCAAAGAAACCAAACGAAAAAAAAACTTCCATTCATAAATGACTAAGTTAGTAATGAACAGTGAAACACAAAACATATGAACATAAGAAAGTTTACAAATGAGAGGAGGCCATTCGACCCATCGTGCTTGTTTGATGTCCATTAATAACTAAGTGATCCAAGGATCACATCCAGTCTATTTTTAAATGTTCCCAAATGTTCAGCTTCAACCACATCGCTGGGGAGTTGGTTCAGATTGTGACAACTCTCTGTGTGAAGAAGTGTCTCCTGCTTTCTGTCTTGAATGCCTTGAAGCCCAATTTACATTTGTGTCGCCGGATGTGTGTGTCCCTGCTGATCTGGAAAAGCTCCTCTGGTTTGATGTGGTCGATGCCTTTCATGATTTTGAAGACTTGGATCAAGTCCCCATGTAGTCTCCTCCGTTCCAAGGTGAAAAGGTTCAGTTCCCTCAGTCTCTCAGTAGGACTTTCCCTTCAGACCTGGAATAAGTCTGGTTGCTCTCCCCTGAACTGCCTCTAGAGCAGCGATATCTTTCTTGAAGTGTGGAGCCCAGAACTGTACACAGTATCCAGATGAGCTCTAACTAGTGCATTGTACAGTCTGAACATTACTGCCCTTGTTCTCAATTCTACACTTTTGACAATATACCCTAACATTGTGTTTGCCTTTTTTATTGCTTCCCCACATTGTTTGAATATGGAAGTGAGGAGTCCACATAGACTCCTAGGTCTTTCTCATGCGTTACTTCATCTAGTTCTATTCCTCCCAGTGTAATTATAGTGGACATTTTTGTTACCTGCATGTAATACCTTGCACTTGTCCACATTGAATTTCATCTGCCAGGTGTCGGCCCACAACTGAATATTATCTAAGTCCCTTTGAATAGCCTGTGCTGCTGAGATTGTATCTGCTGAGCCACCTATTTTAGTATCATCTGCAAATTTGACAAGTTTGCTAACTATCCCAGAGTCCAGATCATTAATATAGATCAGAAAAAGCAAAGGCCCTAATACTGATCCCTGTGGAACTCCACTAACAACCTCACTCCAGTTAGAAGCAACTCCTCTAATCGACACCCTCTGTTTCCTATACATCAACCAGTTCATAATCCATCTACTTACATTACCCTGAATGCCTACAGCTTCCAATTTGAGGATCAGTCTTTGGTGTGGAACTTCATCAAAAGCTTTTTGAAAATCTAAGTATATTATATCATATGCTTTCACATGATCTACAGCTGCAACTGCATGTCCAAAGAACTCAAATTAGTAAGACATGATCTGCCTCATCTAAACCCATGTTGACTATCTCCAAGAATATGGTTTTCATTAAGATGCTCCTCCATTTTCTGTCTAATCATATTTTCCAACATTTTACAAGTAATGCAGGTGAGACTGATTGGTCTGTAATTTCATGGCTCAGTTTTGTCCCTTGAGTACTTCCTCCTCATTTATCTTGATCTCTCTTAGGGTTTGACTAAATTTTAATCTAAATAAACATGTATTTACACGAAAGTAATACAAAAATGACTACAAAAGATTTAGAAGTGAGTATTTTTTCGAGATTGACTATTATACTGTAAATATAGTATAATTGTCAATCTCAAAAAAACACTCACTTCTAAATCTTGTTTTCCAAGATACTTAAATTTGTGCCCTTTATCCGTTTCACTTCCTCCTTTATTGACCTGTTGCTGTCGTAGTATTGAAAAAAGCTCTTTGCATTAGTTTTAGCTGCAAGAGCTATGTTTCTTTCCCTCTTTGCTTTCCTGATCCCTTTCTTAAGATCTCTTTGCAGCTCAGCATATTCCTTGTATTTTGTTTAGTTTCCAGGCCTTTTGTATGCGCTATACAACATTTTCTCTCGATATATTGTTTTGCATACTTCTATTAAACCATTTTGGACAATGTTTTTTGGTCCTCAATTTGCTAAGTTTTGGTACAAATTTCTACTGAGCCTCAATAAGTATATTCTTAAAATATAACCATCCATTTTCAACTGAATCTGTATCCAGTGTGCTGTATCCAAGTGCTTTTCTAAAATTATAGACCGTTGTTTTAGACTTGGTCCTTGTTTTTTGAAAGAATGCCTCAAAGCTAACCATATTGTGATCAGTTTGCCATTGGTTCTCTAACTACTGTCCCCCTGACTCTATCTTGGTCATTTGAAAAGATCAATTCAATGCATGTGCTCTCTGGTTGGGTCCCTGACAAACTGAGTTAGAAAGCAGTCATTTACCATCTCAACCATTTCTATTTCTGCTTCTGTAGTCCCCACTGGGCTTTCCCAGTCTATGTTTGGGAAATTGAAATCCTCCATTATAACAGCCACATCCTTGCTACATGCAGTCCTGATTACACTGTACAATGCAACATCTTGCTGAATATCTGAGTTGGGTGGTCTGTAACACACTCCTTCCACTAATCCTCTGTATCTTTTGTTCAAAAGATTAACCCACAGAGATCCTGTTTCGTTACTAGGATCTAATTTGAGTTCTTCTGCCTCCTTGTCATTTTTGACATGCTATGCCACCACCTCTTCAATTTTGCCTGTCTCTCCTAAACTGTGTGTATTCATCCTCATCATTTTCTGTAAGCCACGTTTCTGTCACTCCTACAACATCATAGTCACCCACCAGCTCTGTGGCTTCTAGGTCTGACATCTTGTTCCTACTTGTTCCTGACTTTCCTACAAGCAGTTTCCCTTTGTTTTCTTTCCTTCGTTCATCTCCCATTGTCGTAGCTCCCTGCCCCCCTGGTCCCTAGTTTAAAAGATTCTCAATTACTCTGCACATACACTCTCCCAATGCATTCGCCCCCCTTCTGTTTAGATGTAGACCGTCCGGTTTGTACAGGTCCCATCTATCCCAGAAGAAAGGCCAATGCTCCATTAACACTCTCTTCCCTACACCAAGATTTCAGCCACATGTTAAACTTTCTAATCTCAGCCCGACTCCTTGGTCATGCACGTGGTACCAGAAGTATTTAGGAGAAAACTACCGTGGAGGTTCTGCTCTTTAGTTTTGTTCCTAACTCTTTAATTTTGTCTTGCAGAACCTCTGCCCTACCTTTTCCTACATCGTTGGTTCCAATGTGGACCATAATCAGTGGATTCCCCACGGCTTTGGCCAGTAGCCCGTCTACAAGTTTAGGGAGATCTGCAACCTGAGCACCAGGCAGGCAAGATACCATGAGGGTCTCCTTATCACTAGAACACACACTGTGATCTACGCCTCTATGAATTGAGTCTCCTACTATAACTACCTCCCTGTTCTGGCGGGGAGTGGGCACCATGGTGCTCTGGTGCTCAACTGCCCTCCAGACACCCTCAGAGCTGTCACTGTCCAACTGTGTCCAGCAGTTGGAACCTGTTGGGCATTTCTAGTTCTTGGGGTGTCTCTAATGGTTGTGCGCACCATTTTCTGCGGTTACGACCTACTGTATCCCAGCAGTCCTGTACACTTTCCTGCTCTAACTCTCCTGGGTTTTAGCGTGCACACCATCTCTCTCATGGGCTGATTGACTATTTCTTCTATATCACTAATACAGTGCAGATCAACAAGCTGAGCCTCAAGAACACGGACCTTGATCTCTAGGATTTCAACATGCTGACGACATTCACAAATGAAATCTTCTTGGATGAGTTCATCCAGGAAGGCAATCATTCTGCAAACCTGACACTGTAGTGGCCACATGCTTCTAAAGGTTACAGTTTTTTTTCAGTCTCTTGGTTCCTGTTCCCTAGTGAACTGCTTACCTTTTTTTTTTTTTTTTTTTTTTTTAGCAGTAAAAGCCTTTAATTATTAATACAAATATTAAAAACATACATGGAAAACATTTACTGAATAAAGATTTGGGGGATTAGTAAATTCTCTAGTAAACTTCTACCGTAAACACTCAGTCCTATGGAATCTGCAATACCTTGAAAATAGTGTTAAAAACAAAACATCAACCAAAACATATAGCCTACACTATAGACATTACTGAACAAACTGCCTCGGAAGCAGAACTGTAGTACAGTGTATCCTCGTATAACAAGAGGTCAAATTAAAATTATACTATCAGATGTGAAATGTTGCCTGTTTTAAAATGGTAGTTGCCTATATGTCAAACAATTATGTTTGCAGTAAAATTAATGTATAATATAATAACTAATATTCATAATGTAAGCACCCTACATCAAATAGTAAGGCAAGAAACAAAACCCCCCAGCTTTTTCCTAATAAAAGGAGAAGTCTTCAGGCGTTATACATCAGAGATGGCTTTTTCTGCAGTGTCTATAGTATATTTTTAACCAGGAGGCATTTATTAGTATAAAAATATATTAGCAATTTTGTGAGTCAAGAAAAGAAGAATCAATGATTCTGTGCAGATACACTTTTTAGCTTTTCTGCTGTGAAGGTCATGTCTGAAGTTCAGAGATTAAAGCTTTAAAGTTTTCCAACTAAGGCAACTTTAATGGATCTTAAGTTGTAATACCTGGTCAATCTGAGCTCACAGATTTCTACAAGTATCACGTTTTTTTATATGCAAGCATGCTTCCAGAACAAATTAATCTATCAACAAAACCTATTAATCTAATGACAATACATTTTTGCTCTTCCTCATGTTTAATAGAATGTTTCATGTGGCAGAATGACAGCTTACACGTATTACTGTCCTTCCCCTGAAGTAACTAATTGAAAAAATGTCTAGAGGAATGTCACTTACTTCTGAATTTAGTTCCCCTAAACTGAGCTATCCCTTTCCATCAGACTACATTCCCCTTCATTGCCATGTCAACTAAATCACTACCCATGAGAAATTAGTTTTGAACATACTTTTACATTTACTTACATTTAATTGGGCTTATCTTAACACTGTAAACAATAGGAAGATAAGATCATGGGCAATAATTTACTCTTTATGCTTGTATATTAATTTTATTACTTCTATGAAACAACTTTCTTGGTTTCATTTCTTGGGAATATAGACCTACATTAAACATATATGTTCAAGTCCCTAGACTTTGACCTTTTTACAATATCTCCTGGCCTGGGTACTAATTATCTGCTATCTGTAGCACACCTTAGTCCCAGAAACAAACATAAAACAACAAATTGGGATTATTGGTAGAAAGGGGACAGTCCAAGGCTACTATTGTACTGTAGTCTGGCATACTAAAGTTCCTATGAACTTATCAGTAGGGTTAGAACAATACAGTACATTTTCATCAAAATAAATCACAAATGTTGTATTTGCTTTTCCAATCACAATGCATGCCCTATATAAATTATGTTTCAACAATCAACTCAATCAAACAATAAAGCTATTAGCAGTTGTGTTATGTATTGGTAACTCCCATTATGACATGGAGCCCTTACAACAAAAGCAGAATGTCCAACATGATCTTTCCTAGTGCAGGAGTTCCGTTTACTCAAATCTCCATGGAAATGGAAGAATCTTCATGTACGATCAGAAAAATATTTGCCATTTGCCATCACAAACATGTGAATATGAAATTGCTACAGCAAAAGTAGAATATATAACAGTAATAATTATTTGAACTCACAGAACTAGCCTAGTGGACAGATCATAAACTTGACAAAATTACAGGCCCTTCTAAAATTACAAATTATAAATAGGTCATCAAAAGAAAGATCTTCCCTCGAGTTTCCCCATCGGAACCCCCCCCCCCCCCGAAACTTTTAAAAAGTGGCCTTGCAAGTCTTGCTCTGCTCCCAATTCTCGTTCACTACGGCTAACCCCCCCTTGTTAATTCACTACGGCTACATGAAGAATAATATGTGCAACACAATAATATTGTAATATTTTGAAATCACTGCAACCCCACTTATCAATTTACAATACTAGGAATATCCATATGGTTTGCAAAGTGGGCAAAGAGGTACTGTACTGTGAGCAGTAGCCAGATTCCAACAGTGACACCCCGGTCCCAAGTGAGGCGTGCCTGTCCTCTCTGAGGCAGTCAAAACTCGCCCACTACATGATGATGATCATACAGGAGTGCAAGTAAAAAAAAAAAAAGATCATGTGATTCTTAAAATTCTGAATACATTAAATTCTGAATAAATAAATTTTCTTGAAAAAGTACAGAACGTATTTTATTCTATTTGTTGTTTATTACTGCAGCAGAAGGATGGGTGCTTTGATTAAAGCTTATTTCGCTAACACAGCTCTTAGAGACAAATATCAACATCCAATTTGAAGACAGCTGTGTCAATATTTACCAGCAAGCAAGATCTTCAAGTCTCACTGGAAAGGTCCAGCCTTGCAGACAGCCGAGGTCACCGTCCTCCTACTGTTTCAGTGTCTGAAAACAAAAACAAGATGGATAGTTTAGACTCCCCAATTCTAACGCAGAGGATCCTTTCATTTTTCAAATTCTTCACCTTCCCAGTTTAAATTCCTATGAAGTTTCACAGAAAAACACATTTGTAAAATACTGTGTGGGACAAGATTCTACCCTGTGATTTAGCTAAAATCACATTAAAAATATTTCAAAACAAGGAAATGCTTCCAAAAAAAAAAAAGATCACCTAGGGCAGGGCGATATGACTTAAAAATAATATCTCGATATTTTTAGAAGTTTGGTCGATACACGATATATATCTCGATATTTTTTGTTTTTATCCAATCAAGCCACAAAATAAGACCAAAGACATTCAAACTACAAGTATTTCGTTAATCCTCCAAAAAGCAAAACTAACAAATACTACATGCAGGCTGTCATGGTAAATATATGCAGAATGCAACACATTACAGGGCAAGTGTTGTGTGATTACTATTACGTGTGTTATGTTGTTATGGGATATAAGTTTAAAAATAGCTGGCGTTACAACTGTTTTAATAAATCTTAAATGCGGGGTGCCTTATCCCAGGGATTTTATATAGAACAATTATCCGGTCAAGGAAGGAAGCACAGCAGCTCCCGTCTAAAAACAGCCCATATTCACGGATGTGTCAAATTATTTATTAGAGAAAAAGTGAACATCATAATGCTTACGCGTTTCGACTCATATTCCTCAGAGCACATCTATACATACACACAGTATGATTTACTGTCACACAACACAATAACACAAGTAATAGTATTCACGCAACACATGCGCTGTAAAATGTTACAGATTCAGGTAGATTTAACACAGCCGGGTTTATAGTGGCGCATTAACATAAGCTAGGGGACAGGGACATTTCTCCTTTGACTGTAGCGTCTCGATTCTACTTACAAGTACAGCACGTTGTTAATACAAAATAGTTATAATATTATTATTATTAATAATAATACAACTGTTGAACCACTTCACCATCTTAATAAAAAGAAAATGATACTTTCTGCATGTGTTTGCATTGCTTTCCAATTAATTAAAATGCAAACAAACATTTATTAATTTTATACAAATGATACACATTTAAATTAGCGGGGGTGGGGGTGCCTGCAGATCGAGTTCAGCCCGGCGACGAGAGCGGGGCGGACCGTGTGCGCTTGCGCATTAGTGTCTCTTGGTTGTGTGTTATTGTGTGTCGGGTCTCTCCTCGTGTCTGTGTTTCTGCTCATTTCTTGCCGCATCCGACACGTGTGGAAGAACCGGGAAGAACGCAAAGCGTCCTAATGACGTAAAATACTGTCGTAAAGAGTGCAATTTGCGACACCACGATATAAACGTTATAGCATAATACGAAACGATAGACGTTTTTCTATTGTCATACAATATATATCGTCATATCGCACAGCCCTACGATCACCCTAAAACCACAGCATCCATAGTAAATAAGTTATCCCAAAACCTTTTTTTTTTTTTGTCCAGATCTCCTTCTCTACGATGTGGCAAATATTTTCCAAACCACAAAACATTATGAGAGAATGTTGAGCTTCCTTAAAATATTGAAAACTTTCACATAGACATCCACAAAGGAACTGTGATAGTTTCAGTAATAATTACTTTCTAATTTCTCTTCCCAGTTTGTCCCATTTCCAACATCATTCTAGTTCTAGAAATTATTTCCCTGCTGTTGCTCCTGTCACTGAAGAGGGTACAAATAAAATATTTCTTGAATTGAATTTGTATATTTTCTAATATACGTTTCACAGACAATGTTCCACAACTTTAGGTAAGATTGTTATGGCTTGTGTCTGCTTTATGAAAAAGCCAAAAGAAGGGGAATAAAAAGTGCCATGCATAAATTGTGCAGATATGACTTCTATTGCACATGCAATTTGCTTACAGAAAGCAGCCAATTGCAGCACATTGTCCAAGTTTTCAGTATGTGGGACATTAACATCTAGCAACCTACAAGTTAAACATTAGGCTAAAGGGTTTTAATACTAGTTGGGCAAGACCAAATGTTACCATACTGCGAAAGTTGGTACAAACTGCGAAAGTTGGTACAAACTGCTACCAAATCAAAAGAAAATAAATCTGCAGTTTTGCAGATCCCCTTTCCCTGTGATGGGAAAGGGAGTGGTTTTACCAAATCAAAACAAACTTCAGCGATAAAATTAATTTACAAGTTTTCCACAAGTTCAATTTTGTAAGTTTCCTTTACACACTATTGGTGCAAACAAAATATTAATAATGTATACTAGAAACATATACTGCAATTAGGCCTAATAATAGAATTAAACTGTAAAAATTCAAATCATTTGGTTGTTGATCTTAAAAATAATGCATTCAAATGACAGAGCAAACAACTGTACATATGTGAAGTGTGAGGAAAGTGAAATCGTAATACTAATTATACATTTATAAAATGGTCAGTGTAATATAAACATATGATACATAATAAATATATCTCATTTAAATATATTTGAAATATGAAGGAAAGGGATGTGCCAGTACCATTAATAAAATACATATTTTATTGTAATATATATTTTCATATATTATATAATTATATATATACACACATACACACACATATACACTCACCTAAAGGATTATTAGGAACACCATACTAATACTGTGTTTGACCCCCTTTCGCCTTCAGAACTGCCTTAATTCTACGTGGCATTGATTCAACAAGGTGCTGAAAGCATTCTTTAGAAATGTTGGCCCATATTGATAGGATAGCATCTTGCAGTTGATGGAGATTTGTGGGATGCACATCCAGGGCACGAAGCTCCCGTTCCACCACATCCCAAAGATGCTCTATTGGGTTGAGATCTGGTGACTGTGGGGGCCAGTTTAGTACAGTGAACTCATTGTCATGTTCAAGAAACCAATTTGAAATGATTCGACCTTTGTGACATGGTGCATTATCCTGCTGGAAGTAGCCATCAGAGGATGGGTACATGGTGGTCATAAAGGGATGGACATGGTCAGAAACAATGCTCAGGTAGGCCGTGGCATTTAAACGATGCCCAATTGGCACTAAGGGGCCTAAAGTGTGCCAGGAAAACGTCCCCCACACCATTACACCACCACCACCAGCCTGCACAGTGGTAACAAGGCATGATGGATCCATGTTCTCATTCTGTTTATGCCAAATTCTGACTCTACCATCTGAATGTCTCAACAGAAATCGAGACTCATCAGACCAGGCAACATTTTTCCAGTCTTCAACTGTCCAATTTTGGTGAGCTTGTGCAAATTGTAGCCTCTTTTTCCTATTTGTAGTGGAGATGAGTGGTACCCGGTGGGGTCTTCTGCTGTTGTAGCCCATCCGCCTCAAGGTTGTACGTGTTGTGGCTTCACAAATGCTTTGCTGCATACCTCGGTTGTAACGAGTGGTTATTTCAGTCAAAGTTGCTCTTCTATCAGCTTGAATCAGTCGGCCCATTCTCCTCTGACCTCTAGCATCAACAAGGCATTTTCGCCCACAGGACTGCCGCATACTGGATGTTTTTCCCTTTTCACACCATTCTTTGTAAACCCTAGAAATGGTTGTGCGTGAAAATCCCAGTAACTGAGCAGATTGTGAAATACTCAGACCGGCCCGTCTGGCACCAACAACCATGCCACGCTCAAAATTGCTTAAATCACCTTTCTTTCCCATTCAGACATTCAGTTTGGAGTTCAGGAGATTGTCTTGACCAGGACCACACCCCTAAATGCATTGAAGCAACTGCCATGTGATTGGCTGGTTAGATAATTGCATTAATGAGAAATTGAACAGGTATTCCTAATAATCCTTTAGGTGAGTGTATAGTTTCCTTCTGGCTCAAACGGACACATATTTACAGCACCCTATAATGACAGCATGCACAGCAACACCACATACTGGAAAGACAACCAATGTGACAGCGACACAAATGTATGAGAAAAAAAAAAAAAAATTAGCAGTTATCGCACGACAACATTGAGAACCTTCCATTCAAAGCTGTTTTAGAAATTAGATATTTCCAGAGCTAAGCCAAAAATAAAAAGTTAATTCTTAGTTTTTAATGCCAAATGTTAACAACCTCCTTTGCCTTATATCGCTATTCAGTTCATATCCATCTTCATGTCATATTTATTCATATTCACCACTATGTAGGCTTATTTATTTCAATAACATTTGCAATGCATGTAGAATAAGGGCTCAAAGAATAACATGATAAACTAACACTGAAGTGTACATGGAGTAATTTAACCTGAGGAGAAATTCACAGCATTGGTTTACATTGGCAACTGCTGATGTCAGCAATGCAGGCAATGTACAACATGACTGTACAAGCAGGGTGTCGTTCAGCACAGCCCTCCGCCCAGAGCCACACATCCAAAACTAAATTCAAGTTATTCAACAATACAGACAACTGGGCAGAAAAGTGCAAGGTTTTGCAGAAAGACTTGAACAATAACCAAGGTATACTACAAACAAATATGAATTTAAATGCAAATTACTTCCTGTTGTTGCATTTGTTTTGAATTTGCAAAAAGCAAATGTGATATTTCCACTACAGAGTACATGTTATAACTA
This sequence comes from Amia ocellicauda, assembly GCF_036373705.1. Lineage (NCBI taxonomy): Eukaryota > Metazoa > Chordata > Actinopteri > Amiiformes > Amiidae > Amia > Amia ocellicauda. The sequence continues at coordinate 38,870,642 of NC_089851.1, read as the reverse complement.
TAGAAACACACTTTAATTAAAAAAAAAAAAAAAAAAACTATATAAACACTCAAGTAATGAGATTCTCTCTTCAATAAGCTACTAGGCACAACGACTAGTAAATTTCTTTAACGTATCACCGGATACATTTTAAAGAGTGTGCATTTCATGAAAATGAATAATTATTAAAAGGTCTGATTTGTCAAGAGAGATCTGTGATTTAACAGAGAAATTGATTAATAATGCTAATTAGCCATAAGGCAGGTAGAGACAGCAGAAATTAAAATATTTTGCATAGTTAATACAATTCATACTTGAAAGGTTGAGAAGATTAGGTGTGATTTGCAGATCTAATCTTCATGAAAGGGGTTACAGACAGGGTTACTTAAATGTATTAGTATTAAATGCATTTTAAATGCTTTTTAAATATTTCACCAGTTGAAATTGAAATGCTTATATTTTGGAATATTCAAAAACCAAATTAAATGCAATTATTTCAAATTTGTAAATTTTAATTTTAAAATGCAAAAGCATTGTTAAGTTATTATTATGTTACCTTTTTTGAGCCTTAAATACAAACAATGAACAAACACATGCACCTCTATCCACCTGGTGTACTGTACACCAGTGGATTTTGCACAACCTGCAATTTACCTTTGTACCACACAACATAAAATCCATTTAAAATGCATTTGAACATTTCACTGTGCCCTGTGACATCAATGAGTAATCCACAGAGTGGATCCACAGAGCTTATCATATAAAATCACTTTAAATATGTTTGTAAAATGCTCATTTAAATGGCATAAAGCCAAGGATGCACGATAGACCTGTATTTTAAAGTATTTACACACAATCATGACTCATACTCACATTGTTCGTGCACAAAGTTCGCAAAACACTATTTGGAAATATGAAAAATATGAAAAAAGTTTGAAGAACATATGCTCTGCAAAAGGGTACAAAAGGGCATCATTTTGCTTTAGCTCAGTATTTGAGAATACTTCACCATGAGAGGTAGAAGTGAAACAGCAGACAGCCCAGCGCAGGCCGCACTGTGCAATGACTCAGGAAAGTGCTGTTAGCCGACTTCCTTTCTGGGGTGCACCCAGACTTTACTTGAGAAAGAAAGGGCAGTAATTTGCAAGTGAAATGTGACCAAAGAGAATAATTTGCAATATTTTAATATATGCCATCTGAAAGGGCATCATGACAATAAAACCTTTAAAAACACACGTGAAACTATAATACAGCAGAGATGGCTCGAGACTAATTCATGAAACAGATTTCCATGCATTTGAAAGAAATTACGAAAATGAACTCTCATCTGCATGACTTAGTCAATGTAGTACTCTGCTTTTTTATCACTGTGCTGGTTTGTTTAACTTATTTATGTGGTATATTATCCTATATACATTTCAGTTCTTATTTTAGGTAGATCAATCTATGAAGTACAAGGTGTCACACTGTATAAGAAGCAGCTGAAACTGAGCACAAGAGGATAACAATACTTTCTGAACTGTAATTTGTTTGATCAATCTTTTCAACCACCTGCTAAAATATAAATTTAGGAAGAACCATTTTTTGTTTTATCCCTGCATGAAATAAACAAATTGCCATATCATGTTATGAGCTGTTTTTCACATCTGCCTCTGAAGCGAGATGTCAACTATGTGGTGTTCTGGCAAGGTCACACATCTTTTACAAAAAGAAAACAATTTGCCAAACAGAAATTAAGAGTTGTACTCAACATGATAGCATGATATAGCAATAAAAAGGAGCAAGACTTGAATAGATTCAGTCTCAGATTAAGATTCCTGGCAGTTCGAAAACTGCAGCCTTAATCAACTTAAGTCTGCAGTGGAATGAGCTACAATTTTTTTGTGAATACACCTGGAGCCATATAACAAATAGTGATATACTTTGCTGTACAGATTCAACACCAATTTGTTTACTTTGGCTTGGTAAAGGATTCCTCTTTGATCAGGAATGAGAATGAGTATGGAAACTTCATATTAAGAATGAGTTGCAATGCAAGACTAATACTGGTATAGTAACCTGGTTCTTATATCTCTACAGGTGTGGACATGTCATCTCATTGTCCAGCAGAGAAACAGTTTTATTGTTTTATGAAAGACTTCTCAAATCATGACGCATGATCTGTACTATAGTGTTGCACCATATCGATTGTCTTGCATTATAGTGCAACACTCAAATTTGTTCCTATTCCATTTCCTCTTATGCAGCTTTCAGCAGTTGTTTCATAAGACAAACAGGCATGTAAAAGTAACAATCACAGCAAGCCAGGCTTTTAGGCAAACCTGACCAATGGGAAGTCACACTGATAGTGATTGTGTAAAGCTAAATAAGCAACATAATTTGGGGATTTGTCATAGTTCAATAAATTCTAACACTAGCTTACATTCAACCAAAAAAATAGGAAGCATTAGGGAAGGGAACACATTGTACTCTTCAAAAGTGTCAAATGTACAGGGTTTTGACTGTTGTATTAATACATTATAAATGTGAGAAAAAAAAAATCCATGAAGCTGCTTGAAGTGTGTATTTACAGAACACTGCAAAACAATCAGACAAAAGCATAAGGATTAATCTAGCGGACATCGATCAGTGCATGCTCCACTTTGGGTGGAGGAACTTCTAAAACCTTCCTTGATTAAAAATAGCATCATGCTACTTGAAGCATTTGATTCATGTTGCATGGTCTACAACATTTAAGTGGCAAAACAAAACCATAAAAAAAAAACAAAAAAAAAACACATAAAAAACACTGAGAACCAAATTTGTATTACATTCCAGTGTTAAAAATAAATGTTAAATAGTCAATTTCTAATTAGTTTCCCAATAAATATTTACCTGGATGTAAGTGTTTTTTTAATATTAGAGCTGTAAGTACAATCACACTAAGAGTGAAATGATAGTACACACTTGTTCTTGAAAAAAGTCAATCTGCTTATCATTGTAATCAAATTATAGGTAGGCCTATATTTATTCACTTCACATTTATGTTTAATTATAACAAATTAAGACACTGGCCTAACCAGACATTGTTCATTAAACAGCTTTACAAGAGACTTCCTTGACAACTAACAAATGGAAACCAATTAACCTAGCCTAATGCTCAGGATTTGGGCCATACTTCATTAAAAATATGCTGCAGTAAGATTTGAATTTAAACACAAGGCTTTGCTACATTACATATGGAATTGAAACTGCTGTAATTTTGTTTTAGTAGGCCTATACCTAAACAATTATTTCTAAACAATTTCTCATCCTAATTTACTAATTCGCTTTACAAGTCTGATTTCCACCTTTAGAAAACAATACAATTAAAAACAAAGGATTACTCAACATAATACATTTTCTTCCAACATATCTTCATAAATACAAATACATTATTATTTTTTAAATGATATAAATTAACATTTCAGTTGCCACTATCTATAAATTCCAAAGTATGGCTGGTTATTTCACAATGTAATTAAAAAAGTTAATTGTCCGAGATATTGAAACAACTTCTATCGTATTTTCTAAAAAATTAATACATTTTTGCACACCAAGGTAATTGAAACAAAGTATTTCAGAGTTTCCAACAGCTATATTCATGCCAATATCCAGTTGACTTGTTTTACAAAATTTCAACATGTAAGCTACTTGCTTACAATTATGATAATGAATTACTCTGTATAGAGTAGGCTATACTATACAGAAATCATATACTTTTGAAAAATGTTTTACACCAAAGCTAATTAAACAAGTTTCTGTAAAATGTGTAACTTACTTTTATTGGAAGCAATTAGGCTGTATTATTTAAATGCTTAAAAGATTAAGTTAACAATTTCACATAGCTGTAATCAACAACATACTTAAGATTATAGGCACAGTTAAAGTCTGCATTTGTTACATTTACAGATAATATTTTAAACAATGCTTGTGGTTTGGCAAACAGCTCTTCTCTACTATAAGAGGGACAGTAATTACACCAATGTGTTGCTGTGGGAGTCTTTTAAAAGGAAAAACAATTACACCATTAAGTGGAAAGTAATTTTTTTTAACCAAACCACTATCCAAACTACATTTTAACTTCCATTTCTTGGTATAAAAGACCATATTTAGTAGCTGTGCAAAAATCAATACCTCTTCAGTTCAAGTCAACAAACACATGGGAGGTATGTAGAGCTGTAATTACGTTTTCATTATTTTAGGTTTTAGACGGATACATATAATTTGTAATGGCTTAACAATATTCTAGAATGACTTCAAAGTTATAATGAAGCTTTTTTGAAAAGGGAGAGCATTCATGCTAATTAATAGTTTTAAACTAATCTCTTTTTTAGTTCCACAATCTCCAGACAAACACAAATCGCTTAGACAACCTGGTATCAGTGTGAAATTCCACACTCAAACACAGCCACATCAATAGAGCATTCAAGCACAGTTCAATGATTAAATTAATTTTCGGTAAATGCAATACTGGTGGTATTAAAAGTCAAGCCATGATATTTAGAACACAGGCCCTGTATGTTGTTGGGGCACGGGAATGGTTTGGGATTTGTTAATAAACCGTGCTTTCAGTTCAGCTCTTAGCAGTTACAGTATAGACATGTTAAATTGTGCGTAAGTTATGGATCAGGATGCGTCAGCAAACCAAAGTGGAAACCCACTTTGCCTACAAATAATGAAACTTCGATACAGAACAATTGTGATGGACAAACGAGTAGTTAAACCTTAAAAGAGAGATCTGAAGCAAAGGTTATCCTATTTAAATGTAGATATTAAACAGCATAGCTTTCATTTAAATACCACTAATTTATGTAGTTAAAAAAATATTCATACTTTAAGCTATAACATAGTACGCCTTAATGCTACTATTTATAAAAACGAAACAGTTGCAGTTTTCATCCAGAATTAGAAAGGACTGAGTTTTTAGATCAAAGTGTTGCAACCAGTCAACATCTCCCTGTAGCAGTGGAGAAGATGAGCCAAACAGAAGCCGTTTCTGGCAGAAACTCTGAGCACAGTACAGCATATGGGCTTTGGAACCTCCATCAAAAAAAGATACACTGGAACCAAAGAAAGAAAAGCAATGAATTAGGTCAGGTTACAGATGCTGCAATGTTTATGGCCAGTGTGGGCGTTTTTTGGATGAGAAGCTTGCAGGGCTGACCTCTAGCTAAAAACTGGCTACTATACAAATGGAGTAAAAGGGAGAAGCGATCTACTATAAACTACAACTGAAATTACAAGATCTGGGCATTAAAAGAATACGATTCTCTTCACACAAAAAATGGTCAGTTTTACAATGTTAATATGCCTCCTGAGAAATGCTCATAGAGGTACTTTTCCAAGGCTGAGGGAAAAATAAAAGCTGAACAAATGTACAGTATGACTGCGATACGAATGCAGCAGAAACTGAAAATGTTCTCCTATTGTCCAATAAATGCATCGGTCTGCACCACTGAATACAAAATAGAGCCAATGTCATGACCTTTAACATTCTTGGGCAAGTTATCAGGGGTAAATTTACAGAAGCACAGTGACAAACACAGGCGTTCTGAACTCAACAGAATTTTGTCACATCTGTTCCATCTCATATAACCACCAAACACATTACAGATAACAGATAAATGAATGAGAAATGAAGTGCACCTTAATACAAATTCTCTGTGCACCATCAGGGATGATTTATGATTTCTACACATTCTCACAAAGGTTAGTAAAGTAAGCTTGAAGACAGGTTGCCAGTGTATATAATGCCAGGCAAGATGATTATATATGGCCATGGAATAACCAGTAGCAAGCTATTCTAACCAAGCTATTGGCTACAACAAAAACAAACCAGGTGAGTGAATATGTATCCGAGTAAGAGAGAGAGAGACACACACACACACACACACACACACACACACACACACACACCTTGATGGGAAAAATCAAATAAATACATACTGGGAATTGCATTACAGTGGAAGGCATATATTATCAATGCAAGCAGCTGAAGCATTTTTTTCAGTTCAGATTATGTTGTTAATTATTATATCTGAGATGAGACGGGGAAGGCTAGCATTCTCTGCTTTTTTAAAAAAACGATATCTTTCTAACTAAATTTAAATAAAAGTAAAGTCTATACAACAATGTAGGTACAAAAATAGTGTATGGTTACAAATGTTTAATCAGTTGCATGATCTCCCCCTACTGCACTATATTTAGGGTTCCCACAAGGTTTATTTTTCCATTGTTATCACCCTTTCCAACCTGCTGACCCTCACCTCCTTTTTAGTATATTTCAATTTAGACTACATGGGGCATTCAAATAGGATTTAATGTTAACAACGCTAACTGCCTATATTACTGCTGTTAACCTCAAACTATGCATACTTCTACTATGTGACCAAGGCCAGTTTCCATCAAGAGGAACTACTAGGCTGTACTTTTTCCAGTGGTCACACCAGACCAAGTCACCAGCCTTTAAAGTCATAATTGCCTTGTTAATAGGGTTGTGTTTATACATCTAATTAAAATGAGCTCAGCAGAAAAACAAACTCATGTATGTGACTACCACTACTCTACTCTATAAATGACATTCATAAATCCATTCTCACTTTATAGAGAATAAAGCAGTTTTACACAAACGCACACAAAACATTTTGTTTGTTCGAAGGCCACCTTCTCAAGCTAAGATGATGACAAATTAAATTAATTCCTAATTAACTTCAAAGATTAATTAAGGTATTTGTTAAAAGGGTGTGGTTTATAATACAATGGGGGACAAAAAGAGAAACAATGGTTTGTGCTCCTCATTCGCACTTAAGGAAAGTTCCTGGAAATCAATGAAAAAAACAAAACGGAACCTTGCAGGTTTCCAAAAATAAAACCAAAAATGCATAGATTCATGAAGTATTTCTAAGGCTGACTATAGACTTCTGCTCTTATGGTTTCAGGAATGATCTGAGTCACACTAAAAACCACTTTAGCTTACGGTCAATGTAGCTGCTTAATGCATTAAATTTAAGAAAGCTGCAATTGAAAACATTGCAAGTCAGGATTAATTGCCAATTATAAGGAAGACTCATACATGTCTTCTGTTCACACCACAGAACCCCTTTCCCCTCATATTGTGACAACATAGTGAAAAAGGGAACCCACTTGTTTGAAGAGCAAACTCAATTGGAGAAATAGACTATTTAGGTTTGGGTGGTGCAGATGATTCTTCCTCCTATGCAATCAACTGACTTCTTGTAAATTAAAGAGACCCTGCATTATTCCAACGCAGAACCCAAAAGAACTAAAGGCAGTACGAGGGCAAACCGCCTACACAGTTCCCAAAGAGACCACATTTCAAGAGGTTAGGTATAAGGTATACAGTCAGAAATAAACTACATAATATTAACTACAATCTACTCTTCTCTCGTTTGACTAAAGGTTTTTGACTAGGCCTAACTATTGTCTAAATCAGAGAAACATTTACATAAAAATACAAAAACAATAGGCAGCCATGCAGATGTGAAGAATTACACTACCTACAGTATTATAATTAAATAAGTATGTTTAAATTTTTTTATTTTTTTTTATTGATCATCAAATCACACTTCTTGTACTCCAGCTTTCTGCAGTCTAATTTTCTGACATTAGCAAGTAATGCACTGCAAAAAGAGAAGTACTTTTTACAGCTCAAGTTGTCAAGAAACATGTCTCAACTTAAAGTGTTACATAGCATCTGCTGCTATGCACTTCAATAAAATCTCAGATGAACTTCCTTGTTCTTGCAAAAACATGCTTTAGCACGTCTAAGACATGAGCAGACCACTTTCAAACTTTAAGGGCCCTACCTAGAAATGTGCCCTTACACAAGGGCAAAGGAAAACTGCGGCAATAAAGCACCCCAAAATCACACAAATGTGAACAAATAGAGTTTGCATATGTGATCAAGCAAGAGTCAGGTCAGAAACATTGTTTGTATCACAGGAAGGGGCAAAAAGAACATCTATCCCAAATTAATTAACTTCCTGTTCGAAATGCAAATAGTGAGGATTAATTTTCACTGTCTCTGTTGCAATATTGGAGGGTAAGAAGGTTGCTAATAGTGCTGTGAATTACCCCCTTTATCAGTATATAAGGCAGGACCTGTTGTATTGAAGGAAAAAAAAAAAAAAACAGTATTTGAGAATTAGACAACAGTGTAGCAACAAGGTAATTCACATTAAACAAGAAAGAATCCTGTTGTTTCACATTATATGTTAGTATTATTTAGTTAGTCAATTCCTTGTCTTGCTACTCGTGTCATGCTTTTAGAAATCATAATAACACCATCACTGTGTGCATTTTAAGAGACAAATAAACCAATGTTACTTATACCTAGTATAAATCTAACATAGCATTCTTATCCCCCCATCTTTAAACCAAAGTTGCAATTCATTACAAAGCACGATCCTTTAGGAGAAAAAGCCCTACACTGTTAAGGTGTTGTATGGCTTTTAAAATAGCCTAATTATACATCCCCCCTTCCACACACTTTATCTTTAAGAAGGGCTTACAATCAGAAGTCTACAGTTATTTATAGCTCCATTATTACCTGCTTTATGCAAAAGAAGAGTTTTGCATGTTTCCATCTCTGTGTGCAAAGCCTGTGACAAAACCTTCTAAGAGCAGTAAAGGATGTTATTGTCACTTATTTTCAATTCGAACAAGGTGTTTTTGTTTAAAGGAACAGTCCCTCAAACCCTGCACTATACGAGTATATGGGATCGAAAACGTGAACTAAAGCTACTAAATACTATCTGGTATATTGCTACACTGCACAAACACAAACATAGGGCACAGACATTGTACTTTCAACTTCCTTCTGTTTTATAACAGAAACAGGATGCTGTATTAATTACCCACCACAACCACATTTTAACAGGTAGTGGAATTGTGCGTTTCAGATCACGGATGTGAATAAAACAGAAATGTAAATCTGTGAGAGCAATGCAACTTCTCTTGCTTGGTGGAATCTAGTGAAAGTATTAAACTCATCTGTATTGCAACCAGGTAGTCGTCTCCATGTTGCCAAGTGATAAACAAGGACAATTCTGTTCCCCATTAATACGATCGTACATTTCTTAAGAATGAGCAACATTTAACACAAACCCGCAGCTTTACAGAGAAGTAGTAGACGGGCAACTGTGGTACTTGCATTCTATTCTATTGCATTCTATTGCATCTGATATATAATTAACTGAAATTGACCTGCCGGTAATTATTAGGTACCAATTAAGTCAATCTATGGGTTGAGTTAAACCTCTACAATAGAACACATTGAAAGTCCCAAGTTTACCTACCCCTGCAATGCAGCTCCCCACCCACTCACAAATGGGTCAACCAATATATTGGATCGAGTCTGACTGTTTTCACATGGTCGGGCATTAATGCTCAGCCAACATGATCCTTACTGAAGGTCTGTGTTATGTGAATAAAATAATAATACAAAAATAAGCTTTGGCTATCTAAAAGTTGTCTTTTGTGCAGCATAAGGTATAAATTGTTAAGAACCTGTATTCTAATTTAAACAAATTGAAATAATAGAAGTAATTCAATATCTTCAAAAGTGCTGTTCAGTCTATCATTGGAAATATTATGCAGTTGGATGTATTCTGTCCTAAATGTGTTTGTATCAGAAGATATAAACAAAGCCTTTCTTCACTGGTGTTTTAGGCTATTATTTTGGCTTTAAGATTAACAGTTTAATTTTTTTTTTTTTTTTTTTTTTTACACAAAAGCTTTTGATTTAATTCCCAAAAGAAAACAAAAGTGAAGCTCATTTGACTAGTGAGCACTTGCTTTGAGAGTCACTCACTCTTGAAAAATCATTAGATGTACAAGCTGTAAGGAATATCTGATCTTTTCAGACAGAAGGGCTCTTACAAGTTTCAGGAAGATGAACATGAGAGCTACTACTGCATTAAAGTATGGTGTAATAAGTTTGTATTTTCTCTCCTCACATTTTAAACCGTTAATGGAAATTGCTTCTGTACTAGGAGGTTCTTGCAGATAATTAAAATCTCATAGTGCAGATTCAAAGGAAACAGAATCAGTGCTTTCTTAATTACAGCTTTAGGGTCTGAAAAGCAAAGCAGCAGTACTACACACAGCACTGATACTCAGGGGGCTGAAGAGCTGCAAGTTCTAGTTACCTTTTGAAGATCCACTGACTAAATTTCCATTTAAATTATTAATACACAATATATTATCTTATGCGATGTAGGCTCAGATTTGAAAGCATGGTCATAAGGCAGTTCTTTAGCACCATTGCTCAATTTAGTAAGTCAAATTACTTGTCTTACAAAGCGCAACAACTTTCTCCATGACTTGTGCATCTGGTATGCGCACTGCCCAGTACTGTAGACGTGACCAAAAAAAAAAAAAAAAAAAAAAAGCAATACCCTGCAGTGGAAATCGACACAAGAAACTAGGCACCGCCTTGCTGCTTGTACATTCAAGATCTTATGCCCTGAGGTAGCATTTTTTTGTTATTTATGTGGGAGTGTGTGCATACCACTACAGGCCTTGAAAAGGTATTTCGGTGTTAGCATTTCATAACAAATCAATGACTTTAATGCATATAAACAAAATCTATTAAAAGACTAAATATGACACTTGCCCTTTCAAAGAGCAATCAATACTCCAGCCAGTGGCACTCAACTCTTATGACATATGAAGGTTTTAACTCTTTATAGCAGTTATCACAAAATGTGTAAAAAGCACCTAAACTTCACTTGGATCAACTGTAATAGCAAAATACTGAATTCACTATAGTTACTATAGCTTAAGTACGGTAGTCTGATCACCGCCTGTTTCTGAAGACTTAAGTTTTCTGTAATTATATTTACTGAACAGATGCCATGGTCTTTAGGAGTCTCAACAGATTCAGCCATGAATGACAAAAAACCTGAGTATTAAAAAATAAAACAATATAAATTCAGATTTGGCGAACAATATGATATTTTGCAGGACTAGATGCACTTCATGATATCTCAGGTGGTGAGGTTTATCTCAAAGCACATGCAACATTAATACTACCATTACAAAAAGTATTTAAATTAAATAAATACAAATCGGATAAAGTGGATACATACAAGGATTTTCTAAATAAGGTAAATTGATACAAAAGTTTAAACCACTTAGGCTTAGACCATACCACTCTAAAGTGAAATAGTAATGACCTTTTAGCCCCACTGGCCCACACACACCAACACCAAGGAGTCGGGCTACGTCTTTAACAACAAGGATTGAATGGCAGGGGGTGAATAGATCAAGGGTGCAGTGAGTTGGATAAACAATCAAACATATCTGTTATAGCTTGCATAGGCACTAATTTGGCAATTGTGTTCTGGACAGGAGAAAAAGTTAACTACAAAAAAAAGGTAGGGACCAATTAATTACCCTCATATATAGCATCTTTAGAGAAAAAAATATATGTATTATTGCAATTTATATATTTTTCAACAATCAAAAATAAATTCCCCACAATGTTAAAATGACATGACACAAAACATTACATTTGACAGTGCTAAGCATTTATCATATATTGTTCTTCTCAAGGGGCCTCAAACATACTTATGCACGTTATTTATATATTTACATTCAATATTACTACTTTTAAAGGGGTGGGTGAAAAGGATTGTATTTTCAATACACCACAGCTGCATACTGCAGATGTTTCCATAATTACGGTGTACAGTTTTCAGCAGACATTCCTTACAACTATAGTAATTTTAATCAAAATGGAAAGGCACAGGAAACAACTAAATTGTAACCACAGCAGAAGCAAGGTAAAAAGAAGTGTCCCTCTGGCCATTGCAATGTACAATGTAAGCAAGAGCACTGCTAATTTTGGCAAGGACATACTGAAAACATTAATACAGGTTTTATTATTGGCCAATTTCATAGTGGGACTCCAAAGTCAACTGTGCATTTATTTATTTTAGCCATCAACTTTCCCAAGGGAGTCATCAGACTTAATGGGGAACTTGAACTAAGGTCACAAGCCTTTATAAAGCAGGAAACTAAACATACACAGATTGACAGCATGTCAAAAAGTGACTACATTAAAATCCAGGGAGCAATCTTGCTTTTGATTGTACTAATTAATACACTGGCTAAAGCTGTGTGGCATATGTTAGCAAAACTTTCACTCCATTATATATATTAGTAGATGCATTTATTGAGAATATACATCAGTATTCTCAAAGAATTAAAAAAAAAAAAATCAATGATGGTGGATTCTCAGCCTCTTTGTCTCTTATGCTTGTTCATGATGTGTTATTAACACAGATGAACAGCGATGCCCACCTGCTATAATTAAACACACTGCTACAAGCACAGTAACACCATCAGAAAAAGCAGTTCCTGTTGCTGTTTTACTATCATTCGTCAAATCTATGGTCACTGATGGCCATAGCAAAACCCAGCAGTTTTTAGAGGTAATTTTAAATCACAACCTGCCTTAGACCTGTGGAAAAGCTTATACTTAAAAGAAGAATCTCTTACCAATTATGAGCTCAAGTGAAATTCAAATTATAGCCCTTGAGGACCAGAAATAAGAGTACTGCATTGTACCATGAAAATGTATGCAGTTCCGCTGTGAAGGATTGTAAAAGATGAGTATAACACTAGCGACATCCTGCAATTTAATCTCTCAATCAGATCTATTCTCTTGTTTATTCTACATTCTGCCGCTACCATCATGGTTCACGTCATATTGCGATCTGCCCTTTCAGGTACTTCCTGCAGGAAGACGGGGTCTGGATCAGGTTTTAGCCAGTTGCAGAGAAGTACGGTAGGGTAGCACTTCAGCATCACAGAGCAGATGGGCGTCTATAGATGTGGCACAGATAACTGAATCCTGTGCATTGTTCATAATGCTCCGCAACCTCATCACTCAGCTTCACAAACTGTATAGCTTTGTGGGGAAACAACAAAAATAAATAAAGGGTAGAGGAGAAGTACAACTAAATAATAGGGCACAAGTATAATCCCAACAGTATAAAACAAATCTAGAATAGCCGTTTAAGTCTACTGACAATATCAGCCATCAGTGGGAAATGAACACCTCTGACTGACTGCAACAGACAGTCTAGAGAGTAATTGTTCTAATTGCAGTTGCATTAAGCCAGACTGCAATGCCCATAATCATCGGTAGCTTTAAGAGTGTGGCTGCCCATAATAAAAATGAGCTAATTTATGTTATCAAATACTTAAATACTATTATACTTGGGTATAATTTAAATGTTAGTTAGGATATGGGCATGGGCTACCTGGATACCCATAGTACATGGTAGTTTAAAAGAATCCCAATATTGGACTGGTGATGCCACTGGGGCAGAATTTGAGGATAAAAAAAAAAAAAAATGTAACACCACAGGAAGCTAGAATTCACCAAATAAGTGATAAGTGATGGATGCCGTGATCACTACTGATCTACATAATGACATAAATGGCTGTGCAATGGCTATTTCACTTCAGAGATAAAGAATGGATGTAAACAAGCCTGGGGCTGTGTAGCAGTTTCAACCATTTCAGGCAACCTTTGCATATGAGCTGACACCAAATGTTGTTAGAAGAATACAGACAAAATCTTATTTGAATATTACATTTTGATATTCTGCTTCATCAAAATGTTTAAAAAGTAAATAAAGACAGCGGATTTTAAAACCTGAAATGGATTAAACTGCTTAGCGCTGGAGTGTTATTTCCATCCTAGGACCTAGAGGCCTTAGTATACAAAGAGCAAGAACTCAAACTCCAGTTCTGTCCCTTCTGGGAAGGAAAGAGCTGCAGTGACAAGGCTGGGAATTCTGGCAATGTCTTATTGATCCAAGAACAACAAAGCGTGTCAAAAGAATGTTCCGGCTTAAAAAAGCACATTCCTAAAATCACAAGATCTTATGTTTTAACGTTTGAACAGTCTTACACTGTTCCATCTCAAAAGCAACACTAAAGAGGCAATGTGTATGTTGAGGAAATTAACTTCAAAGCTCTTACAGCTATTATCAATGAAGTAAAAAAGTGTGCATTTAGAATATGCAAAATAAAGAGAAAAATATAACTTATGACTGAATACAAATATTGATAACATCTCTGCAAAATAAAAATAAAATACATCATTCATAATTCAAAAACATAATTCAGCAATTCAGATGACCCCTGTCAGACTAGTGGTCTACATATACATATCCTTGCAATTTAAACTACATAATGGGATATTCTATAATATAATGTCATATTACTAATAAAATTGACGTTTAATTACGATTCGTGGATAGTTGCATATTTTCTTAATGCTTATTTGTTTATTATAAGTTATCAAAACAGTGTACAACACAGTAGTGATGCAGGGACCTGGCTAGCGAATAAGTACCAAAGGCACAAAACGTCAATCTGTAAAGCATGTTACATTCATGTGAAACGTTACAATTCTGTATCATTGAAACTGTTCACTTCCGCTACAAATGTAACACATTAAACAAAAATCCAAAGTCGATATACACAACACTGCCACTAACACACGACCTATAACAACCTAGTATAGCAGAAGGAAACTCAGGGATTTCCAAGAACATGTGTCCGACACTTAAGGCACCTCCCTTGGCTAGGCTGCGCACTCGAGTCCCCTGCTCCGCCGGGTCCAGCGAACCTGCGGCACGAAACCAGGGCAGAGTACCGGCGCTGCGGACCCGGCACTGCGCTCTTACCTGCTGCGATGAGGGGAGGTGGTCCTTGGATTACATAGCCGTAGCGATCGCGACTTCCTTTGATTTGAAATAGGTTAATTATCAAGCATTCATACAGAGCTGCTTCCTTTTTAAGTAACACAACGTGAAGCAGAGACACTTCCACCTTCGGCAGCCGCACACGGGTCTCCTCTGGGTCCTACTGGGGACGGGTTCAGCGCGGCTGCTCGGACCGCACAGCGCAGCAGCACCAGCGCACATTGCAAACTGCTATGCTTGCTCAAGCAGAAACAGAAAAGCACTACTTAAAGACTTACGCATCTGATGTTATACTATTGAATCACTTGGTTTTGATTTGTCATACCAAGATTTGTCTAATGTGCCCAGAACTACTTGTTGTTGTGTTTGTTTAGTACTTTAAGTATAGAATAGTCAAAGTGTAGTAACTATAGGTGATATACTATTAGTAAACGTGTAAATGGGAAGGCACCACCATTCGATCTCTTTTAAATATTAGTTATTTTACATAAACATTAAATAATACATAATTTACTTCATTATGTACTATACATTAAATAGTACAAAATGATACTTCTATCCTCGACCCCTCTTTTCATATCTGTTGTTACTTTTAATTGTGTACTCTCCCAACTGCATTAATAATGTATCCGTAGGCAATGTATTATTCATCATACCAAGATTAGTGGGATATTCTCATTACAGTCAGTCACAAAATGTTTTCCTGTTTACTGGATTCAGAGATATGCGTTAAAATTTTAACAACATGTGCACTTTTCTTAAAATAGGGTCTTTGATCTATGCTCTCACTTCTGGTTTCATCCGAAACCAGTCTCTGGTGCAAGAGTTTTATCTTAGGTAAATATTTTTTTTAGTATTAAACTTTTAAAAGGTGTCAGAAGCTGTAAGGAAGTTGTCCTATACTCTTTGGAAGCACACACTAATATAAATTAAAGTACATGCACGCTTTTCTTTCTTTTACATTTCAATCCTGTTAATTCATGAAGACAGCACCTTGTCTTGGCTCATGTCTTCATGTTCAAGTATTCTTTTCAATTACAATACTCATTTGTAATTACTGTACTTATTATAAATTACATAACACAGTCTCTGATCTACAAAAGACCCTTACTCTGTCAAAATATTTTCATTCTTGGCTTCAGAAGGGTCTGATGAATTAAAATACCACATTGTAGATTCACTTAATCCTAGGTCATCTCATTTTACAATAGCAAACAAATTATTGATTTTAAGAAACACTGCAAAAATCTCGAATTTCCTCTCGATCAGCATTTTTTCCAGAATATTTTTTGTAATGTAATATTATGTATGCTCTTAAAATTGATACAGTAATGAGACATGCTATATTAAGAAATTTTAATACAAACCAAAATACATTTAGAGTACCATATAAAAAGGTGTTAAAAACAGATTAAACTACATATTTGTTATGATTATGCGAATAACAGCGGATGGTTTATATAGCCTTATTGTTTTAAAATGAACAAATGTCCAATAGTAGCCTATATCATACTATACTCTCATTCTGAAGCAACTGTAAAATAGGAAAATTGGAGAGCAGGAACTTTTGTGTGAATGTAAAACAAATGTGTGTTGGGCTTCCAGATTCATAAATATTTGCAAACGAGAACCACAAAAACAAATCACGCATCTTATATTACCAGACACAATATAGTTACTTGGGCAATGCTATATTATTTCCCTGTAGTCTAAGTTTGAAAGTAAAAAACAAAACAAACAAAAAGCATTTAACTGCTTGACTATTATATAATAATAATAATAATAATAATAATAATAATAATAATAATAATAATGTTTGCTATTATACAGATCAATGTTAAATGTCTTCAAACAACTATGGCACTAATTGAAAAGTGAATTAAACTGAATGGAGAATCATGTAGGGGAATCTTACAAATCTATACTTTAATTGTAAAAAGATTTCTGATCTGACAAGATTGGGATCTCAGTTTGTACAATTTAAGCACAAATGGCATCAAGGCGAAATATAAAAGTGGCTTTTAACTTTGATGGACATTTTAAATGGACCGCCGGGTTACAGGAACTTAATGAACTAGGGCCTGCCAGAGTTGTTGCTGTAGACACTTTTTATTATATACCTTTGCTACCAGTAAACAACTCAACACAAACTGCACTGAACTAAATAACATGTAATAAATTAATAAAGAGTCTGATAAAAGCAAACTTTGTTATAATCAGACTAAACAGAGTGAAACTGATGTTATAGAAGCAATTTAAAGTAATGTCAGACTAATAGCTTCTTATTCCTAAATAAAAGTTACTATTTCAATAAATACACATTAGCACCTAACCAGTCTAGGCCTGTCTATGGAGATAACATTGGAAAGATCGTTTCAAATAAACCACACAACCACAATGCCATTGCTCAGCTGTGTGAATGAAGATCATCTTTAATCCACCTCCGATTCAGTGGATGGTTGACAGCACAAACGGAAGCTGGAGCCAGATTAAAGCAAAACACATTACCATGTCAAGTTGGTGCAGCTTTTAAAATGGTATTAAAATGGCTTACTCCAAACAGCTTTAGAGTCTTTGCAATGGATTCTAAACCAAACTTCTGAAATGCCAAACATCCACAGAAGATGATGCACACATTTTTGCATTTCAAAACTTGCAGTGGATGCAAAATAAATAAGTAACAAAATGGAAACAATCATAGCATATACCAAGTCTCAATCACACCATTCCCTTTTTTGTGTTTTTCTTTGTGGTCTGTCAAATATATTTCAGACAGGTTTTCGAGAACAATTAACTTATTTGCAATTACTCTATTCTCACACCAAACATTTTATGAAACGTCATGATATAGGCCTAGGTCATATATTATGCATTCCATTACAGTGGGAGCAAAAATGCAAATAATTTGTATGCATTTTTTCCAGATTATATTATTCCAAATTTGGAATTCATGCCGGTTTTCTTAGAACACAGATGATGAAACATCAGAATCTTTCATAATTCTGCTATAAAACAGTTTCAATAACTTCAGTCATTAATGCATGTCTTTTATTCATCACAAAAACAAGCTTGATGAAGGCTGCAAGAGTGCAGAATGTCTTTTGGTGCCTCCCAATAATCTGCTAATTATTTAAGTGGATGAAAGGATTTTAACACATTTGACTCCAGAAGCTAATTATTATCCATACCTGCATTCGGAAAAAGTTAATATTTTTCTGGAACCTCTTAATGACCCTTAGTGATGATCTTATAGATCTGTGTTAATTATCTGTGTTTAATTATCTTCGGAAGATATTTTCTCCTTAGAATTACACCCCAGATCTTAAATCAGTTTCAAGGATAACTTTTTAAAACCAGACACACCAGTATGGTCAAAATGGTCACTCTCTGCAATCTCATGCAGAAAAAGACTACATGTGCATATACATAGGCCTACATTATAAATAATTCAAATTATATCTCATGACCCACACACATACAAAAATAATGTAAATTGTTATTTAAGAATAGCTGCCATTGCATAGTTTGCATACCCCCCCCCCCCATTCCTGATGCTGTGAAGTCAAAGCACATTGTAGAAAAACCTGCAGCCCTGAGACTAATCACTTCTAAAAATAGTTTATTGAAAATTCAAAGAAAGTGAATGCTCACTATGAAATCATGCTAGGAAACCCCAAGAAATGAGCAACTCTCAGCACAGATTTGAAAGATGCAACTTCTTTAGACTAAAGGAAGTGGAGTGCAGAGACATTTTATCCCATCTTCAAAGTGATTTAATGTGCTCCACTTCAAAACACTGAAACATCACAGCAGTGTGAATGAACAAATCTCCAGATCAATAGTGTTAGTGGATCTAAACCTTTTAACTTCAGGATTTAGTACACCACAAGCAGAGCTTTTAAATGTATACACACACTACAAACATAAAATAATCTAATGCACAAATACAATAAAAAAAGTGTAATAGTAAAGTGATAGTCTGTAAGTGGTCGAACTCCAAAGTTCTGCTTCTTTAGATTTTGTATATATTTTTATACACAACAGTGATGTTTTGTAATTCCCTTCATTGCTACTCTAGCGTGGTTCATAATATTGCACGTCAAATATGACTATGCATGCCTTTCAGAACAATGACACTTTCTGATGAGGGCATTAATAAAAGATGATTATTATGTTTAAAAATATACATTACAAAAACACGTTTGCAAGAAATGGCCCAGCCAACACACAACATTGCCACAATGATCTATAATGTTGTGGTAACGTTGTGTTAGCAGGGAGGTTGCAAACAAAAAGGTTACTTGAAATGCACCTTATCGGGGACCCAAGAAAACATACAGCAACCCTAAACCTCATTGGCTATACGAATAGCTTGACCTTATCTTTAAAAACAAAACAAAAATGACTGCAAATTATTATTTAAACTTCAGACGCGTCTTACAGTACTATCTTCTTGTTTTAAGAACAGAATTCAGTTGACAAGGATTACAGGTATACCAAAAAAATATAGGCCCAAGTACAAAATACACATGATTCCCAGTTATTAATGATTAATGATATCCCATGATTAAAATGTTCCTAAATATATATAAATCACAGTTCTACATTTTTCTTTGTAAAAACAGATTGCATGCTTCATAAAAATACTCCCTGTGTAGCAAAAGCAATTATTATTCAATCTCAGTTAGACAAACATACATTACATATAGGGGAAATACTTCAATCTGTATCTTACTTACTACTCAGTGCTTCAGCATTCCACTTCAAGAAGGATGGCAATATTCTAGGCTATAACTTATCATCATCAGCCTGTATTGATCCACTGCTGGATGAAGGCTTACCAAACATGTTTCCACTTTCGTCCATTTATAGCTTTCCTTTCTATTAGACCAATACTGGATGCCTTTTGGATTGGTTTGTATTTGTTTTTAATAGCTATGCATTTTTATAACAATGTGTGTGAGTGTTTATATATAAATGCATAGTTGGGTGATTCACCAACCTTGAACCATGGGTGTGATGATTTGAATACAAGAAAACATAATTAAACTAAATGGTAAAGCCTTAATTCAATAGATATACATGTGTTCTGTCCTGCACACAAATATATTACAACTTTTAAATGGGTTATTTAACAAGTATACTACTCTAATAAAAAAGTATGTTGTATCAAATGTCCAATAGTCTATAAAAATCCTTTAATTAAAAATCCAGACATCATCATATGGATAATATAATGAAAAAAATGGTGTTCATCAACCCATTTCTCATTACCACAATATTGGTTCATTGCCCTGCCAAAATCATAAAAATAGTCAATAAAGTTTTATTCTCCCATGATGCATCAACAAAAAAAGATCAAACATTGACACAAAGTATGCTAGTGTCCTCACATTTATTCACTGAAAATGTTGTACTTGTATATAAACCCCCTGTTCCTGACACTATAGATTCTCATTACCGCTATTGAAGATAAATTGGCATCATCATTATTTTGATTATACATTTTTGATCAATATAACAGTCTTTAAAATGTTCTACAAGATTATGCATTAATTTTTGCTGACACGCCCCTATTAGCATTTTTCATTAGGCCTCCTCATCACCGCAATGTATTTTCTCATTTGTCAGTTTGTGATAATGATGAAAAGCATATTTCTCACTATTTTAACTTGAACTTGTCGTTTTATCTATATTAATGGATAATATTATTCACATTGTTATGATCAATTATCAAGTTTATATCAATTCAAAAGTAGGCAATATTAGGCATAAAATCAAATACGATTTTTTTAATCTCAACCCCCTGGATGGCTGTCAGCCCAGGTAAGCGCCTGTATAGTCTATGCCTGGAGCCAGCCCTGATTAACTTAAATTCAAGAAACAATTCTAGTGCTTTATGCTTTGATATTGATGCTGCACCATATCTATACATTTTACACTGTTATTTGATTTACATGAAATCAAATACTATTGCTCTTTACGTACTCTCATTACCGCAACCTGCTTATCTTTACCAAAATATGAATTTAATTTAATTATAACCTTAACTGCACCTTCAATTAAGCTTTCCATAATATAGACCAACACTATGAGTTAAGCTGTTGTAAGATCTCAACAACATTTGGTAAGGTAAGTAATTAAACATGAATTATCCCAAATGTTACGATCAATTCTATTTTGTCCATTACTATAGCTAGTTTAGAGCTACGTTTTACCATAGCAATTTAACAAATGTGAAAAAAAAAAAGTCCCACTCTTGTGCTTGTGAAATGTTATTGCGGTAATGAGAAATGTCATTCACTTGGTATAAAAAAGCACTAAAATGTATAAGTAAATAGTCTCTTTGAAATCAACATTTATAGTGAATTTAGACCCTACTAAGCATACTCCAAATAAAATGTGTTGGTCAATATCATTTTGTAATCTCAAAGAGGATCACTCTGAAATGAGAGTTTTGTGAGAATCACCCAGCCATTAAAAACTACAAAACTTAAATCATAAGGTACATTACATAATTATAATGTTATTCTTCCTTGCAGGGTCTCCAAAGGCATCCAATATTACTGTGCTGTAACAAAATGAAAATGTGAGCTCACAGGCCTGAAATTCAAATCAAAAGCCACACTGCATAACACCTGTTGCATCACTTCCTCCCCAGGGGAGGGTGTTGAAGGTGGTTCCTCTTAGTGATTAATCCCAGTTTGTACTACCAAGAGCCTGAATGCAAAACAATTTTTATGTCACTCCAGGGCTACTAGATTTAAGAAAGCAGGCTTATGTGTGAGCGTATTTTAAGTTTAATCACTTTCAACCCACTCCTTGAAGCCAGTGGAAACCGGTCTTTGTACCCATTTGAGATTTGGCCAAATAGGGTTTAAGTTAGCTTGCTGTAAAGCCTTGGGTGGAATGAAACTGAAATCCGTTTCCACTTCTGCCGGGTGTGTATTTGGCAGATTATTCATGGCTACATCAAAATGAATATTTGGTAGTAGTACAATTTTCACCTGACTGAATTCATGAATATTTTTGACTACCTAGAGTCAGATAAAATGAGGAAACTACAAACCCGTACTCTACTGTTACTTAATTTGCTGTCAGTTGCTTCTTTCTTAAACTCTGTCACATACATGTTGTTTTGCTTTGAAAGGATAGGACAAAGTTGATTTAATCCAGCCCCTAGTCCCAATAAATACATTGCCCATCATCAGCATGTGGGATTCTAGGTAATATAATGGAAAAGGGCTATTTAAATATCATTATGAAAGCTACTTATTACATTAAAAAAAAAAAAAAAATCTATGAAACATACACATAAACTATGCCCAAGCAGGCCTTATCTACACATCTGTGTAGTTGCTTGTACCGTAGATCAAATATTTTAGAATTTAACCATACCATATTTTCTCTACAGTATTGTAATACACATAATGCACTTGTACTGCAACAGGCATGCATAACTTGGTAAACTGGTGCAAATTTCTGGATGAAACTTTGATTACAAACTCTGTAAAGATTCACATCTTCAGTGACAGAATTTGTCTATGTCATAAACACTTAGATGTTAGATAAGAAGGGAAGCATTCCAACAATGTTAAAACAACCATGCTTCCCAATAGTCATGAAACAATTTTGATTTTATTTGATTGGGAATTTACTTTTTCGTCTAGCATCCTGATTTTCAAGAACCACCTCAGCAGCTGGAAGTCATTTCCAGATGTTCACATGGTTGGGTTAGTTCAGGTTATTACTTACAGTGTGGGGAAAGTGCATTTCACTTCAAAGGTGATACGTTTCAATGCAACATCCAAGTGAACATGCCAGTAGAACATATCACATGAAAATGTATAGCTTATTATATGAATTAACTCTTGAGCATGCCACATTTTAGTCAGATTTACAGGTGTTCCCGTGATTGCCCCCCAATTAACGGCTACCACCACCAGTTACACTATCACGTAGCCAAGACACAACTATTATGAAGTGTGTGTGTGTGTGTGTGTGTGTGTGTGTGTTTGAGGGGAGGGTGGCACAGTTTTACCCAAATGTTCAAGAGTCCCGGGTCGATGCTCTTCACACTGAAGTGAGAGCGACCACCGCGCACACGGGAAGCGCAATCTGTGTGAACGACAGGCGCGCCTTCACCATGAGGAAGTGTGCAGGCGAGCTGTGTTCAGCCGTTTCCCTGCCCGGCACAGACGCAGGACTTACAACATCCACTGCAATGTTAACATCGCCTGTGCGTGTGTGGTTGCCGGACTGTTCAATGCGGCCTGCCCGCGTAGGTTAAGTGTCGCGGCCGCGGACAGGGTGCAGCTGCTCCGCTGGGAAACACGAGCGTGTCCGCGCCGCCCGTCACCTTTACAAACGACGCTGACAAACGTCTTTTAAAACCCTATTCCAGCGCGCCGTCTTCTCCTTCGCCAGAAACCAAACAAACAAGCAACGGCGCTCTTCCAGCCACCGGGCAGAAAGCCCACCACACACGCCTCCCATCAGCCGCAGCTGGGCACCGCGGCTCGGCTCTGGGCACGACACACGCCGGGGTCTAAAGCAGGGCGCCCGTACATCCTCCTATACAAAGAGCTACACAGATACAGAGCCGGTTCTCCAGCGAGCATCGACCGGAGAGACGCAATGCTGGGGATAACTCACCTCCAGAGCCGGGCGCGCAGGACTGGATGAGGAAGTCGCCGCTGCACGGCGGGCTCGGATGAAAGCGGCTTTCGCAGCTGAGCGCGGCTTCCGGGCTTCCGGGCTTCCGGGCTGGCGGATGTCAGACGTCACTGCACGGCTGACACGGGTCTGTCCGAGCGGCTCCGACACTCCCGCAGCCGGCGGTAATAACTATAAAAGGCATTGATTCAGCCGCGCTGTGAGCGCTGGAAACGGCGCTTTTCACACATGACCGCCGGCCGCAGAGGAACCGTTAGTGTCGCGGTCCCTCCACGCCGTGCTGTAAAACACTTATTTGCGGCTGAACTGGTTTATCTGATGCAAAGATTGAAATACATATTTTGTCATGGGCCGATTGTTGGACCATGACAGTATTTTGAAATGCATTTAAACAGGGAAGTACTTTATCATACATACAGCGAAGCCTGGGATGGTTCCTTTATCACAATAAGCAATGGATCTGCTGCTTGAGGTTTATTAAAATGCATATAATGCTTTGTATTGCTTTATTGACTAAAAAGAGACGTGCAGCATATCCGTTATATTGCACAAAGAGAGGGAGCAATCAGGATTTGCTTCATGTGTACAAACGGTCAATGAAACCTGTATTAGATGCCCACTGATTATTACAAAAATGTGTTTGCACTTGTTTTAAATGACTTGCAATTTACTGTTTAAACGGTTTCAGATTAGGAGCCCAGTGAAATGTGTTTATGTTAAGCGAAAACAAGCACCCACAATTGACGTTGTATTTCACAACGTGCATATTTACACGTGTATGTAATCACGCAGCGCCCGTCTAGTTCCCATTAACGATCGGCCGCCAATTAGGTTAATGCTTTATATAGAGATCATTAGGCCAGGCTCTCTCCATTGAACAGTCCCCAAACGACGCAAGGCGAACATATCTGCTGGATCCTGAACGCAAACGACTTTGTGACCACAATCAAAAGTCTCTGGTAAAAGCGGAGCTTCATTAAGTGCTACCGCAACATGCCGAAGGACAGAGTCCACATCAGCCTGGTCATCATCGGCCATGTGGACAGCGGGAAGTCCACCACCACCGGCCACCTGGTGTACAAATGTGGCGGAGTTGATCCCAGGACTATCGAGAAATTTGAGAAAGCTGCAACCCAGGTACTGCATTATTGTGCATTTTAAGATCTATAACGTATAGTTTGGCATTTTGTAGTAAGCCCTTGCAGTCTTTCAAGCTCTTGAATTGGATGGCCCTCCTTGCTCTTCCATACCCGTGCTAAACCTGTGCTTTTCTCTTCTCGCCAACTCTCCCAATGTGTTAGATGGGGAAAGGCTCTTTCAAATATGCTTGGGTCCTGGATAAACTGAAGGCTGAGAGAGAGCGAGGGATTACCATCGACATCTCCTTGTTGAAATTCAACACCCATAAATTCTCCATCACCATCATTGATGCGCCGGGGCATCGGGATTTCATTAAAAACATGATCACTGGGACCTCACAGGTAAGAGTAGTCATAATGAACCATGGGCCTGCTTACTGGCATGTAAACTTGGCCTCCTGTTCTCATTTTACTGTAATTTACCCATTACCTGAACTGTAATTGGTTTTATGGGATGGTGTCTCTTTAGGCAGATGCAGCGCTCCTAGTGGTCTCGGCAGCCAAAGGCGAGTTCGAGGCAGGGATTTCCAGGAATGGCCAAACGAGGGAACATGCACTGCTGGCCTACACTCTGGGTGTCAAACAGCTTATTATTTGCGTCAATAAGATGGATCTGACCGAACCCCCTTACAGCCAGAAGCGTTTTGATGAGGTGGTCCGAAATGTGACGGTCTTTGTCAAGAAAATCGGTTACGATTCCACGGCCGTGCCCTTCGTCCCCATCTCTGGCTGGAACGGAGAGAATATGCTGGCTCCCTCCAATAAGGTGAGTATTTGAGTCGTGTGGGGGTGTTGCTACAATGTGTTACTGGAGCATGTGTTGCCATTACAAAAGCCCATGTTCTAAGCAAAGATCTAATTTCAACTTGATCCTCAGATGCCCTGGTTTAAAGGGTGGAAAACCAAACGGAAAGAAGGCATTTCAAATGGCAAAACCTTACTGGAAGTCTTGGATTCCATTCTGCCTCCTGTCCGCACAATCAACAAACCTCTGCGGTTGCCCTTGCAGGATGTTTACAAAATTGGAGGTCAGTTGGTTTCTCCAACTAAATTCTTGGAATACTGGTAGGGAACATGTTTTTCATGGTGGCCAACTTTAAATTTTAGGGTTGGTCTAAAGGGACTTCCTTAATGTACCTAACGATGTGAAATGTGCCTGTCCTTGTAGTTGATGCTCTTCAGGATCTGTCCCATTACTTTAGGTGCTTCAGACTTGGCCTCTAACATCTGCCCTTCTCCCCCCATCAATGTTGCAAGGTATTGGCACTGTACCCGTAGGAAGAATCGAGACGGGCATATTGAAGCCTGGGATGCTGGTGACCTTCTCTCCTGCTAAACTGACGGCGGAGGTCAAGTCCATTGAAATGCATCACCAAGGTCTCCAGACTGCTTTGCCCGGGCACAACATTGGCTTCAATATCAAGAATGTGGCAGTGAAGAACCTGCGGCGTGGGGATGTCGCAGGAAACGCCCAGAACGACCCTCCTGCTGATGTGTCTAGCTTTACTGCACAGGTATGGGTTTTATGAAGGGGTTGTACACCACCTTTAGTGTATGAGCTTTGCTTTTAGCATTCATTAATGGAATTAATGTTGGTAGAATCTCCATAATTTGGCTTGCTGCTTTAATGCCATAGTCCTAACTCCCGAGGTTTGTTTGGGAGGGGAACTCATTATATTCCTCTTGTAATTGAACAGGTAATCATTCTCAATCATCCTGGAATGATCAAAGTGGGCTACTCTCCCGTCATCGACTGCCACACGACCCACATCAGTTGCCGATTTGCCGAGCTGAGGGAGAAGATTGACCGTCGCTCTGGCAAGAAGCTGGAAGATGATCCTCAGGTTCTGGTCTCTGGGGATGCCGCTACGGTGAAGCTGGTACCAACCAAGCCGATGTGTGTTGAGAGCTTCTTTAACTATCCTCCTCTAGGTAAGCCTTAATACAATTTTTGGTTTTTACAATCTGTTTCTCCGCCCCCCCCCTTAAATGTTTTGACCACTTTATCCCTGTGCTTGTTTAAACCTGCACAGCTGCAGGAATGTTTTTCTTCAGCAATTGACACTTGTTTAGGGCAGTATGTTTGCCGATTTGTAGGAAGTGGACCTTATTGTGACTCCTGTCATGCAATGCTCCAATTCTTGTGCAACAGGCCGGTTTTCAGCCAGGGACCTGAAGCAGACCATCGCAGTTGGCGTCATCAAATCGGTGGAAAAGATTGATACAAACCCAAAGAAGTCAGCACCAAAACCCCAACTTATTAAATGATTTGCTTGTTTGAATGTGAACAGAATTTTGATGGAAAGTATAATTGAAAGGCAGGTTTAAGTTTGAACATTGGAGTTCAGTTTTAAGTTTGTGTTTTTGCTTTAAAATTTAAGTTTCCAGCTGGTTTTGGATATAAATGTGTATATAAATGGCAGTTCTGGTGCAGTAGCTTTAAGTTGGAAAAATGATTTGGTGCTAAAATTTTTTTTTTTTTTTGTAAATAAAGTCCTTTCTCAACTGCTATGGAACTGTGGTGTACTAAGTACAGGTGCCCAGATGAGGGCTCATTAATTTACATTTAAATTTCTCCTCTTCTCCATATAAATGGGCAGTGGGTTCTTCTAGGACTAACTTTCACTGTAACCACTTTCTACTCCACAAGCCTGCACTCGCTTCCCCTTCAAGCTTATTCACAAGTGTAAGCAACCAGCCTCATCAGGAAATTTCTTAACCCTGGGAACGATGGCCAGCTGTGTGAGGAAGCTTGATTTATGTACATGCGGTGAAATGCATGCAGAATGTTTATAGACGGCACTTCTGAAATTAACTTAAATCTTGTGTGTGTATATATGGTGGAAGGCTGGTCAGTTATGACTGCAACCATGGCCAATATTCCACTGCACTCTTCTGTACAGTACTGGTATGGCAGTAGGGCTTGGTATCCTGCAGATCTGTCTATACGTGGGGAAATGTGAGAAGCTGTTAATTTGCTTATGCGAGGCAGGCTGTAGTTTTTGGACTGTTGGGCCTCCCTGACTGAACCCGGTTTAATGTTTACAGGCCCCTATGCATTGATTTAATCCTCTTCTAATGAAAAGCTGCTCTGTAGGACCAGGGTGTCCTCAGGCTAGAACATTTCAAATCCAAAGATTCAATGTATGGCTAGAGATAATCAATTTAGAATATTCCTAATTCTTGACATTTTGGCCATTGACTTTTCCATCTTTAAATTAGTTTTGTATTTGAAGGCTTCTAGGGGTGTTTTTAAATTTTGAATTTAAGTTCATTTGCACAATCCCCTTGTTCAAAAATGGGTGTGTATCTTACATTTCCCCTAATGTGAATTATTCATTCAGTAATGCCCAGATGGTGACATCAATAACTCTGTACTTGCAGTGAAGTGGGAATTACACAGGTAGTTGTATTCAGAGTCTGATTTTACTTTAGTTTCAGTTTTCAAAAAATATAAAGTAGTGGTTAGCAAAAATGTAAATTCTAAAATGTGGTTTGAGATCTAAACTCAATCATCTCTGTAGTAGAACTAACCATAGTGAATTAAAACTACAGTCTCATTATGAATTCAGGATTATATAGGCTTCTGTTGTAAATATTAAATAGTACAATGAGTTTCATTTGAATATGAAAGTACATTTGAGAGATAAATGTGTAATCATTAACAAAGTAATGTACTCCTTTGTATTTAGGTGTGAGTTAAAGAGCTTGAACCTCTTTTCTGTCTGATTTTATGAAAAAAATCAAGATGCAGAGTACATATTTATGTGTCAGAAACTCAAATATTGACTGCTGATCAAACCATCCTCCATATACAGGCCAGTACACATCTAAAGTGGTAAGAAAGACCAGTACTAGTGATTCTCACTCTGGCACCTGTAACAGTCCTGCAGGTTGTATAGATGCCTCCTGTGGTTTTTGTAATTAAGGACAGAAAACAAAAGTCATCTTACTCAACATATAATTTTTATTAATTGATAAAATGGAATGATAGGGTGGAAGTCCTTCCTGACCGCTCTATTCAAACAGCACAACTAAACACGGGAACCGGAATCGGCAACTGAGTGGAAATAAAATCTGAAGGTTTACATCTAGTCCAGTTATCGCTCACAATTAAATATGTAAAAATAGTAATGGCAAAGCCATTTAAAAGCATATCCAGAGCCATTTACAAGAAGATTACGACAGCTTTAAAAAAGAAAAAAAAAAAAAAATTGTGCAGAAGTTTACATTAAACAGGCGACTCTGAGCAAGGTTACCCCATTTTTTTATACCGCCAAACTGTCTCTTCAATAAAGTCTGGATGAAATAAATATTCACTAAACTACAATTGCACTCGTCTTTATGAATTATGTAGGCCAAGCTTAACATTTAAACAAATTGAAATTACTTGCCAACTTTTTAGTTTGTTTAACAGTGGAACCTACAGTTCCTTGTTTTACTGAAATTTCAGAAGTGATGCTTTTGTTACTTCTACTAACTAGACAAATCACATTCTACCTATAAAGATTCATTTGTTTTCAATACTTGAAGTGACTTGTCTGTCACACACTTTCAGGAGAATATATGTGTATATATACACAGACACACCCACACATATATTATATATACACAGCTCTGGAAAAAATTGAGACCACTCCAAGTTCTCAAGTGGTCTCAATTTTTTCCAGAGCTGTATGTATGTGTGTGTGTGTGTGTGTATATATATATATATACACACACACACACACACACATATACTTACACATGTGTGTGTATACGTGCGTATGTGTGTCACAGACCATTAAACATAATACAGGAAGCATTCATATAGCAATACACAGTCTCTTCTTAATACATTGAAGACTTTAATAACTAATGTAAATTCCTCATCTCCCTGCACATTGAAATAAAATACAACAGTTCATGAGGCACAATGAGTTTCTGGTAAGCATGATTCTATTAATACCTTGGTCAGTCATTGCTGACTTTCTAAAAACTGGAACATATATTCCACAATGTTATATATCACAAAGGTTAATGTCCCAAACCTTTCAAAGAAGACCACATGCTGGGATTGGTAATACCTACATATATATGCATATATACACCATCCCTCTAGAAGTGTCCAGACACTCAAAGCAAGCTGTCAAACGTTATGTATTGAGGTTAGGATATAAATGCAGATCCCTTGTATATCAGAAACTTTTTTACAGGTGTTATTTCATGCGGAGCAACAGGACACACACATCTGGAATGAAGTTAGGAAAACGTACCTGAAAGAACGAACTAGGGATTCTTTCAACGCCGCAATCAGAAACTGAAAACTATTTCCTGAAATGTTTTGTGACAATATACATATTTTGATATACATGGACATTTCCTGCAGCTAGATTCGGGATAGCATGTAAGGAACACACATATGCTTCTAGTCGAGCATCTAAAGGTTGTAGCCAATACAAGTAACAAGAAAAATAAAAATAAAAACTAAACATGTAGGAGCGGCTGGAGTAAACGGATGATGTCTGGACAGTTGGTACAGGGATGTGTATATAAATCACATACATATATATTTCTTTTTATATTATGCAGGCATGAATTAGGAATACATTTAATGAATATATATTTCATCCTACGTGCATTTATTTCCGTAAACTCTGTAAAGTTACAAAACCATCTTATATCTTCAGCCCTGCAGTAGAGATTTGAAGACTGAAATTTTATCCTAATGTAACTACTTTCCTGATCTTGC
This sequence comes from Amia ocellicauda, assembly GCF_036373705.1. NCBI lineage: Eukaryota > Metazoa > Chordata > Actinopteri > Amiiformes > Amiidae > Amia > Amia ocellicauda. Next base: position 38,840,349 of record NC_089851.1, on the reverse strand, counting down.
GATGTTATTGACAATACAGAGATGATATTAACGTTAAACGGTCAAGCTTAAATGGATAGAATCTGAAGAAGGCTGCCTAAGTTTGGTAAGCAGGCAGGGTACTTGTGTGTAGATTAATGTATATGTATATAATATATATATACACATACACACACATATACATACATATCTTTGAACAGTATAGACAGAGATGTTAAGTAAGTGCTAGATTCCAAGGATGGCTACAGCAAACCATGTAAGGCGTGCCAGATTCCAAGGCTATGATAATACTGGTAAAGGCAGGATAACACAGTATATTTACAATACATATGTACTTTACACCTCATGAGGTGAACCTACATGTTTTTTATTTTTATTTTGTTTTTCTTGTTTTAACAGCAGCTATTTACATGTTTGTGCCCAGCGTTAGAGAGTGGCACCGTCTTACATCTTGCAGCTGGACAGAAGCCTGATGCTTTACATGAATGATGTGCCAAACGCAAGTCCACTTCTCTGCTAGTCAGACAGGATGTGAACGAATGACATGGGGAACACGCCCTTTCTTTCCGGCTGCCCTTCAATGTGCCCGATCTGTAAAACACAGGGGAAAAAAGCATTTATGCTTGAGATAACTCAGTATTCACATAAACTCTAAAATATTCTAGATTATCCTTGTAACTGTTTTCTTCTAAAATGTCACCTGTGGCTGTAGTTGGATATCTAAAAGTGATGCTGAATAAAATAAACAATACATAAATAGTATGGCTGTCAAAATTAATGCATTAACGCAAATTCATTTTAATGGCACAAATTGTATTAATGCGCGATTAATGCAGCCTAGCCCATAGTTGGAGAAATGGAGATGCAGCCATAGCGAGCCATAAGACAGGAAAGGATGCAGCAGCAAAAAAAATGGAGAAAGAAAAAGGTTTTCTGAACGGAAAATTCATATACAAAAGAGATGTCTGAAGTTGTCTGCATTTATTGTCAATGTGAATTAAGTTATCACCGCAGCATGTCGAGTTTAAAATATCACTTGACGGCAAATTCAACTGATGCAGAGAGCTCTCTCCCCCTCGCCAAAGGCAGAGCACACTAGATAATTAGCAGCGGAGACAGATGGACAACTCCACAAGCAATAGACTCACCACAGCGATAACTAAATGGGTGGCTAAATAACTAAATGTAAACAGGCTTGTGTAAGTAAATTACTCAGTGCAAAGAAAGAGAAATACCAGGTTCCCATTACTTCTGTTATTATTTTCATGTGTCTAATAGACATGAACAAGTTCTTTGAAAAACATCTAAGACCTTTGAAACATGTCAAGTCTTCATGCTCTATGTTGAGTATGGTTTCACTAATAATAACAGATTTGCATAAAGCATCCATATTTGTCCATGCCCATGTTGATTAGAGTATTAAAAACTTGAAAAGTATTAATTTAAGGTACATTTAGAACAGATACAAATGTGCGATTAAATTGCGATTAATCACGAGTTAACTCATGACAATCATGCGATTAATCGCAATTAAATATTTTAATCGATTGACAGCCCTAATAAATAGTTAAATAAAAAATATAAACACAAATTTGGCATATATTGTTTGGGATTCTTCCTACTATCAATTGTAGGAATATACAGACAAAGGAAAAACACAACATAAAGTGTCTCAGTAAGGTGTTGGCCACCACGAGTCGCTAGAACAGCTTCAGTGCTCTTGGCACAGATTCTACGAGTCTCTGAACTCTACTGGAAGGATGAACACCATTCATCCAAAAGATATTCCCTCATTTGGGGGTTTGGTGATGGTGGTGGACAGTGCTGTATAACACGTCGGTCCAAAATCTACCATAGGTGTTCAACTGAGTTGAGATCTGGTGACTGCGAAGACCATAGCATATAATTCACATCATTTTAATACTCATCAAACCATTCAGTGAGCCCTCGTGCCCTGTGGATGGGGGCATTGTCATCCTGGAAGAGACCACTCCCATCAGGATAGAAATGTTTCATTATAGGATAAAGGTGATCACTCAGAATAACTTTGTAATGATCTGCAGTGACCCTTCCCTCTAAGGGGACAAGTGGACTCAAACCATGCCAGGAAAATGCCCCCCACAGCATAACAGAGCCTCCGGACACCCTCACTGTAGGGGTCCAGCAGTCAGGCCTGTACCATTCTCTTGGTGTCGCCACACATGCACTCACACACTTGTCCAGATCACGAGCCAGTTGAACATCTTTGTGACTGAAGCTCCTACCATTCGTGCCCCAATAATGACACCGCTTTCAAAGTCACTTATAATAATAAAGTCAGATAATTTCTTCTTGCCATCTTGATCCAAAATCGAGGTCAACTGGGCCTGCTCAGCATTTGTATACATGCCACAGAGCATGATAGGATGTTAATTGCTTAATTGTATAATGCAGTACACCTGTTTAGAGGCATCTGCATTCGTTATGTTCCTCCTCTTATTTATTCAGGTTTTTCCTTTAATTTGTCACCTGTCTATTTATGACATTAGTAAAAGATACATATTTATTTCTTGCAGAAGGAATGCTACTCTATTTAAGTGTCTGGGAGCTCTTTGCAAAGGTTTACTCACCCACCACTCCTGGTCCTCCTCTCCTGTAACTATTATCACTTCTCCCTCCACAAAAGTCAACTCATCGTCATTGTCAGCCTGGCAGTCGTAGATGGTTTTGACGCGCCGCGCCTTGTTTTTCCCCTGGAAAGACACAAAATGTGCTTCGTTGTCAGAATTAGGTTGTCAAATTGTTTCATGGCAATAACTATGGAGGTCTCCAGGCCAAATACACATTGGTCCCACTAGGATGATCTTAAGAGTATAAAGGATTTACATTTACCAGCTTGCTTATGTACTTGTCTACACATTGATTTATTAAGTGGACAGTCTTTTGCATCAATGAACACACTACCCGCTTCTTGTGGCAGAAGGTGGCTAACGTACCGTATTTATTTTCCTAGGCAGAGGTACGGGCATCTCCATGACGCTGGGCGGGGTACCATTGGTGTCCTCAGACAGCTGCTTGGCAGTCGATTCGGCCAGCTTGTTCAGCGGAGGGCTGTCGGAAGACTGCGGCCTGTGCGTCGCTTCCCCCGGAGGTGCCTTCTGCGCGGTGTCTGCACTCGGGGGTTTAGGGGGGACATCTGAAAACTGAGGTTTGGGCGGGAGGTCCTTTACCAGGGGCTTCGGGGGAAGGTCCCCCAGATGTGGCTTTGGGGGCAGTTCTGAGAGTTGGGGCTTTGGGGGTAGTTCCCCTGGCTTTGGGGGCAAATCCCCAACTTGAGGTTTGGGAGGCAGGTCTCCTGGCTGGGGCTTCTCTGGTAACAGGCCTTTTTGAGGTGTTTCAACAGCCTGGGGGGACTTCTGAAACACCTCAGGGTACTGGTTGGGCTTATCTATGGAAGGGTGATGGATGGTATCGATTTTTCTTAATGCCACTGGAAAGGAGGAAAGAAAATGCATAACAGTGAATTAATATTATTGTGTTTATTAGATTGTTCTGGTAGGATTGTAAAAAATCATACTCCTTTATACCCACTTCATAATCTCCAATATTATTATTATAAACTGTGGCCTCAGTGTGACTACTTTGCTGACTTTCTAACCCGCTCTTTGGTACAGCTTGGAGACATATTAATTTCAAATGTCTAAATATTTCACGTACTGTAATGTGTCTGCAATGTTTCTCAGTGTCTAAATATTTAAACAGAAACCACTGTTTTGTGGATTCAAAAATGTATTTGACCTCAAAATCGAATTCATCCAAAATGTTTCCCATTAATTAAACATGTTGTGCATCTGAATTCGGTATTTATCCCAGGCCTTCTTCTCTGTAATGCGATTTGGAAGGTGCCTAATTTGTAATTACCGATAAATAATGTATTTCAATTTCATAATATAATAAAAAGTTAATATTTAATATAATAAAAAGTTAATATTTATTTCAACAAGTACTAAGCATTTTTGTGCAAGTAAAAGACCAATATATATAATATGAATTACTGTCCTGAAAATAGGTAATGCTTCTTACTGCATAAGTAATCTAAATTATAAATGTATAATTATCTTGGACTTGCTTCCTATGTAAGAATAAGAAATTGACTTACCTTTCTGAGGTAGTTTGGGAAGAACTCTTGGGCCAAGTGTGGATTTTGTAGTAGTAGTAGTAGTGCTACATCACACAAAAATTGAATATTATTATTATAATTTTTAAGTATTCATAATCAAAACCATCGCCTATTAAAAATAATCTGGAAAGGGTTCACCTAAATCCCAAAGGACAGCAGCTATTTAGCAGACGCCTTTATTCAAGATGACTTACATTGTTTAGCAAAGACTAACATGCAATATTTTACATATACACAAAATGAATCTATACATTACAAATTTTAGGCTTAACAGGTCAATTGCATAGAACTGAAAGCAGCGCACTGGAGATGATCCATACAACTCTGCAAGTTTGTTGCAATTGACCCATTATTATTATTATCATTATTATTATCATTAATAATAATAATAATAATAATAATAATAATAATATCAGTAAAATATTAATAATATATAATGTTGACACAAACTCCGAACTGTAGAAGGGAGTCTTTTTATTAGAGTTAACGCAAAGTTAAGGTAAGGTTACTTTGTTTCGGTGTCTATTATTTAGTACTTTCAGTACAGTACTGAACACCGGGATATATTCATCAAGGGACATCGATTCGCTAGTTCATGCAAGTAAAATCCATATTAACCCTGTGCTTGTAAAAAAAAAAAAACCAAAAAACGATCACTGTTCGAGATTTTAAACTACAAGGAAATGTTTTATTTTCTTTATATGGATTACTTGTACAAAAAAAAATGTAGGCTGTTCATTCAAATCTATTAGCTAATGTGAAGTCATCAATATATTATGCAAATTAGCACCAACGAAGCTTTGAACCTTCGTTCGGTAATGTGTTCCGAACCTTTGAAGGTTAAAATTTACCCTTTGGGACAGCCCTAATTTACAATGAATAAAGGTGCCAAAAGGTTGTGAAACACTGAGCAAATCAAAGGCTTCCGAAACAGACAGCAGAGAGGAGAATGGAGTTAACAGTGTCAAGAATAGATCACAGGTCAAGAATAATTTGGATAGATGAGACCTTTGCTACTAGAGCATAATGTAAAGAGTTAGTGATAGTGATAGAGAGAGCAGTCAATGTAGGATAACCAAGACAAGGTCAAGCTCAGTGTTCAGAAATGATGGTTAACTTCATGTTCAAGATTAAATGATGGTAAACGTCATGTTCTACAATGATAGATAGATCTAGAAAGGTAGTAAAAGGAAGTAAAAAGTTCTGGAGGGGGGTAGGGTCAAGAGAAGATTTACTGAGGGTAGGGGTGATGTTAGCCTTCTTAAAGTAAAAGAGGAAGCAGCCAGAGAGCAGAGAAGAGAGAAAATGAAAGGAAGCATATAGAAAGTTCTACATTTACGTTTACAAAGTGCAAACCAGAAATCAGAATCTGATATAAGGAGTGAAGGAGAAGTTGGGAGGGGGGCACAAAGAGTTGTGTTAGGAAGGAACAAGGGACAGAGGAAGAAGAAAGCAAAGTCATCAGATGAGACTGTGATAAGACGAGGTGGATGGAGATTTGGAGGGAGGAAAGTGTGTGTTGTTCGTGGAGGCCTGAGTGGGGAAGCAGAAGCAAAACTGTGTAGCAGTGGAGAAGGAGGAGTGGAAACAGCAGTAGAGATCCAGATCAGAGGGCAATCCACATTGCCTCCATTTCCTCTCAGCAGAGCAGAGAAGAGGAATGCCAAGGCTCAGAAGAAAACAGGAGGTGACGAGACATTCAAGAAAGAGTAAAGGGTTGAGAATAGCAAAGAAGAAAGTGTGGAGGTACCAGCCTACATAAACATATATAACATACATATCATACCTTTGCTGCTGAGGAATTCCCTCAAACTTGTTCCCAGATGTTTTGTTTACAGAAGGTGGAGTGGAATCATTTCCTGTGAAATAAAATACAAAATGAATGCAGGTGTCAGTTTCAGACTATCGGCAATGTGCGTGAAGATGGGATTCGAATGAGTCTATAATAGAACTGCAATTAGTTAGGTTTTTCTTAAGCAAAAACAATAAAACTGTGAACTAGTTTACAGTCCTATTTCCCCTGTAAAAAAAACGGACAGTGTAAAGCTTAAAATCAGAGTATGTATATACATTTTTCAAATGCTTTAATGTGCTAACTGCAGCGTTGAACGCGATATTGATGGAAAATTTGAACTTGAGATGCTTCATAAAATATATTGCCAAGATTAACCTAGCTCTCCGTCACATTGCGAAGTGTAATATGTGTCCTTGTTCTATTGAAATTTATTATCATTAAGTTGATCATACCTGTAATCCAAAGTTTGTGAACACCAAGGCAGATATTAATATTTTCTGGATAAAATAACTTTTAAATGTTTTGACTAACTGCTGGATAGAGCCTGAGAATCCTTAAACAAGCAATAGATAAAATGGAAATGGAACAAAAGCAAACAAATTCTACACCTTCCCCAATAGATGCAATCTTAGGCCTGTCAATGTTATCTTTTCAATCAAAAGGCAGAAGAGATATTCATACCAGTTTCTTGCATGGTGTTTTAAAATAAACTCCTTATACGGCAAAATCAAGGAGAAATAGCATATGCAGACTTCCAATTTACATTTTGAACTGCTTATGCTCCATTTTACAACCTTGTTGTGTTATTTACTTTTCAGGGATAAACAGCTGTAAACAATGTAATAGTGAATGTTGCATTAATATTGCCCTGGTTCACATTTGCTGAATATGTTCAATTGTGTCAGCAACATGTTTCCAGAGAAGATATGGTGACACACTGATGCAAGTCCTGTGGCTAGCAGCACAATGTCCCATAGAGTCTGGAAATGGAGACAAACAGCATCTTCTTATGGAAAAAGTAAAAACATCATGAAGCCTACTGCCTAAAACAAAGCCTTTAACAAAGCCTTTTGGAAATTAAAGGTCTGCTTGGATACAAGTCTTAAGAAGAAATGTTAGGCACAGAGGGCTGGTAAAGAGCAAGGGAATTTGACACAGTGCACTGACCCGATAATTAAGTTAGCAAACGTATGGACTTGGCACAGGGACCAGATGGACAAATGTCTAGAGGAAGCTGATCTCAGTTAACAAAAAAATACTTTTTTAATTTCAGACTAGGCCTTGGTCAGGTTCAGTGAAAGACAGGAACAATTATGGATTTACATTTCTGAACAGTGGACTACCCTACCAGGACTGTTATTAAGATGTGTTATTCAAATGACACTTCAAATTCTCCCTCACTTAGTTCATTCAAGATTACAATCAAAATGCTGCCTTAATAAGATGTATAAGAAGTAATAGGTAGCACTATTAACAATAGGTAGAAAATAAGTATTTTGTGAAATAAAAACAAATGCACACTCGGATTATACAATTGTGTGTATTCCATTACAGTTACTTATTTTTGGCCAACTAATCTGAGATAACATCTTGATAATGTACAGGAAAAGACCTAAGACTCAAGTAAGGAAATTGCAAGGATGTGTAGAGTCCACGTCTAGTACTTGTCACATTGTTTTTATTTACATGCAGCCCATCTAAAGAGCTAAACACCCTTTTCATCAGATGGAGGTATGAAAATATATATGAAAATGTTAAAGTTGCTAAAATTGTGTTCTCTGCTAGGTTTGCAGTCCTTAAAACAGCAAACTCTAACCCTCCCACATTGATGTGATCATTATAAAACCCTTGTCCAAAATGAGAAAAAAAAGATCTGTGGAACAACCAGATGAAAAAGCTGTGAACGGGTTTAGATGAAGAAAAAAGTTCCAACATTATGGCTTCGAAGCCCGGGATTTTACTTAATTTGAAAGGCTACAGTTTTATTTATTTTGCATTTGAGTAATAAATTAGCATCGTAAACCCTTTTCTCTCTTTAGTGCTGAACTGGGTGCGTGACAGATGCATTAATTCCCATTAAATTAAATCAGGGAGATTTTAAGTTTAAAAGTCAGCTATTGGTGATATACATTTTATTTGGATTCTCCCCACTAATTCCCTATCCCTGGGTGTCAGATATTTTACAGGAAACATTTTTTATAACCTACTTTTTTTTAATGAAAACAAATAGTTATCATTAGGCTTGCTCTATTTCTAACTTTGATTTAGAAGGGCATACATTATGGAATAAAACAGTTAAAGTAAATAGAGATGTGTTATATTCCCTTGTACTAACACTATCATCTATTTTCTATTTATTTTTTGATGGCAGCAATATGTACCTGCACATCATCTGTAAGTAAGAGTTTATTTTTACATGTGTGCAACTATTTAAATGTATTCCCAATGTATGAGTGGATTATAACCATTTCAAAATAACAAGAAGGGTGATGAAATAATGAATGATTTACTCTGTTCAAAAGATTACTAATAAGCAAAGCACAGACAAATATCCAAACAAAAGTTTCCAACAAAGTTAAATCAATAAATTAATGTGAAATGAAAGACAAATAAAGACAAATGGTGTGTAAGCATACTGGTTCCCAGATAGGCTTGTCTAATTGGTGCAAGGCCCGCAGGATATATATGTATTTTTCCTGGACTCATGGTGAAAAGCGTGCTTGAGAATGTGTGGCATTCGTCAATGAATTCAAGATCGCACACCACTTTAATATTAAATTAAACACAGAAGCCTTTGTGCTTAGATTTCAAATAGATGTCCAAAAACAAATGTCTTCCATATTACTAATCTTGTTGAGTGTGTGTTTCCTATGCTGGAAGATAAATGTGACCATATCGGTGTTGTGGACAACTTCTTCCAGCATTCATCTGGCAAGGATTTACGAATACAAAAAAATATAGTGTGGTCATAGCAACGCCACACGAGTCAACTCGGCCCTGGTGTTTTTGTTGGTTTTATGGATCGATTTATTATGCTTTTACCAACTCACCCCAAGGCATCCCACCTTTATTCTGTGGGCCGTGAGGTAGAGGGCTTGGTGGGTCAGAGAGGGTGCGTTTATGTCCAGGGGGAGGGGGCGGAGGCCTCTTCTTAGACAGGGTGGAGCTGCCACTGGGGGGTTGTGAGCCAAGAGGGAGGGTAGAAGGAGGGCCAGAAGGAGCTAGAAAAGCACAGATAACACAGGCTTACTACAGCAGGACTCGAAATGCAAACATACTGACGCCATTGATGGACAGCATCACACCTCATCTGTGGATAGAGAGGTATGGCACAGGATTACATAAGGGGTTGGTTCATTGGCAGGCCAGGAAAAGGAGGCACAGCAAAAACTCACCTTGAAAAGAACATGGGAACACGGATTCATGCAACAAAAAGAACATCAAATTAAATACAAAATATCATGCTGAAATATTAAGACAAAAACAAAATCCAGAAGAAAAACAACTAAAGAGCAAATGACTGTGAGAGAAACATACTCTGCAGATGAATGTGTATGTATCCATAGCTATAAGTACTAGATGTATATACCCATTAACCCCCATTAACACAATATAAAGCAGATTTTGAGAGGTTTCCTTTGGAAATAGGGCTCTCTCTTGCAGGACTAAAAAGCAGGGAGCAGAATTAATATATAACACAATGTGTTTTTTACTGGAAATGCTTAGATGCCCCCAAAAAGCAGCCCCAAGCAAACTGTTGTGTACTGCATGCTGACATGCAACTACGTTGAATCTGCTACAATTGAATACTAAACATACGAATTTAAATGTATTAATTTTAAAATGGTAAGCTAAATGAACACTCTGTTATTTAGGATTTTTAGCAGGATGAATTTGTACCATTTAGTAAACCATAAATCAAATATAGTGTCAGAGATATAGGTCTGATTATAAAACAGGCTGTGATTTGCTTTAGTACGTATTAGTAAACCAGATGTATAAGTGCTTTTTGGACTCAATGTGTGTATACTGCCATCAAAAACACATTCAATTTCTTCATAAAATCTTCTATATAGTTCTATTAAGTAATTTTGATATAAAAAATGTAATTGACAGAATTGTATTTATGTAACTATTTTACTTATACCAATCATACATATCAGTGGTCATCTTAAATTTTATTTTGACCATCAGCACTAAGTCTGATGCCTAACATCTTTAGTCATACTTAAACAACTGAACAATTTCAGCATCATCATTTAACGTGTTTTTGTAATTACTACTTACCTTTAATTCCTTGACAAATTAGTTGACACACAAATCAGTACATTTTAAAGAGAAATTACACTCTGTTGGAGTGTACACTGCAAACCAACAAAATAAAATATTTTTGACTGGCTATTACAGCAGAAAATCTAATAAAACATAACATAAGGATGCAGTAATAGGCTTTTTGCCCCTTTGTGCTGTTTATAACCCCTTTGTATCAGTCTAATACTATCAGAGACTATCAGTTTTATTATTGCTATAGAAACTATTTGTTTACATAAAACTTATTCTTGCATCCAAACACACCTGAGATATGAATCTTGAGTAGCTATTTTAGCACACTGCATTTGGACAGAACCCAAGAGACATAATAGGCCCGATAGTTTTATTATGTTAAATGAATAATGCTCCTTTAGTACAATGTGAGTGGAGGGAGCACTGAATAAATACAAAAAAAATGGAATATTAGTGTTGCACTGATATGAAAATGATGGTCTGATACCGATAATACCTTTATTTCTTTACCCATTTCTACCCTGGCTTAAAATAAATCAATATTTGCTTTTTATGCTTTTCAATCAACACATACTCAATTATACAAGTACAAAGTGATGAAACAACTTTTAGTATTAATTTCTGTAACATTCTTCAACAACAAACGTTCTGTTCTTCCTTGATACTTTATTACAGTGGCACATGTGTTACAAATGGCCATCCTGCGGTCCTGATCCAACACTTTGAAAAAGGTCCAAACAGCCGACATTCTCACGTAACAAGGCACATCCAAAAAGCAGCACCATCAGTCAGAAATGTTGGCCATTTTAAAGCAATCACCCAATAGCCGATAGTGTACAGTGTACTGATTGATAGCCAATCTATGTGCATCCATAGAGAATATAAATATAATTACAAAGCAATGCTCAGACTTTTAAGGCGGGACTATAGTTTACCACACAAAGTGAACAAAACTACTAACACTATATCATTGTAACTTTCAGCTATCCAAGAGCAACACAATAAGCAGTGAGAAAGTAATTTTCAGTTTTGTAAAAATGGTTACTATACACATTTACGTGGGATAAAAGATTACTGGGGCACAATTATCTGCCAGCATGTAAGATGCACAGCAGGGTTTCTATTCCTGGAAGAGGTACAGCATGACTTCAAGGCAAAGAAATGGAAGAAGCCCCTGAAAGACGACTGAGCTCCATCAGTCTGACCTATTTCTGAGAAAGCATCCCTTGGGGAAGTATGTGAAAATAAATACATAAAGCTTCAAGAGTGGGTTTGAAAATTACTACATTTAAATTGATACAATTTTAGTTATAAGTTCAGTCTTTTTAGTGCCGACCACATGCATCTGTGACATTTAACATTTGCTTCAATACGAGCAATAAAGACATTTAGAATATAAAACTGATCTTTTCAAGCACAGAAGGATGCGCTGGAGTTTTTGAGTTTATGCCTGAAGCCAGTTATTTTTGGTAAATCCTGATCTGGGTGTGTGTTGCAACATTCTATTTCTGCTTTGTATATTTCTGAAGCACTGTAATTTATTTACATGTTTATTCAGCTTTTCTGGTAAAGTGGTAGTGGATATTCTTGTTACTGTACTAAATCTGGTGTTCACGAATGTTACAGCAAGTAAGCCAAAGACCCCACACACAATCTACAGATAATGTTTATAGTACCTTTTCTGTCGGGCAAACATCCTGGATTAGTACACTCCTACTGTATTACTTATTTCAGTGAGTAATAACCATTGGAAATTGAAACCTTCAGTAGTAATATTTATAATTTACTGTTCCACAAACTAGTTTAGTTGATTGAAAATCATATTACCTTAAAAGTAAACCATATCAATCAAATACATTACTGTGCCCTTTAAAATATTTACATGGACTAGGAATCATGTTTTTTATAATGCACCTAAACTACATTCACATACACTTAAATGATGCAGAAGCACATTTTTTAGCATAGTAAAATAGATTAAGCTAAAGTGAACATTTAAAACAGACTTTCACATAGTCCTTACATCTAATTTATGTATGTATTCTGCTTATAAGAACTAAAATATTAATATATTCTAGAGCGGTCAGTGAGATCATCTAAGAGGGTCCACAAAAAGATAAAACAATAATATCACCAGGCAGAGACGTCCCCTGGTGGTCCAGAAAGGGTCCACACTGACACCCAATAAGGTTGAGAATTAGCCTACTGGCCTATAAAAACTAATTCTAATTAACCCGTTTAACTTCTAATTGATCTCATGGCTGATCTTCAATTCGAGGATTGTAATGGTTTCTATTATAATTTGATGAATAATATTACAATTGATGTAAAATGTTTAGGGATACCCAGTTTTCAAAATCTACTTAGATTATATATAAACTTAAAAAACAAGGCTCAATATAAGATCAGCAAGGTAATTTTGTAATCAATCTACATCAAATGTCTGCCTGAAAGCTTAACTAGGTTTGCCTGCTCCAGTAAGGGACAATCTTCATATCATATACAATTGTATTCAATCTATGCTGAGAAAAAGTACGAGACAAGATGGACACACGGCAAGATATATTGAGCTGTGCTGTTTGTGTGGCAACACTAATTGTACTGGTATGAAACTTTGCAGTGAATTATTAATTAAGCATTCTGTAAACTCACTGTACCCAGTTGAAATAAGACTGAATTTAGATGCAAGGGACCCAAGATATTATAAATATATTTCAATACTGCACACAATTTAAAAACAGAAATAAAATGTACCACAATAGACCAGCAAAGCCAAGGGAAATCCACCCAAAAGCCTACCTTTGCCTGCATTTCTAGGTGGGAGGGGAGGGGCGTCGATGATGGGAGAGGTGGGAGAGTCGGTGGTGACGCTGTACATCTGATTGGTGAATGCACCGTAGGACAGACGCTGCTTGTCACGCTGGCTGCCGAAGCCAGGCAGGGCCAGCTTGTCTTGGGGAGAGAGGCTGGAGGAGTGGCAGAAACTCTGGGGTCTCGGAGAGCGCTCCTTCTTTATAGGACTGGGCTGCAGGCACAAACAGACTCAGTGTAAAGTTTTGGCTGAGAAGACTGTGTAATCATTATAATCTGAATTAGTGTTTCTTCACCTGGGTGTATATTTAGAGAGCCTTTGCAAACAGTACCTTTTTCTGGTTGCTCTTTAAAACACAGCAAAACAACAATTAGCAGGTGAAGCCTTAGATTACAGACAAGAGAGGACATATTATTTAACAAGCATGAATTTGCTTAAAATTATGTTTGTAAAGAACAGGTATACTAAAACAGTTGATAAATGCACCAATGGAATCTAATATCAGTAGTTATAGTGGACTATGGCTTCCCTGTAAAAATGTGGCATATAAATGCCAGTGAATTATTACTAGTGAATTTCCTAGATTTAATGCTTCAGGTTTTAAGAGGAAATATCTCGGATGACTTTTTAGAAAACAAATATCCCTTTAACCCAAAATAATAGTCTTACACTCAATGAAACTATTTAGAAATAATTAATTAGTTGAGGTAATGAGTGTTTTTAAATGTATAATTAATTACTTTTCTGCCTACTACAACTACAGCCGATAAAGGTTTTTTGGCCCGATACTGATACTGATAATTGGGAGCTAAAATTTTCCCTATTACCGATATATCTGCCGATATTTACTTTTTTATTAGCATGCAAAACAGACATTGTCTTGCATGCACACCTCAAATCTCTCCCTGTCAGAGAGATATTGTGTCAAATATGCACTGAAGGCATGATGTTTACATTTTACATAATAAACTTAAAATTAATTTTCATCATAAAAAACACCCACAAATCAAACACTGTAAAAATAAATGAAATAAATTAGAATAAGGGAGAATAAAGGAAAAATATAAAACATGCATGTTCTATACATTAGAACAAAGACCAAGGTATATGAGAAATTTCACACACAAATAGAAAAATGTGCATCTTCTATACATTAGAGGAAATAAAAAGATAGTTTTAAGTGCTGGCCTGGCTTATATTAACATTTTACACGAGTCAGCTTCTCTAGTCCTGCTCAGTGCTCAATACTGCCGATACAACAGTGACAGGTTAGTGCAGGCAGCACAGCACAGCTGCAATCGTTTTTAAACATTCATTTAAAAATGCACTCGAAAGTGTAACTTATGTAATATGTATGTTAAATGTATTGCAATACAAATCATAGCCAAAACACAATGTAGGATTTGAAATGGTTTTATAAATATAATGTATAGTGTCAGTTTTATCCAACATTGTCAAAGATGCGTTTTTCACAAATTTTCTTTAGATTCCTGTGATCTGAGCTTGCTTGTCATTTGTAGACAGTTTTCATTTGCTGATATCCAAATCAACATCTTCAGCAAACATTAACTGTTTTTCTTTAATTGCTATTGCCCTGCGTTTCTCAGTAGGTGTGTTTGTTACTCAGTAGTGCTCGCTGCGCCGCTGCGCATGAGAATCACTGTGGAGTCGGAAGCTTCCGGTGGAAACTAAAGCACCATAACTATGTTATAAAATAATGGTAAATAATTATAATAACGACTGTAAATCCAAATAAACATGTATTTATTGTCTGAAGTCTGACAAAGGATTTTATGGTAATTTGAAAAAAATATTTAGCCAATAGTTTGAGAACATGCATCAGTGCATTATTGGTGGAATATGTGCTGATACAGGTATTTCTGTAAAAGGCCAGTATCGGCTAATAATATCAGTTCTCCGATACACCTGTGGGGCCCTAATTACAACCTAAATATATTCACAGTTACCAAATACCCAAGAACATAATACAGAGTGACAGTATATCTGGCAGTACAGGACCCCAGCTTCAAAAGTTTATTTGTCTACAGGAAAAGAGAATTTGAAAAAGGATTGAATCTACTCAAAATAAATAAGATATAATAATAGATGTACATGGTCGGTCTTCAGAAAGACACTCTCATTCGCTGCTACCCGAGTTATCTGATTGTTAACTACAATAATCTAATTGAAAAAAGACAAACAAATGAGCAGTAAATGTCTGCCTTTGTTTTAGGACTGTGATGATAGATTTGTTGATCAGTTGATTTATCTTAACATTTTAAGGCTATGATGTCTGCAAAACACCAAGCACACTAGCTATCAGACAGACAAATCTATGGACTAGACCAGAGGTTCCCAAAGTGTGGCCCGGGGGTGAAATGTGGTCCTCAAGGATGTTTGGTGTGTCCCCCCCAAAGCCAACCTTCAACCACCCCTTTACTATAAGCTTTCTGTTACAAAATGGGCATGTAATCTGGGGGAAAATAATAAAACAATAAAAATTCATAAATGTTCCCTAACAGAAATGTATAGGATATAAAATGGTATGATTTGGGACATATTTAGTTTTCATCGATGATTAATCTTCTACTGCAGCCTACCCATCCCATGCAACCTCCAGAAATTGGCCCTCCATCACATTGTTGGACTAGACCAAATCAAAACTTTGACCTACTCGTGGATTGCAAGTTACAAATCTGTACCCTACTAGAGTTTATGTTATTGTCAGAGGCTACTTTCAAACAAAATAGAGTACATATTTGTGATTCACGATTCACTGGTAGGTTAAAGTTTTGATTTGGTCCAAAGTTTTGATGTTGGTCTAATCCTATGTCTGGTAGCTTGGCCATGGATGATCAAGTAGAAGGCAGGTATTTACACCTCTGGAAAACAATGTCCCTTCCCCTTCTGTAACTCACCTTGTCATCCAAATCGTCATCACTCTCATCAATCTCCTCGAGCCGTAGATTCCACTCGTACTCCACGTGGACATGAGGATTGAACTTCCCAGCCGAGGCTTGCACTAGCTGAGGTACGCAAGCACAAAGGTATATAGGTCAGCCTCAGTATTATATAAAGAGCTGTAAATAAAATTGTCCAATAGTATAATAGTCCAGAAGTTAAAAAAAAGATAATAATCAGAAGAAAATGAATGTGTTTCTCTCGTATTAATTACTTTGTGTGCTAAGGGGAATAAAAAAAAAAATAATAATAAAAAAAATGGTTAGAACTATCTGGAAACCACGTGCTCACAAAGTAAATAAATAATGCACAATTAACAAAATTTCAAATAAACCAAATAAAAAAGCAGTAAAGTACAGATGCAAACCCCTAATTACTTCCACACTATACTGCAGTTTATTATCAAACAATGACTTCCTGTTTTTCAGTCTCTATGAGCTTGATTCCAAGAAGCAATGGTGTGTCTGTGCTATGTCCTATTTTCATTTATTTATTTATTTATTTATTTCTTAGCAGATGCCCTTGTCCAGGGTGAGCAATACAAAGTGCAATAATACAGTGCGGTTCAAGGCATAATACATTTTACAAATTCACAATTTACACAAGTG
Source organism: Amia ocellicauda (assembly GCF_036373705.1). Taxonomy (NCBI): domain Eukaryota; kingdom Metazoa; phylum Chordata; class Actinopteri; order Amiiformes; family Amiidae; genus Amia; species Amia ocellicauda. The sequence continues at coordinate 38,823,751 of NC_089851.1, read as the reverse complement.
TATACGAGATATACAGTAAACTATATATAAATCTTATATCCTAGATTGTAAAAGCTGTCAAGTCAAAGTCAAGAGCTAAGGGAGAGGGAGGATACGGAAAATCAAAATAAACAATACAAGTGCTAGTAATGCAAAGGCATGTCCTACTCTCAACGCTGTGGCTACAAATCAAACGGACATGGTTAAATGCGTGCAAGAATGGACATAAAATTCTATTGGACATAAACAATTAGCACTGCCACCTAGTGCCTGTTAAATTAAATAACTAGTTTGTGTCCAAACATTTTTTATTAGCAAACACAGGTATTGTTTTTCATGTTTTCACTGTTTTCTCTCCTTGCCCCCTTAAAATTATTAAATTGTATTGTTTTATAATTTTAAACAGAAATGTGCTAGCTAAGTGGATTTAATCTGCTGCATTACACATTTACGTCCACAAACATCAGGACTTCAGTCTGCCTGCCAATAGCAAATTGCAAATGTGTTACTTGAGGGTGGCAATCTCCTTGCCAGACACTTCTGCATCTACCCAATGGGAAGATGGCATCAGATATTGGCTCAGGAATTTGCAGTTTGTAGGTTTTGATTTAACTTGGTCCTTAACTCTTTTAATAACCATGTTCTTCTCTGCTGCCTTAAAAACAGAAGGTGCAAATTAAAATGTTAAATTTATAAACAAGACTCTGGATATGTAACTATAAAAACATGTGCTGGACACACTACACTGCAGTGATCGGATGTGAATGAAAAATTTGTACTGCAGCTTATTAATCGATGATATTGATACAGTGACACTACAATATTTTCATTGTGGTTGCAAAAACCAAGGAGGATTTTAGTGGTATTTATTTAACTAAGTCAGTCAGTCAGATACTGAAAATGAGTATTGTTATAAAAGTCTTATGGTCACAGATTTAAATGATACTTTTGGTAGGATTCCACTGAAGCAAAGTTACACAAACAAAATAGTACACAAATCAGAAAAATCATTGAAAAACAGGAAAACCCTCTAGCATATGCAGCACTGTGATTTTTTCATCACATGCCCAGTGCTAGGGGCTTATACAACAATTAATAAATTCAGTGCGTAATGCACAGGATGTTTGACACAAAGAAGGTGTTAAAAAAAAAAAAAAACACTTTTTTGGCTTTCAACTAGAAATACAACATCTTGAAACAGTTCTCTGCTACTCGCAAGATTAATCAAGTTTTGAGCACCCACAATAATTCTTCCCCAGCTCCTTTATGAATGGAAACACAAAACTCAATCTCCCCAGTTGTGTTAAGGGATATTTAACTTTAGCAGCTAGAAGGGTTACTATCACTCAGCAAAGTTTACCCCAGAAGCCAACTGTACACTGCTCCTCATATTGGGACTTGTAAGTTGGCTAAAAACATTACACACATTTGCATAAGTAATATCCACAATATGTGGTTTAATAAAAACTGAATTGACAACTAATTAACTGATTGAAAGTACAACAATGAAAGAATGAATGAGATATATGCAACTGCATTTTACAAATGTGTGTGTGTGAGAGAGACAGATTTCTCTGATTTCTACAGAATTCTGTTGTTTTATTATTGATTTATATTAAAACTTACTGGCTCTTCACTTTGAGTGTTCCTCACTCTCCTGGCAATGTCCAGCGCAGTCTCTCCATTCTGGTTGGCTGCAAGGACACAAAACGTATGTCTCTTAAGTACCTACTTGGGAAACCCTGGCCAAACTGTTAAAGTGTGGAAATACTTGCAAACAGGCCCTAGTTCACTTAATTTGAACCTAGGAGAAGGTTTGCACAGGGCAAGAATAAAAACCCAAACCAGTACTTAAAGGGAACGGTAAGGACATTTATTTTAATTCACACACTTCCTATATCCACAGTAGTGCAGATTCTGCAGTCAAGGGCAATAGACTTACTGATGTCGGTAGTTGGCTTTCCCCTCAGGAGGAGTTTGAGACATTCGTGTTTCTCGTATATGCAGCAGTAATGTAGAGCTGTATTTCCCTTTTCAGTCTGCTTGTCCAGATTGCCACTAGCAAACAAAAGAAAGACACCAGCATTGGCGGATGGAAAAATAAAATAAAGAGTGAAACAGTACACTATGCCAGGTTTAAGTAATACATTTGAGTAGATTAGATTAATAGATTACATATCACACAATATTTTCATGGGTGTGCCTTGAACTGTCAGTCAGTTGTGAAAACATGGACATAAAACAAACAGCCTAATTTCACTACCTAAAAGGAAATAAGACAATTGTTGGATGACTGGTCAGGTTTCAGTGTTGCTTCTAGATTAATTCATAATTTTTCAATTCAGGTGGTGTGACAGTTTTCATGTCTGCTGCCAATTCCAGATTGCAATGTCACAATATGAGTAATGCGTTTGAGTTCAGAGTGTCCCTTTAAGAGCAACAAAAATGTAGTTTATTAGATTGGGATTGTAAAAAAAAAAAAACATTTTTAGTGCAAGAACAGATCAAAGAGGGACAAAAGAAGTTATTGAATGGATATCCAGAGATTAAAAAAGACCTACAAGACAACCACATAAAAGGTGGGAAGATTAAATCATAAACTTTGCAGGTGTGACATGGGAAAGAAACTGTATAGAAGCAAGGCCTTCATCCAGCAGTGGATTGATAAGCTGATGAAGAATATGTCTTCTCATATCTGAAAATATTCTTTATTTGGCTGTCAACATGCAGCAAATGATTGATTGTACCTTACATGCAGAACTGCATTTGTATTGTGCGACTTGCCAAGAAACCACCGTCCCAGTCCAAATAAACGTCAAAAGGGAATTTCATGCTATTCAGGAGCTCACAAAAATTTAGTCAAGTTCACCTGGTCTATGTGTCGCTTCAAATAGAATGTCTAAATTCCAAAGTACATGACTGAATTTGTACATTAGAGGTTTAATTAATTCCTCTCTTATAATACCTGGAGGCCAGCCAATCATCTATGAATGACGGGGAAATGTCCACATTATACATGTCTTTGGGCTAGCTACTTTTCAATTCCACCAAATTCAAAAGAAGGCCAGCCCATTATCAGTCAAATGCCTCTTAGAAGATGTGAAGCTATGCTAGAAGACTATTCTTGTTCACACTCCAAAGGGGCCATATTCAGGGTGCCTATTTTTCCTCTCTCCCTTCTAGACTATGCCTCTTGATTTTGTACGCTTAACAGAGTTAAAAGTTTGATGCAGCTTCCCATACTATCAGAGTTGTGACTTATGTCTCCGGCCATTTCTGTATTTGTCCCAACCTGTTTTGTACAAGGAAGTCAACCAGGTGCAACGAGGTCTGGTCGGCAGTTCGCACTGAGAAATGAAGAGCGGTTTCTCCCGGCTCCTGGAAAGACAAGTGGAACAAAGTAGTGTGAGCATTTCATCAGTAGCAAGACGACACAGATTCCTGTTTCAGATTAACTTTCATGATAAGAAGCATTTAAGAGACTTGGCACTCCTGGCTGTCGATAAACAAGGAGAAAAAGAAGCATGGCTGTCGAATCTATTCTAATAGCAAGACATTTATTATTTGTTGCCTTGATAATTCAACAGCAGCTGCTTCTGATTTTTGAGAACATCTTCAGGAAGATTAAGTGACCGAGTGTGACTGGGATGGCTTTCTCTGGACCACGGGTCAGCAACCCGCGGCACTTTAACCCCTGCTCAGTGGCTCCCCGGGCTTTGACAAAAAAAGAAAAACAAATGCTGCTGGCTTGCCTGTATGTTTGATCTGCGGCGAGACACACCAGCTGTCAATCATGCTCTGTGCCAAACCCACTTCAGTCTTTCTAGCCAATAGGAGCAGACTCGACTATTTTAACCAATAAAACTCCAGGCTCACATAAAACGGCTTCAGCTAATAATGTTGCAGTTTATTAGAAAGGGCATTTCTTGTGTCTCTATGTAATCGTATGGAAATTACCATTAACATAGGCTCATTTATGAGAAGATTCATAGTTAGAATTGGCAAGGCTTAACCACAGCTTTGCATAGAGTAAAATAAGTATTTTTAAACACTATACACTCACCTAAAGGATTATTAGGAACACCATACTAATACTGTGTTTGACCCCCTTTCGCCTTCAGAACTGCCTTAATTCTACGTGGCATTGATTCAACAAGGTGCTGAAAGCATTCTTTAGAAATGTTGGCCCATATTGATAGGATAGCATCTTGCAGTTGATGGAGATTTGTGGGATGCACATCCAGGGCACGAAGCTCCCGTTCCACCACATCCCAAAGATGCTCTATTGGGTTGAGATCTGGTGACTGTGGGGGCCAGTTTAGTACAGTGAACTCATTGTCATGTTCAAGAAACCAATTTGAAATGATTCAACCTTTGTGACATGGTGCATTATCCTGCTGGAAGTAGCCATCAGAGGATGGGTACATGGTGGTCATAAAGGGATGGACATGGTCAGAAACAATGCTCAGGTAGGCCGTGGCATTTAAACGATGCCCAATTGGCACTAAGGGGCCTAAAGTGTGCCAAGAAAACATCCCCCACACCATTACACCACCACCACCAGCCTGCACAGTGGTAACAAGGCATGATGGATCCATGTTCTCATTCTGTTTACGCCAAATTCTGACTCTACCATCTGAATGTCTCAACAGAAATCGAGACTCATCAGACCAGGCAACATTTTTCCAGTCTTCAACTGTCCAATTTTGGTGAGCTTGTGCAAATTGTAGCCTCTTTTTCCTATTTGTAGTGGAGATGAGTGGTACCCGGTGGGGTCTTCTGCTGTTGTAGCCCATCCGCCTGTACGTGTACGTGTTGTGGCTTCACAAATGCTTTGCTGCGTACCTCGGTTGTAACGAGTGGTTATTTCAGTCAAAGTTGCTCTTCTATCAGCTTGAATCAGTCGGCCCATTCTCCTCTGACCTCTAGCATCAACAAGGCATTTTCGCCCACAGGACTGCCGCATACTGGATGTTTTTCCCTTTTCACACCATTCCTTGTAAACCCTAGAAATGGTTGTGCGTGAAAATCCCAGTAACTGAGCAGATTACTCAGACCGGCCCGTCTGGCACCAACAACCATGCCACGCTCAAAATTGCTTAAATCACCTTTCTTTCCCATTCAGACATTCAGTTTGGAGTTCAGGAGATTGTCTTGACCAGGACCACACCCCTAAATGCATTGAAGCAACTGCCATGTGATTGTTTGGTTAGATAATTGCATTAATGAGAAATTGAACAGGTTTTCCTAATAATCCTTTAGGCGAGTGTATATTGTACATGCAGCATAACACATTTTTAAAATACTGTCGAAATAAGTGACAAATGTGTTATTTTTCTTTAATTTTTTTCTTAAAAAAAGGCTTTGAAATATTAAAATATAGAAAAGGTTTTAAACTGGTGGGTGTTGTTCCATGTGTCTGTACTAAACACTTACCTAAAGTATTTATTAATCGAGTGAATATAATAATTTGACTGGTTACAGCAACCCGTGTCTTCTCTGAATACATACATACATACATACATACATACCTCACTTTATGTTTAGATGAGCTACAGATTATAAAAATAGGGAGGATTGAGCAGTCGCAGCTTGGGGGGTGCGGGGATTTGGGGACTGTATATTTGAATGATAATGGCAAGTCGGCAACATTCGTACTGACAGCTGAATACTTACTGCTCTAAATACAATTAGCATAATTTATATGACACATGCCAAGGTTGAAGTTCTGGGTGTTTTTGTATTCACTGTTAATTCGTTTGGTTAAGAGCCGATTATTTTGGCATTTTAACAGACTGTCAGATTGTATGTATTTTGATTAGGTTTAATTGTATTTAAATGTATATACGTGTTCGATTGGCTAGTGTTAGTGTGGTTTAATTGGCTTTAGTATGTATTGTTTATTTTATTTTCATGTGCACATATTTAATAAAATACAGTACATTATCCGATGATTTGCTATTGGTAAAGTTTAAAACCAAAATCTTTCTGTATGAACACACGTTTTACACTCTAAGAAGTAAAGGTTCTCATTAGAACCTTTTACCAAGGTTCCTTGCAAACAAGGATCCTTAAAGAACCTTAAATGTATCTTAAATCAACCGCGATCATGATGAAAAAGGCCTCTTAAATGCTCCCTTGTGTTCACAACAGACCTCGCATTTCTTAAACCAACCCTTTAATGAAAATAAACTCACAAAGAACCCAAAGGCTCCATAGATTGCTGTATGTGGCTGCAAAGAAAAAACTTTCTTCCAAATTAAACCAGTGGTGCCCTTCTTCCTGAAACTGAAACAAACTGCATTTGATTTCTATAGTTAGCCTATGATTGAAATAGGATGGTTCTTGATACTGCATTCTCATTTAGGCAATTTGTAGTGGTGGTGGGCTAATATAGCCTAAATAAGCTGTGTTACCCGCATTAAAGGGCTCAAATAATTTTTGTCAAAAATGGCTCTTCCAATAGTAAAGTTTGCCAACCCCTGCTCTGGACAGTCAAAGCTTTCTCATTTCCTGCTGGCAATGGATGATGAAGTCTCACCTGGCCAGTCTCTGGTAGTGGTTCCATGAGCTCTACCCCTTCTGCATAGACTTGAATTAGTGCAAGTAAATCCCTGGATTTCACAGCTTCAAACAGCTCGTTCATCTTTGCAGCTGCTGACATGCAGGTCTTCCGAGCAAACTTGTGATCTACATACTTAGCGTTGATGAACTCCTTACGTGCAGTCCTGCAGAGGAATGAATACTCACATTATATGGTCTGACAAGAAGGAAGAATCACATTATCTAATGTTTCATGAGCTACTGTCTGGAAGGGTCAGCATATTCCAGACATATCTGCTAAAGGGGAACTAAAATTACATTTTACCTCTGGACATGACATCTGGCTATTTTTCATAAAGGGGAAACATACATATGCCCAGTAAATATGTCTAAGCTGTTAAACTCTGACAGTAAGCCAGTATTACTTTTTTCCTCATTGTAGTCCTACTGAAAGTATTAATTTGCTTCATAGTGAAAAGAAGAGTTCTTGCTTTGTATCAACTCTTACATGCACAATAATGCACAAGCTACTCACATGTCACTTGACGGAGTGGGCTTCGGTGAAGGACAAGGAAGGTTTCCTTCCATAATTTCATTAAAACTATTGTTTCCTACATTCTTGGCCAGCTGAAAGAAAAAGAATGAACGCCACATAAATTATCATTGAAAGTAAAAACAAATAGAAAATCTGAAGCTATTTTAAACAATGATCTCCTTCAGTGCTTGCCGGAAATATCTGTAGTGGTGATGTACAGGATGCATTTCCAAAATTAATCTTACCAATTTAAGAGGGTAATTTACATTAGAAATCCCATTCTTACTTACTACTAAAGGATTCATATATTTTTAAATAACATTAAAAAAAATGAATGGTAATAGTATAGAAAATCGTTAAATGTGGAACACTAAACTCATATATAGCTTATGTCACATACAGAGACATGGTAAATTGGGATAAAATATTTTTTGTCAAACTTGTTAAATTATTATTATTATTATTATTATTATTATTATTTATATATTAGCAGACGTCCTTGTCCAGGGCGACTTACAAAGTATAAGTTATTATGACTTATTCGTCACATTGATTCCTCAGGGGCAAATGTTATATTAAATAGGATTTTTATGGCGCTGATACTTAGGAAGTAAATACTGCTTTACAGCAAATAAACAAATAAGTATAAATATGTGATTGGAACATACAAGACTGCAAGAAGTATGTTTATGATCATTAACTTTAATACAAACATCATTTTGCAGACCCTGATACACACACATTTGCGTAGGAACGTTGAATTCTCTCATTTGGATTAGTCTCTCAATTTCAGAATCTGTGTCATAATGTTCTGGTGCTAAAATCAAAGTATAAGGAACAATAGCCAGCCAATAGTTCAGCCAACAAGTATAATACAAGTGTTTGATTATATACTAGGTTACAGTATTTACCATTTGATTCACATTCTACTTCTAATATGTTACATTCAGTTTGTCGACATCTACAATTGTAGTTTTTTGTGTCATTTAAATGTCTGGGTTTTATCATTTTTTTGTGTATTCAATATGGAGTCAGTTTTGCTACTGATACCCCCTACATAGTATTGCTACTGCTTGCACCCTGAATAATTCATATTTTTAATAACCTTCAACTGTTAACACATATCCCCATACACCCCTGATGCATAAATCTATCGCATACCCAGAGCAAGCAATGGTTAAGATCATTGTGGAACATATACTTCGTAGAATATACTTTTCTCTGATGAAACCGATTGCTAACAGTTAATGAACATGTTTTTATCTGACAACCAGGATCTCTCACTTGCACAAATGATTTTCATTGAAACATGTATTCCTTATTTTGTGGAACTGAGAAAATCTTCACTTCATCACTCGTCTGCTATTTACAGGAACTGACACAGCGGTAGCAGACAATATTTGCATCTAGACTACAATGCCAACAATCACTCGTTCCTGTGGGAACATTATAGCCTGAGGAACACAGGATTTTGAATTAAGTCTTCACTAAGATATCCTGACATCAGGCGGTTTAGGATATTGCATTTTGTAATATCAATATTGCTGTTCTGCAGAGGATTCCACAGAAACAAAAGGCATTATCTGCACTGATAACATTCAAAGATCATGATCATGTAAATCATTGTTATATGCAAATACATCACAATACAGCAGAAATAACATTTTAAAATTGTAGAAGAAATGTTTTGTTCCAGCTTACCAAGAGTTCAGAAGTTCCTAATTTATCTAGCTCCATTGATTGGATTCGTGAAATATGTACCCCCATTTCCCGATGTATCCCAGAGCACTCAATGCAGGTTAATATGCCTAGGTTAGTGGAAAGCCATTTGGGATCTGCAAACAAAGAGAAAACAGCTGAATAACAGAAAAAACAGCAAGGAACTGGTGACAAACAAATCTAGGAAAACAGAAAAAAATGAATGAAAATAAAATTTGGTTCACAAATGCTATGTAAAAATATACAGACATATTAAGGAGCATGTTTCTAAAATGTGAGTCACCCTGGATAAGGTCATCTGTTAAGACATATATAAAATAAATGTCTCCGCTGTAAATCAGCTCCATCTTTCACATTCCTGTGGGGAGCAGGAATCTTGCTTAACACTTGCAATATTGCATTGTTTATATTGTCTTGACTCCTGGAAAGCAGTCAAATCCCACTGAAAAACACTTAGCCTAGTTAACCAAATTAAAAATCAAGCAGTGTAATGTATAATATAAGAACAACAACAACAATACATTCAAAGCCAAAACATCGGAAAGATTATTGAAGATGAATAGGTGTCACGGGAAAATATTACATCTTGCCACCAGAGGGCATCCACCACCACACTCCTCTTACAGGAGAATGAGAACAACAACATTGGGAGATCTTTGTTTTTAAGCAGCAGCCGAATCTGCGTACACCTCCGTTCTTAACTCAGTTCAATCAACTGGAATATTTTGTCTAGCCTACAACAGTGTTCAGTACATTCAGAAAATATTTAATTGATATACAAGTTTAGTTTAATAAACTATATTTATTGGTGCCACTGAATCACTGAATAAAACGGTTACAACTGAAAAGTGTGAATACGTATATTTATACATATGAATATATATGATGGATTTGACTAGCTTAAAATTTAGCAAACAATACTACTATTATATAATTGAAAGACAACAAACATTTAGAATGTTTTCAAATATTGCCTGTTTAAGTTCATTACCATCTGGTTAGTAATGATAATATTTATTTTTGTTACTTTAAACCAGGTGGCTAAACAGTAACGGTTTAAAAAAATCTTTCCTTCTAACATAATCTATCTTCTTCACTAGCAATTTGTTATATTTTAATATTTATCTTTCCTTTGCAACAACCTGCATTTCTGCTGACAGTGAAACCACTAACTGTCCTCACTGGCAAAGAGGAATACTATCAAGGGATGAGTGTGTGCATACCAGAGTGCTGAATCTTGTTTTTCAGAGCACAGCATTAGGTTAAATGTGCGATAGAGGATCCTATAATGGGAAAACAATGTCGAAAGGAAACCTGGTTCGATCATAAAGTAGCCAGGTGTGCACACATTAACTCCAACACTAACACATTACTGGGACTGGACAAACCACAGCATCACCCTAAAATGTTATGGTTTGTTGTTGTTAAATTATTATAAATGATTAACGCCAAATATAATTATATAGCGAGCTGAAAACGTTACGTCAGGAATTTCATTTTTCTAGGAAAGGAAAATAATTAGAAATCCTTGTAAAGAGAAAAATTTAAAAGATACCAAAGTCAGCTAGATGAACAAGAAAGTGACAATATTCCCCCACACACACTTATTTAAATTACAGATGGAAGCATAATGAAAGAAGATAGGAGTGAAGGATCGTTCAAGAATTATTTGAAGACAACTGGGGCAAAAAAACTGACTACCCCAATTGAAGGGCCAGAAATTATAGGCAGTCAAAAGAAAGAAGATAAAAAGACATAACACAAACTCCAAATAACACTAGTAACAGAAGAGGAAGAGTGTAGTCCACATTGATAGCTATATCCCAAAAAAATTACAACAGAATCCAATTTCAACCAGAAGTGATGACAATAATGGATGAGTGGATAAGATATTTTTTCATAATTCACGACCACGGCAAATTTGGTTCCATGTACTATAAGCTGTTCATTGCAAACACATGTTAGGCATGTATAAGAAAGTAGGGCATGACGTCTAATAGTACATATATTGTTATTGAGCACAGCTAATGATTTTACTCCTTTACAATGACTGAGAATGGGAACTCATCAGTATCTTTGGTTAGAGACTGCAGCCTCAGACAAATAAGCTTTTTAAATGTCTTGTATGTTCTCTCACTGTTGACGTAGCTAATTCTATCAAAAATACTCTCAGGGAAAACATCTGAAAGCTGATCTGGATCAACGGTGCATCAGCATAAGCTTATAATGCCTCACCAGTGAACGGTAGATTTCATCACATCACTAGCATTATTTCTCTGTAGACATGGTTGAACTAAGTGCAACAGAAAGTTAGATTACAAAGAATTACTAACTTCCTTTGGTGCAACAGCTCAGAATCGGTTTGTATTCTGTGCCATATAGCAAGCAAGACAACTGGACTTTAAGTGAGTAAAACTTAAGTCATGTTTCACAGCTTTGTTAAATCTAAGAGAACTGAAGTAGATCAACAGAAATGCGAAGAAGTCAAAAGTTCTGTCTACCTTGAACAACAAACCAGTGCAGATGGAAATATTATGGAAGAAATCGAAAGTGCATTTGGAAGAAACGGCACACTTGTGAGATGTACTGAATGTACAATAATAGTGTGACAATCAAGAGGTTTAAAAGGTTTAAACTATATATATATATATATATATATATATATATATATATATATATATATATATATATATATATATATATATATATATATATACACACATACTAGACTATATAATGAGCAGTAGGAAATGTAATGTGCCAAATTCCAGTATCCAAATAAACCAACTACTTAATTTCACCATCAATCAGGGTTCCCACACCTTCTTAAACATCAAATTCAAGGACTTTTCAAGGACTTTCCATGCCCAATTCCCTCAAAGGACCCAACATGGCATAGTTTGAGACACGGATCAAGGTTAATTACTGTTACAACACTGAAATGTTGTATAATGAGAACTAGCAGGCTTTACAGAAGCTCACAGACAACAATTAAAAAGCGAGAGAGGCTTGAATGTATAAGTACAAAAAACATTCAAAAGAACTTCAATTTCTATTCTTGCACACAATATATAAAAAATAGACATGGGTCCTTGTCAAGATATGTCTACTTTCAAGGCCTTGATTTTTTTCTGTCAAATTCACAAACTTTCAAGGATTTCAAGGACCCGTGAGAACCCTGCCATCAATTGAGACCCCTGCTTACCTGGTGCTCCACAGTCACAGCAAATTTCATTCCCAGGCATCCTCAGAACATCCTCAATAATGGCTTTGGTCAGATCTTCTAAACTGTTCTCCCCTGAGCTCTGCTCCCCACGAAACGCCATGTTCAAAGCCTCTTCCTTGCTGTTGGTTAACACTGATATCCAGCTAGAAAAATGTAAGAAAAGATTCATTCAAGTGATCCAGTAGATTCTGACACATAATTGGTTCTATTAAATCAGATTCAGTTTAGAAAAGTTTTGAAACTGATTTCCTTGGTTTCATTCATGGTTTGTAACTTGTGTTTAGAATCTTCACATTATGTACGGATTGGTTTAATTGTATTGCACCATCATTGTTCATATTACATTTTAAGTTGTCAAAACAATTATAATTATTTACAAAACATGCATGACTATTATAGCTTGTATCCTAAAGATGTGTTTTTTATTTACTATTTTATCTACCCCTGGCACTCAAAGAAAGCCAAATATGGTCCTGTACAGTAACTTCTTTGAAAACCACTGCTGTATACCATGCTTTAAACAGAATCTGATTTAGCAAACAGTTTTTAATGACTGTTCCTGAATCTAGGTCCATTCCTGACAAGAAAACGGAAGGCAGAGAACAAGCAAATTCCAAAATATGAATCAAAAGAAAGGCACTTTAACTACTATACAAGGAAATAGGAATCAAAATAATAACTAAAACGAGAGTCAAAACAAAAACAGCATTCCTATACAAACAGCACCAATGCTAAAATGCACTTTTTAACAGGTTTTGATGTTTTGAAGGTTAAACATAAAATCTTGCATTGCCAAGCACACTTCCTGCAGTGAAAACCCCAACCTGCTGTGAAACAAATGTTTTAGGAAGTGCTGAGGAGGCCTTGTTCTCCAACAGATCAATACTAGATTTGTTTCCTGCTGAAAGACAGCTGGGGGGGGAAAGGAGGGTAAAGATGCGTTTCTTTGATACACAAGAACCACAACCCCACCCCCCATAATCACATCCCCACGATATAGTTCTGTTTTCTTAGGTATAGTGTGCATTTCTTTAGGGTTCCAGTTATTTTTTACTAGTCATGTTATTTGTATGCAGTGCAAATAAATTAATGTCCAATTAATGTCCTGTGTGTTTTAACAAAAAATGTGTCTATATTCTTCAAAAATGTAATACAAAAAACTCTTATAAGTTAATATTTAGGCCTGTACTACAGTAAAATATCATAACAGTAATATCACTTTCCTAGGACTTCATTGCATGTCTGCATTTGTCACCTCTTTGAGCTTTTGTTTTATATTGGTCTCATTGGGTCCGCTCTTTTCATGATATTATTAATCTGGAGATTTCCACTGCGCGGATCCATGAGGCCGGGGGCGAGACTGTAGGGCTTTGGAGGGCGTCTGCGGACTCTGTTGAGGCACTCATATGATTTACCATGTTTATTTTGTAGCATTTTTTTGCGTTTTATTTTGTAGCTCTCTCTTGGGTTGGGGGAGGTGTTTTTTTTTTTTTTTCTTAGTTTCTTCTAGGAAGGGGGAGGTGTGGGGGGGGGGATACAAACTAACAAGGGGGAAAGACTATATTGTTGCTGTCATTGTGTTGTATTGATTTACCCCAATAAAAACATTTGATCACAAAAAAAACAGTACTTCTGCACTTTTGCATGCTTAATTTAATTTGTCATGTATGAGCTCACAAAATGATTAATTTCTAAACAAAGTCTATTTCGCATCTTATTAATGATCTACATGAGGAAAAATGTTCATCACTTCACATTTATGTATTTTTCCTTATAAATATAAAGCATACGTGTCCTGTTTCTACATTGTCAAGATTGAGCAAATGTCAAACTTGTAATCTCACTGGACGAACAGACAAACTCTCATGGTATGATAAACTGTATGATGTCTTACTATACAAGATTAAGCAATGATGCAGCTTAATATGAGTATTTCCTCCAACTGGTTATCAAAAAGGATGTATTAATATCCTTAATAAACTGATTTGATGGAAACATTCTGATCGGTGGGTGAATAGCAAAGGGCCTGTTCTGTAATATTGGTGATTGATAAACTGCAATTATTTGTTTCAATAATGCAATTATATTGATATATTGATGTTTTCTTTCCTTTTACATTAACATGAGGACATTTTTGCATGATTATGTATAAGCAAACATCACAAGAACACAAGGCCCAGCTTTATACAAAGTGTTTTTCTCAGTAAAAGGTTCCCAAAAAGAAAATAACTGAAATAAAAGAATGTACACAGACAGCAACAACAGCCTGAGTTCTGTGTAAGGACTTCCACAACACTTTTGTTAAGTGTGTATTAAGCTGTTCCAATAATTATGTTATTGATGCATCTTCTGTGGCCCTTTTCAAAACCAGAATACCCTGTATTAATATTTCTACCTGTGCTTTGTCATTTTCTCAACAGTTTAAGTAGCTTTTAATGGACTCCTCTTTGTTCTAATAGAGTGGTTGCTATAGAGAATAAAAAAACATCCCCTTCAGTGATCTCTCAAGAACCAGAGTAAGGGATTGCTTGGTCGTTGGATCAATAACCTACTATGAAAACAGACAGCTTAATGGCATGCTTGCTTTCAAAAAATTTCCTACATTGTTAAACCATGAAATGTCCATGCAGAACTCTTAACAGCATACAACTTCCCCATACTTAAGAAGTGACTGTTAACACAAACTATACATAGTTATCAACAATACTTTTTCAGCAACAATACTGTGTTTTTTTTCTACATTTGTGCAAGAAGTTTAGATGTTTTAAGTTTTTGGACAGTTGCTGGTATCAGAAAACAGCTTTGTTTTAACAAAATAAAAATAAACATTAAGTTTAAGATTAATTGCCCTTACATTACAAATTCTTGTTCATCTTCTGCCTGGAAGTGATACGTTCGATTATCTGTAACAAAAATAAAACAATTACAAATGAATTATAGGAAAACATTATCTTAACTGCCCAGTTTTGAAAAGAAACCGTATGAAAGGTTTTCTTGGCAGTGTTTGAGCATTCTGTAAAAAAGCCCAGTGCCAGAGAATATGTCATTTGTTTTTGCTTGCTTTTATTTTATGCATATTTTCATAATAGCCCTCATTGAGTGATTAGAGCAGACAGTATACATTTGTGAGAGGAGTTGTTCACTCCTGACATTTCAGGAACAAAGTTGCCACTGTTACACTGAAAACGGTTTGAATCTTCAAATCCAAAAGGCATTGTAGGGAATTTCTGCTATTGTGTGGGGATATCTGCTATTCAGCATGATGTAACAAATGGCTTTCTACTCACGAGATATTAGGTCGAAACACTTTTTGTCCTCTCCACTTGGCTTGACTTGACAGGTGAGGAGATTCAATTTTACTGGCTGCCTGTTGGACTGAACAGAAAGATTTTTTTCCAAATAAGACAAATGCACCACAACCTCACAAATTTAAACTCTTTATCGGGCAACATTGGAAAGCATTTAAAATGTATTATTAAACATTTTGCTTATATCCCCTTGGATATAAAACACAGGTGTTTTTCTGCTTGAACTACAAATGTTGCATGTGGACAATAACTTTTAACAGTTTCTACAGGGCAGTTAATTATCAAATACTACTATTCTCTGTTCTAAAAAGTATAAAATGCTAAATTACAATAAGCTGACATGAGCATGTTTAGGTATGATATACAGTGTAGCTAACTACTTTGGCATACCAATTCAAATATGATGCTGTGTATGTTGGAGAACTGTTACAAAGTTTTTATAGTAAAACATCATATACTGCATTTTGTATCTTTTACTTCAATTAAATATATGTAATAAGAAAACGTTTGACAAATTTAGCAGTATTATCATGCATCTATCCACTTTGTAGCACCATAGTGCTTCATATTACTATCTCAGATATGTATCATATTGTAAAAATGTTTCCGATTGTGGCAATGTTATTTATTTACAATTACAAAAATATGAATGAAAAAGAAACCAGCACAGTCAAAACCCTAGCTTGACAAATATTTCATATTCTATCTGTGCAGACTTCAGAGTACACCCATCACAGGCACACCTCCAAGTTCATGACGCAAACAGCTTAAATGAGCATCAAACTCACCCTGACCCCCCCCTCCCCCCTCTAAAAAAACACTAAAACAAAAACAAAAAAAACAAGGATTTGTACTCTTCTGCAAGTACGGGGCATGATGGTCACTGAAACATGTCACCATCTCCCTTTTGGGCAAGCGTCCAATATGCAGGCATGCCACTGTGTTTTTAATTGTTCTGCCCTGAAGAAACACATTTTTCCTTCAAAGGAATGCAAACAAGTTAATTATAGCTTCAATTTTTGTATGGCTTGCAGCATAATATTTGAAGAATGCACAGATGAAACAGGCGTGAGCAGCTAATATTCTGAGCGTTTGCAGTGATCTAGTCTCCAATAAGAAATGTTTTTAAAATCAGTAAAATGGAGATAAGTGTGCAGTCATTTCTCCCAATTACAGCATGCACTTTCTGAAATAGAAAAAGGAGATCTGTTCTCTAAAGCAGGTTGAGAGGAACCTGTGGGATGTTATCTTAATCAGATAACCTAAAAAACAACTAATGCAGGTCATTCATGGAAAGAAATTAAGCATGCATTCACTAATTCTATTTTGAATATTCAGCTGATTGCAGTAACATCCTATATGTGGGTAAATCTGAACCACAAACCATCATGTTGTGTTGCCAAATAAGTAATAAGAAATTAAGTACCGGTTTTAAATTTGAAAACTGGTTGTGAACACACAAAAGGTTGTCCTCATAATGGTCAACTTCATGCAGTCTGATATGGGAAATAATGCTATTGCAAAGTTTCTATAGGATTAACACAAACTGACATTATGTAAAGTAAATTGTGAGTCCAGTATCTAGAGTATCAAAACCACAAAGGAACTAAATGTATGCTGTACACAGGAAGTTTGAAACGCATCTTATCTCCTAATGTAACAGCACGTTTCTATGTACTGAAAATAACGATGACTAAATTAGATTATATATATATATATATATGCAATGCATTACCTCTAAATATTTTCCCCCTTTTTCAGAGCAGTTTGGAAATGACAGTTACTGACCTCAACTAACCCATAACAACCTCCATATTTCTTCAGGAGGAATAAGACCTAGAAAACACCTGTATCTGTCTCCAAAGAACTAGTATAGTACAGACGGACTCACATCATTATATACTCTGACTAAAGCCTGCTATTAGAAGACAATCAGGCAGATAACAGCAAATACATTTACATCAGAGTCAAACAGTTACTACTCCTGTACCACTAGTATTACAGTTTCTTAAAAGACATACTGATGCTGCAAGACAATTACTAAAAATAAGCATCTTTTCCAAAGCAGATAAGACAATAAAAGGGCCATTAAAAAGGTGGAGAAATCTTGACAAATTCTTTCACTTTGAAACAGCAGCTTCTAATTAGATTCAGTGCCTAATAAGAGGGCAGCAGGAAGTAATGTGACTGACACCCTGGAGAGAACAAGTCACAAACAACCTCTGCAATCTACAAGACCATAATCAACCAATGTGCGAGAGAAAGTCTGTAATTAGAGATGTTTATGCACAACAGATCATTTTAGCTGTGGTCTTGCTGTACTATTATGACTGTATGGGAAAAACAGAGATGTATATCAGCCACAAATTAATGGTTATTCACAAAGGCGTTTTCTGCCAAACTGGAAAAGCTAAAAAAAGAGAGCTGCAGAAATTCAGACACCCCAGGGCTCATAAAAACTCAAAGCGTTCCAAAACAGCCAGGCTCTACTAGGGGAATTGCTCTTGCTTTGACATTTCCGGTCTCTCAATTGCAACATCCTTTTTCCTCCTCTGGGGTTTATGATAACCTTGTCTGCTGAGATATAAACACCCAGGTCAAAAGGTATGATTACATGATCTATAACAGCATTATTAAAACACTTATAAAGTCCTATCTACAAGATAAAACAATATTTGCCACATATAAAAAGACTCAACATTGCTTTGGCCATGAACGTGCACAATTCTACTAGCCTGTATGTTAAAGATGTGTAATTGGCCTGTGTTAAGTATATTTATCGTTTACTTGTGTATTCATTTAATTGTTGACCAAGTTATCTCTAGTCCAGCACATTAGAATCACCTTTATCCTCCTTGTTGTTTCTGGTACAAAAGCTATGAATCAAATCATTAAAATTTCCAGTGAAAACATAACAAAAACCTCTTCTGTGCAAAAACACTGGAGGGATCTGTAAATCAATTTTAACTTAAGATGTATTTTTTCTTTCTTTGTTGATATCAGATTCAGTTACTGAGCAGTCAGCATAAAGTCAGTTTAAGCACAGAGTTAAGTACAGAATTACACAGATATGAAAGCAGAAGAATGTCTCTATAGGAATGATGAACTTGGAAATGTTATGGTAATACATTATATCATTGTTTTGAACACATATCAGTACAATTTCAGGTTAAGAAGTCCACTTAGGGCTAGGCTGAGTCCAATAAAATTCACTGGAAACATAACCTGGATTAGATCCAAGGACTCCAGACTGGCAATGCTCGATCCATTTATAAGAAAAAAAAAAAAAAAAAGAGGGAGCTTTGCAATAAAACTTACTGTTGCATGTGAGATTGTTAGAATCCCATTCTTCACAGAACATTTCCTTCTCTGCCAAACTTTTCTTAACCTGTGGGGATGAAATGAAATGAAAAAAAAAAAAAATCTTAGTTCTCAATAATAAATAATAAAGCAGTGAATAATGCAAAACTTTTATATTTTACTCTCCCCTGAGGATTAAAAACGACTAGATGTTGACAGCTAGGTCAGCATTCTCCAGTTTACAACTGCATGCAAGAACTCTGATTCCAAATAAACAGCTACAAAGATTAGTTATGTAAAAGCATAATATCATATGCACATTTTTAATCAAAGGAAAACTAGTGTTTATTAAAAAAAAGTAGGGGTTAACTGAACTCATAATGAATGTCATTAAATTACAAGAAGCTGCTTCTATGGGATCTGCAACTGATAGCATCGGATCCCTCAAGAAACGGCAGGATGAGACTAGCAGCTGAGCCACCAAAACAAACATCATCAGCTGATCTGATTATTTAATTTGCTTTTTCTATCAAGGCTTTTTTAACAAGCATGTTTGTCTTTATTGCAAAATCTTGATTCTTTTGTCAAGGCTGTTATGATATCCTTGAGATGCAAACAAAATCACACAGAACATAATCTGACAAAGTCTTGGAAAGTAATTAGAAATGATCTATATGGAAATTATATGAATGGACTCTCAGCTAACCATTACAAAATGTTGCGTTTCCCTTGATACTAGAGATTATCATGTCACGTTTACAGTGAGGAGTCTCTGCTGACTCGAGTCCCACCTGTACACTAACGCTCTGTATCACAATGCATGCTCTGTCACATCATAATGACCCAGAACAATGAGTTTTCCCCTCCACAAAAAATAAACGCAGATTAGTGGATTCCCAGGCTGAAAGATATCTTTGAAATGTTAAAGTTAACTAAAATATGTTTATTCACAACTGTGTGTGTACAGATACATTTTCCGTAAAAGGATGATCTTCAAATTAAAAACAACAGCAATAAAATAGTGATCAATGCATATAGAAAACATCTCTGTTCCCTAATTCATAGTTTCAATTTGTTATAAGAATACAGCTTAAATATAGTAGCACAATTCACAAACAAAAATGTTTGTTTTTATATTAAGGTGTTACTTACGCAGAATGTATAAAATACTGTATTTATATTTTTTTTAATAATGTGAGCAAAAAGACTGAGAGGACACAATGGGAACCATCCATTTTTTTTTTATAAACATGGTTACAGTTTTGCTAAAAGGAGCTTCAATTCTTCATAGCAGCCATGGGAAGACAAGTAATAGTTTGAGACAAACTGAACATGATTTTTACAACCCCAATTCTCACAATTCTTAGGTACTAATTAACATGTGTAGTCTATGTGTTATAAGCAAAAGATTGATCTCATTAATCAGATGACTGCTGCATACAGCCACTGCTCAGTGTTGACACAGTTGGAAGACGGCTAAGAGATGTTATAAGAATTCACACATGAAAAGAGGCACGTGTTTAGCCGAAGGGAAAATTGGCAGAGACCACTGAAGAACCTCAGGGGAAAATTAAATCCATCACATTCCTTCATTTATATATGACTCATTCCATGCTTATTAGACAATCTCGAAAAGTAAAAGGACACTCACACATACCCATCACTTTTTTTTAAAAGGTATCCTTTCTTCTCACTGCCGAATTCCTTGTTGCCCTGAAGTTGGTGCATACTGTATCCCCCCTGTTTACTTTGAGAGTCCTGGTTTAAAATAAAATAGATTTTTTTTTTAAACAATTAACACCATAACATTTAACATATGTAACTGTTACATGTAAATGGTATGCTTTAAGTAACTACTTAAACACAGCACATGCTACAGTACTGTGCAAAAGCTTTAGGCAGGTGTGAGAAAATGCTGTAAAGTAAGAATGCTGTCAAAAATAGACATGTTAATAGATTATATTTATCAATTAACTAAATGCAAAGTGCTTCTCTCGCTTCATGTAATCCCAGACAGACTCGATGAAGTTGAGATCAGGGCTCCACTAACAAGGTGAGGCTGCTGAAGTCAAAAGTCCTACACCATGGCAAGACTGAGCACAGCAACAAGACACAAGGTAGTTATACTGCATCAGCAAGGTCTCTCCCAGGCAGACATTTCAAGACAGACAGGGGTTTCCAGATGTGCTGTCCGGGCTCTTGTGAAGAAGCACAAAGAAACGGGCAACGTTGAGGACCGTAGACACAGTGGTCGGCCAAGGAAACTTACTGCAGCAGATGAAAGACACATCATGCTTACTTCCCTTCGCAATAGGAAGATGTCCAGCAGTGCCATCAGCTCAGAATTGGCAGAAAACAGTGGGACCCTGGTACACCCATCTACTGTCCGGAGAAGTCTGGTCAGAAGTGGCTTCATGGAAAGAGGCCAAAAAGCCATACCTCCGATGTGGCAACAAGGCCAAGCGACTCAACTATGCACAAAAACACAGGAACTGGGTGCAGAAAAATGGCAGCAGGTACTCTGGACTTATGAGTCAAAATGTGAAAATGTGCCCTGATCTCAACATCATTGAGTCTGTCTGGAATTACATGGAGAGAGAGAAGCAACTGAGGCTGCCTAAATCCACAGAAGAACTGTGGTTAGTTCTCCGTGGGCAGACCTACCTGCCGAGTTCCATAAAAACTGTGTGCAAGTGTACCTAGAAGAATTTATGCTGATGCTGTTTTGAAGGCAAATGGTGGTCACACCAAATATGGATTTGATGTAGATTTTTCTTCTGTTCACTCACTTTGCATTTTGTTAATTGAATATATGAATATAATGAATATAATCTATGAATGTCTATTTTTGAAAGCATTCTTACTTTACAGCATTTTTTCACACCTGCCTAAAACTTTTGCACAGTACTGTATATACCATATGTGTGCAGTTATTAATCTACAGATGAAGAAGTATTTTAAGAGTGGTAGAGGGATGATTTTGAGGAGAGTTTACCTCAGTACAGCATAAAATGCAAAAGCTAAAGAATACATACAGAGGGAAAAAACAAAAAAAGAGGACTTTGGTGTCCAAACAAAAAAAAAAAAACATATGAAAGGATAGTAATGAAATCCTTCAAAGGTGAAAATACACATACAATCCCCTATTTTTTAAACACATACTCCTTATGCACTTATCTTCTCCAATTAAATACTAATTAAGAGTCCAAGGTTTAAAACATGTAGTGAGGGAGTCTTTAGGTCTAATAACCACCACTCAAAATAAAATCCTGCTAGTCCTGAGTTAGTACAAGTATTAAAAACTATTTCACCACAATGCAAGACATTTGATTAACAGAGGATTAAAATTTCACCTGTGAACAGGAAAAGTAAACAAGTAGTACACAATCTGGACCCAAACAATACGGATATACATGTAATAATACTTTTTCGGAGAGATAGTAATAAAAACAAAACCCTGTTTCTGTATTATAGTTATTTTTGCTGAACCACACAGCAGCCATTTCATTTCCAATTTCCCTTCACATAGGGATGATCAGTTTCAAGTAGAGCAATACCCCGTTTTGTGTTGATGCTTTTTGGTTCGTTTCTACGTCATTAATTATTTAGGGAACAAACTTTTTTCTGCATTGTCTAAGATCTCAGTTCTGCATCGTTTAATTTTGCCTCATCCGCCCGGTTTTATTGATGAGAGAATTCATACTCCTCTTCATTGTGTATTCTTTGTGGGGGAAAAAAGAACAATGGCTACAAAAATAAGTATGTTGTCTTCTCCCTCTGAACAGGAATGCCAGAAGAGGAGGAAGGCTGTTCCTTTAAGTACGAAGACGAAAGCAATTGAAAGATTTCATAAAGGTAAATGTGTAGTAGGTTTTGGTTTTCAAAAGATTTAAAGTTCTTAATCTTTGTCTATACATGTTCATGACCATTTATTTTGAATATTGCTTTAATTTTATACATATATTTTTAGTTTGTATTTTACATAGAAAGGTGCGTTTATTTTGTATTTTTCTTGAAGTAAGTTTGTATTCTGTGAGTTTCTAAGAGCTTTGAAGGCATCCTCAATTATAACAGAGACTTCTAGTACAATCCTTTTGTGTCTTTTTGTTTGTGTCATGGTTTTCAAGAGTGCATCCTCGACGCAAAACGGGGTATTACTGTATCCACGCACCACACACAAAACATGCAGACGGTTACTGCAACTTACTCTCCTAGACTTCAATCAGGAAAGGCAGTAGGGAGAGAGAAGCAGAGCGTAAAAGGTAGACAGAAGGTCTTGGTTAGATTTCTTAAGAAAGCCATGCATTAGACAGGGAATATATTCAGGGTTAAACATAACACAATTAGACACGTCTCACACATATTCAATATTGAGCCCAAAACAATTCTCACACTGTTTCACCCAAGTCCTGCTTTAATTACAAAATAAGATTCTTCAAGCAAAGTAACTCATCTCCCTTTATTTTTGAATATCCTTTGATTTGAAAGAAAAAAAAATGGATATGAAGATTTAAACAAGAAAAGCGATACTTAGAATTAACTAATAAGACATCCATGTTGAAATGAAGACATCTATGAATATATCGAAGATCTGAATAACCCCTTGCAGTAATGACCTTTACAACATGTCATAACTTATCAGCAATACAATTGATGGCTTGCTATTTTAGTTTTTTTCCGGCACAAAAGCAGTCTATGGTACACAAATAAAAAATATATATATATTTTAAATGTATAACTCAAATGTGCCTTCCTGGTGTTGGAGGATTTTTATTTAACCTTACTTGTCCTTCAGCCATGATATCAGTGGACTGAAGAGACACAATCACACTGAGCTTTGATTCTGAGTACTTTATTTCTGTACTGCAAAATAACACTGGAAGATGAAAATAGTTCCTAAGGGCTATGACCTAATCTGCCTGGATAGACAAAATGTCGCTCTTGCAGTGACAGACCAGGAACCCCCCAGTTATTTCTACTCCTCTTTAGTCAATTCTGCAAATCCACTACACGTGCCTGGTACAGTTAACAAACAGCACGGTCACCAGGGCATTTCTATGTGATTTCTCATGGCAAAATCCACTGATATTCCCTCAATTAAACAAAAAAAATAAATAAACCACAGGTGCTGTGGTTCAGACAAAAAGAAACAGCAAGCAAACAAACAACAACAGCAGAGCCACAGAAGATGTGGATCTTAAGGCAATAACAGGATAGAATAGGATTATACATTGCTTACAAATTGGCACAATTTCACTCTTGCAAGAGAATGGGGATGAGCACAGAACTCAAATTTGTGACATTCACAATTATTTTTCAGTATTATTCAGAATGTCTAAAGAAAGTCTGATAAAAAGAGCCATTATATCTATGCCTATATTTTAACAGATTTTTGGCAGGTATTTGTATAGTCTTAAACAATCAAAACTGATTGCAAACTGATTGCAAACGCCTTGTTTTCAGTTAAAGGTATTTATAGAGCAGTACATAAGGTAACTATAGCTCTAAAACAGATGGTTCTTGATTTGTTACAAACAATATGGAGAAAAAGGCTGGGTCCTAGAACCAGACCTGTGGGCCGACCTGTGAGACTAGCTAAATGCCTGAAAGGAGTGTTGCCATTTCTAACTTTACACACTGGCATTACACTGAGCAGTCAGTGTGGCACAACACTGGTTACCAGCAAGGCCTACTTTACACTGGCTACCAGCATGGTACAGCACTGGCAACTCTGAAGGCTGAACCACAGTAATTATGTTTCACTGCACTGAACAGGTTAACTGATGTATTTATTTTTAAAGCAGATGTCAAGTCACAGTCTACCAGGGATTTTACCAAATTAAAACCGTAAAACTTTTGATTTGAAACATTATGAGAAATGTGGAAGGAATTGTTCTAAATTATTGGTTTGTTTATTTATATTTTAATACCAAATGCTTTTGTCACACAAAGGTATTTAAAATCATGTTCTTTAAGTCTTTCGTCAAGATCTTGCACCTAAACTTGGAGGTGAAAAAGACTTGCATGTCTATTTATGCATTTTAGAAGCCTGTTTTTTATTATTTTTATCACTCGATTTCTTATTCGGGGTGACTTACAATTGTTACAAAATATAACTTTTTTTTTTTTCCCCAACATTTGTATCCATTTATACAGCTGGGCATTTACTGGAGCAATCTAAGTAAATTCCCTTGCAGGGTACAAGGGTACAGCAGTAGTGCCCCCACATGGGACTGAACCCATGACCCTGTGCTCCAAAGTCCACTATTGGGAAGTTAACTGGCTATCAAGGATAAAACTTTTCAGATTAATTAATTATTCATTTCTCTAGGGTTACTGTGCCTGCTACCATGTAAGTGAAACCCCAGCCTCAGCCGGTCTGACTGGGCTCGAGGCAGCCAGCCCGCAATGCGCTGTGCCTACCTCCTTCTGGTCCAGCTGCAGGGAAGACTTGATCAGGTCTCGCAAGGCCGTCAGCTGTTTCTTCTCTTCATCTTGGGTCTGCTTGATCTAAGGCATACACAAAAAATGGCTGTATATATAGAATACTGTTTTGTATACATAACAACCCCACTTAAATATCACAAGTTTTATTTAATGCACACCTGCATAAAGACATGATGAATGCTCCTCAGACTGGGTATGTTTGATGACTATACATGCAGCCAGATGTGACATGCCTGTTGTCTGCCCCCGGGGTACATACAGCAGTATTTGGCAATGTAATGTTTACTGGGGTTTGATATTTCGAAATCAGAAGTTTATATTCCTAGAGGCTTCCACAAGTGCTAAAACAAAAAGAATTAGGAAAGAAGGAAAACAATGCAAAAATGCAAGGATATGCCCTGACACAGGCCACTGAACAATTTGCAGGCATTACTTACATTGTATAGATCGGCAGCCAGCTTCTCAATGTACTGTTTCAACTTGTCTGCGGTTTTTAAGCCATCTTGGAAAAAACTGAAAAACAAAAACAAAAATGTTCAGTTTCTGTAGACCGATCCGGAGAAATATCCAGTGTTCATATCTGAGGAAAACGTATTCCAACTCACCATTTGCAACAAGTGGCAGCATGAGGCTATTTAAAAAAGGGATTCCTTATATATAAATAAAATATTCCTTCATATTTTACACAATTATTTCCCCCCCCCCCATTTACATTCAGTATATATTTGATAACTGTGCAGGGCAGTGTATGAGAAACTAGTGATGGCGTGATAAAGTCAGAGGAAGGTTGAATGGATTTCTGAGAGTTCACTGTCTTCTGAAGTGGATCAGCTGTCTGAATACCTGAATGATATTTCTCAATTCCACCTATACCAAAGATAAAACATGTATAATAATCATATTACTCTCAGTGATCCCAAATGTTGACTTGTGGCGTATTGGTTAGGGCTCTGGACTCATATGGGTTCGAATCCTGGGTGGGGCAGTGCTGTTGTACCCCTGAGCAAGGTACTTCACTTGGATTGCTCCAGTAAAATGCCCAGCTATATAAATGGGTACAAATGTAAGTCGCCCTGGATAAGAGCATCAGCTAAATGACAAAAATTATAATAATAATAAAAAGTAAATCAAATATCATATCTACAAGCAAAGGCTAGACTCAGTTTCTCTCTCTCCAGTGCATTTCTTTTTAATCATTTTTTTATTTTCTTCATCTTTTATCTTCCGTTTCATTCTCACTCAGGCAAGTTGCAATTGTCTAAAAAATAAATAAATAATAGATATCTATATATTGTTAAATCTGTCATTTTAATTCCTCTCTCTAGACACCATCTCACAGCAGTGGTGGTGTTAATTCTGTAGACTGGGAACAAGTGAGAGACACACTGCTTTTATCACATGTGTAAATCATTACATCTTGCATTTCTCATTTGTTTCGGTGTCACAAATGTAAACCCTATGAAAATATCTTTGGAAAGATGGGTGTTGGTTTTTATTTTTAAGCGTTACTGACTTATGGCATGCAAGTTGCTTTCGCAAACCTCTTTGGATGACTTCAGATTAATATTTAAAAAACTAAAAGACAGAGATATCATTACATCATGGTCACGCAATTTTGTATTTTATTCTTGAGTGCAAGATAAGAGCTCATGTGTTTATAAACACAAAAAGAGTCAAAGGATATAGATGATTAGCAGAAAGTCCATATAACAACCAAGCATCAAGAACACAGTATAAATAGACTTGCCAAGAATGAACTGCCAGTACAGCTAATCTTTTTTTCTTTCTTTCTTGAATGGGGAATCCATGTCTCTCTTCTATAACAAACAACTATCGGTTGTATAAAAGGTATTATAATGCCTAACTGAAATAATGTGATTATAATGCTGTATATAAATAAATATGCTGTACATTTGTCTGTATATTACTGTATTCTTTACAATCAAATACTGTGACATTTTTACTGTATGGTACTGTAAATTGCCTACATTTGAAGGACAGTCATTCTCTGGTAAGGAAGCAGGCATTTAGCAGCATGCAAGCTCCACTTGGAAGCACTATTCATATGGAAGTAGAAATAAATCTACCTGTATTAATTTATGAAGCAGTCTTTGTTAAGATGGTGCATTTAACAATAAGACTTGAGATCATTCCCAAAATCATTGATGTAGTTCAATGTATGTGGATATCACAAAATCACAAAACACTACTAATACTTTACTAAGGCCATAGGGCAGTGTAATGGATCAGTGGGTATAGCACTAATTTAAAATATGGATTGTAAATTGTTGCATTAAATTGAGCTACAATAAGATAAAAAAAAAGCAATACACTGAGCTGAACTAGGGCATAGCCCTTGAGTCAGAAATTAGTTTCTGATTCTTAAACCATCCAAACTCGCCAGTATAACTATCTGTTGAAGACTTTACAGTAGTATACTGGAATAATTACAAAGAACTACATTTTTATTTACACTTTATGGTAACTCCAATGGTACTGAATAATCACAGTAACATCTGCTATGAAATTACTGTACATTTTACTGAAAAAGAATGTAAGCATGCATTAACACCTATAATCTGAACACATTATTTGTTCTCAGTGTTAAATCTCTGATAAAGGTATACATGGCCAAAGTATCCTCTTTCTTATGTAATAATTACTAAAATGGTGGTTATCTTTCAAGTTGAAAGCATTGCTCAAAGGGGGAGGGGTTAAGCCTGTTTCCATGGATACCTCAACAAAACACTTTTCCATCAAAGCTTCCTATGGGTCCCTGCGTGTGGCTCTCAAACACTACTGAAATGGTGGATTTACAATTCAAGACTAAAACTGCTTTCAAAAACTGAGCAAAATTGTTGAAAATAAATAATCTTGAGAATTAGGGCAGAACAATGGTGTGAGAAAATATTACAGAGAATGAAATGTTACATCAAGAGCTGTGGGTCGTTAGAATGTCACAAAGGCAATGAGAAATTTGATCACATTCATAACGGAATTCAAAGAATGAGTGAATGGACAAAAATAGACCATGAAAGACTATTAAACGTGTGTGCCCAGAATGTGTGTAGCTGTGATTGCTAGCTAAATACGTTTGAAGTCAAATGCCAGTAAAAACAAATGTCCTCTGCAGAATGGTCTTCAGTGTTCTGACCACCAGTGTAGATTGTACAATGTTGTAATTTAAGGATCTATAAAAGATCTCAAACTTCATTAACAAATGTCCAGGAAATAGACTGACAGTCTGAATAAAAGCTGCCTAACAATATGAAAGCCCATTTTTACAAACACAAAAAACAGTTTAGCGGACCAGATATTGTAGGCATTAGTGTATTTCGCATCACCCTCCCGAATCAGAAGCATTTAGATTGATTAACTTAATTCTCATCAGTTCACCTCCTTGTTGAGCACAAGCCTTTAAGTAATTTAATTTAGTTATCATAATGACAAATCTGCTTATTTTTTAAATATAGTTTGAACTTGCGCCTCATTATTTCATTAATTCACAATTACAGAAGACATTTCTTTGGAACAAAAGATCCAAATTGCCTTTTTATCTACATAATAGGACTTCTCTAGAATTCAATATGCATTCAGATTGCCTACCTTTTTGTTCCCCCCACCCCCTTTGCTTCCTCACAGTTCTACGAGATTAAACACTTACTACTTCCTCGTTTCTTATAATTCAAACATGCAATAAAGGAAACAAATGCTCCAGGACATTAATACTAACAAGGAAATTGATTTGTGAAAATCAGAAAATGTAAGGTTGCGAGGAGCCTACAAGAAAAGAAAAGTGCTTCACCAGCAAAAGACAGTGAGCAGTGTAGGCCCTATGGTTCTCCTAGACTGACCGAGTTTTATCCTTAATGAAAGCATATTTAATTGAAGATGACAGCTGGAAAACATAGGTTCGCTCCTAGGTAATTTAATGATGGCTGATTCAATATAATGCTGCACTGAACTTGCTGTTCATAGCACAGGTCATTATAAATTATTTCTGTGCTGGTCTGCTCAGTTCTTCTTGCCTGGCTGGAGCTGAGCTAATTACAGTACCACAAGGGTTGACCTCATAGTTCTTCAACTTCTCAAGCTGCTCTCTAGTGTGTACAAAGTTAGCCCAAATTAACTCGGCAAAGGCCACACATTTGGACAGCAGCCACATTCTTGTGCATGAAAAACCCCGAAACAAAACAAAAAGGGAAAACTCCTGACATCTAAATAAGAATTACTGTGACAATCTACAGTTTCACCCCTTGTTGTACATTGCATTTTGTTATATGCAAAAAATGTATTTTTGTTTTTTTAATATCATATGTGATCTGTAAATATGCTAACACACTCTACTGCTTTAACTCATATATCAGTTGGCATACAGGCTTCCGTGTTAAAACTCAGGATTCACGGATTCCTTCACGCTCAGCTTTCAGAAATCCTTTCCCAATCTGCTCTTAACAGAACAGAAGGTAACCATGACAAACTAACACCTAACTCCACAGAACAACATGAACAGAGAGAAGAGAGTCAAGAAGTCAAGTAAGAAAATGCTATTTTTAACATTCAAGTTTAAGGGATTTTTGTTTCCAGGAAGAATTTAATGAACATAAAAGGAAAGGCGATACAAGGATATTTGAATACATAAGTGAAGTCTGTGCCATGTTTTCATATAAAATCATGTTCTATGATGACAGAATGCGTATCAACATATAGAATTTCATGTATATATAATGTCATAAAAACAATTTACTTTAATAAGACTACAAATGTTGGAAATGTGTAAATGAAACAAAACACAAATACAAATTTTATTTGTTGTTTAGTAGACTAATGACTGGAAAATAATTCTCTCTATTAGAAAACTGTGTGAAAACTGTCCTGACAGCCCAACAGACTCTACAGGATACCAGACTTTGGACACTTGGAGTTGGTTAAAGTGTTTACTTACTTGCATTGTGCGTGGTAATACTTGATTAGGTTTTGAAGAAGATCCACCCCCTTCTTTGTCTTGATTTCATTCACTTTAATGAGATACTAAAAGAGAAAAAAAAGGTACAAATTAATGCAGATTACTCTAAAATCTTTCTAAAGCAGTAGGAGTTTCCTTGAAAGCCACAATTCAAATTCAAATTAAATAACATTTCCAGTTGACAAGTCCTTGTGCATCATGTTAAAAAACAGTTGACTGTTGAACAACTGTGATAGAATGTAGTGGGAAACAGAATGCAAGCATACCATTTGTTTGTGATGTGTTTTTATTTCACATTCATTTATTTAGGAATAATAGGACAACATGTGATCAATGCCCTAAAAAATGATGACACAAAAATGAAAAACAGAGATGTGATTATCAAGAGTGGAAGAATTCAACCAAAGAAAAAACCCTGATATAGTAGTGATGTTAGCAGTAAATAAGGTCTCAATGAACACAAGTGAAATACCACATGTGCTTCCAGAAGCTTATATACAGCTTATGCAATAAAGATGTAGAATGCAAAAACACCTGGAGATGATGGAACAGTGGAGATCCTAAAAAAAGCTGGAGAAGAAACAGAAAATTCTTTGCACAAAGTGTCTCAGAATTAACAATGGAAAACACAACTATTACCATCACAAAGGTGTTAACACATTTCCTTCACCAAGTAAATGTAACATGAAGGATCATACTCAAGACGTCTGAGACGTCAAAGAAATCAAAACATTGAGGAAACCTACATTAACCGTATTAAATACATCTACAAGAATGTCATATCAACATTCCTACTCCACCAAGACACTGACAAGATCAAGATCTGCAAAGGAGTAGGTCAAGGAGATACAATCTCTCCAAAACTTGTCATGGCAAGACTTGAAGAAAATTGAATCAAGATTAAAGGAGCTCACTTGAACAACCTATTATTTCACAATGACATCATTATGTTTGTAAAAGCACCTGAACACCTGCAACTTCGAATTCTAGGATTCGATAAGGAATAAGGAAACTGGTCTCAAAATGAACTTGCATAAGACCAAAGTCAGGTTCAACAGCTTTGTCAAAACTAATAAAATTGAAGCAGATTGAAAGATAATTGAAGTCAAAAGCTGTCTACCTTGGACAACAAATTATTTCAGATGGAGACCTTATAGATGAAATCAAAAGAAGAGTAAAAATGGGATGGAGTGCATTTGGAAGGAATGGCATGCTAATGAAAGGGAATTGTATGATCAAAATATACTACCAGGGCTCACTAATGGATTTGAAATCTGGCAACTATAATTATAATTATCCCGAAATTGCAAACACAAAGAGGCATAGAAAGAAGTATAATTTTAATAATAATAAGAAACATAAAAACAAATACATGGATCTGAGAACAAACACACATATGTAACATTATTGCAAGATAATATGGGCCAGACATATTGCAAGAAGAATAGAACAAAGATGGACAGAAGTTGTTAAGGAATGGACAACAACATGAAAAAAAGGAAACCATATAAGAGATGGGAAGATAAGCAGCTCTGATGGCATCACTTGGAAAAGAGAGACTGTACATCAATAATCAGTGGAAACCTCTTGGGGAGACCTTTAAAAAAGGTGCTAACTTAAAATATAATGTATAATTAGGGGTTCAGATTTTCGGGTTTTATTTTTCCATGATTCAGGTAAAACCCTAAAACTCTCAAGAATTTGAAATGGCTGTCAGCGAATCAGTGGAAAACTACTGCAGGCAACTGCTTCAATTGCCCAAGAATAATATAGCAATGCTGATGGAAAACTTAAATAACCAGTTCAAAAAAATGTGATACTTATACAAATGTTATATTTTTGCAGGGCATTGTAGAGTTACGATTTGTGCTTCAGTTGTTGTTTATTTGTAGAATGTGTTTAAGATGAGATTGAGATGTAGAACATTTCAATTCTAATCAGTCAATTCTTCTTTCTGACACAAAGCAAAGTAATCACCAGCCAGCCAGCATGAAATAAGACTAAGACAAGAAAAACTGCTCACCTCGCACATCTGCAGCTGAAAGAGTCGCCTTTCCTTTTCCATCTCCTCTGCTATCTCTGCTCCCGTGATCTCCGTGCGGATCATCCCATGTTGCTTGGCATGCTCCCGCTTCTCTTTCTCAATTTTTGTACTGTACAAAAAGTGAACACAAAGTTAGTAAACACATCCACTGTACCAACCTCTCCTTGGTTGCTTTTACTGTTCAATTTCTCCACTTCGACTCTTCAGAAGAAGACAGAATAGCAACTTAAAATGAATGAACCCGGGGTCTAGGTAGTTGATTCAATGATGTTTCAAGTGCTTCACCTGAATTTGCAGGTTGGTGGTCTCAGTATTGAACTTGTATTGTATGCATTATAACCTAAGACATATATGCCTCGGTTCCACTGTCTAAAGCGTCCGTGCCGTGCCGTGCCGGACACGTCCCAGAGCTTTATGTAAAACCAGGGCATTGTAGCAAGTCCGTCCCCTGTTGTGGGAGGAGCAGAATGATTGTGGGTTTGGTTTGTGTTTCGCTTTAAGAACCAAGACAGAGAACAACACTACAAGCGACAGAGCCTGATGTGGAAAGGACTTTTGTGTCCATTTTATTCTGTATATATATACACATGTATGTTGCTTTACATGATTGGAGACAGCGTAATAAATACACATTTCTGTTAAAAGATATTAGGAAGAGCTAACCATATATACTTTATATTTATAAACTTTATATTTAGACAGGCATTACGTTACCGTAAGAAAATGTTTCCATGTGCAACAATAAAATAAATATTTGCTATTTATTATTATTATTACTGTAATCATCAAGATATGTGCTAGTATATATATTTTAAATGGCCCAACTTGACTCCCTTAACTTATTATTCTTACTATAGATTTGTAACTGCAAACAACACTTTTTGCCGTATTATTTTTAATTTACTTATCAGACGTCCTTAACCAGGGCAAGTTACAGTTGAAACAAAATACACACGTTTCACGATTAATCATACAGTAACAGCAGCTACAATATAGCATGTTATAATGTAACTAAAGTGTGCACGTTTCAGTCATGGCGATTATGGACGCATTTATTAAACCAGTCCTTAATGTTTTAGAGGGAAACCCAGATCTGCTGTATTTATTTATTCATTAATTAAACTTGTCAATGGGCACACGTTAACTGAACGTCCGGTTGTTCATAAAATATTAATAAAATCGGCTGCTACCGATCCGATTATTATCCTTCAGTTTATTGTAACTCGTCGCGGCGCTGCACCGGTCCTGTGAAATCCGTGTTCAGCAAGTTTTTGTTTCTGTATATGAATTTCACTCCATGCTGCTAATAAAACAATTTTTTTTCTGATCGCACACAGCACTTGAGATTATATCTTCCGACGTATTGTAGCTGATCTCTTCCCTGTCTGTCTATAAGTCAACCACACATCTCCGCTTCTGAAAGCAAAGTATTTCCTCAGTGGGCATGACAGATGCTTACGACCATGTCTGGCACCAGATAGTTAATCGTCCACAAAACCTGGAGCCAGTGGAAACGCCCATTTAAGCATCCGGGGCCGGACGCGTCTGTCAGTGGAAACGGGGCAATAGTTAACCAACATTCAAGAACACATTGAATTTGGGAATGCACTGAATACTGGTAATAAGTCTCAGGTGGATATTAATCTTAACAAGAGCAGCAACAATAATTCAGCTTTTAATCCATGATTTGCACTATTTCCCAAAAGAGTTCATATTTGTATTTTATGCAGGAAATTAAAACAATGTGATGGGTGAAAAGTATTGGATGGTTGTGCAGGGTAACCATTATTCTTTACTCATAGTCTGGGTTAATTACTTGACTCCAAAACCTTGAACCCATAAATTAACACAGGCTTCTTGTTAAGCATAAAAACAGTTTAAACATCTGAAAGCACAATAATAAATTCATTTTACGTCCCTTCCCCCTAACAAACCACACACTACAATAAACATATATAAAACTTACAATTTGGCTTCATAATCCTTCCATGCCTTGTCAAATGGCTTTTTTATGTCCTAAAAAAACATAATAAAAACAAAAACCAATACAGAATAATTGTATGTAACTTTAAACACTTACACATTTACATATCAAAAGTGGGTCAGTAAATATATATTGTGCTTAAAGAAGTAATCTTCAGAAAATGAAATTATTGAACTGAATAATATATTCTACACTTGCATAAAATAAACATAACTTTGTTAATGAAACTAAATTCTTGGTTTACAGTTACCCAAGATGTGAAATACAGTCTGTTAATACTAGAAAATAAATGTCAAGCATAGGAAAATTAAAGTCATAAAAGTTCTAGCATTTTCACATTATTTTTTATGATGTAATATATTACTCCAGGACAAAGAAAGTAATTTCCAGCGCATATAAAAATGTATTGATTCTCATCTTGAATTGCCAAAATAAGTGTGTATTAAAACAAAACAATCTGATGAGGTATATTTTAAAGACATCAGCAGCATTTAATTTCAAGGGGAAAAGTAGCACCAAGACTGCAAAGTGATCCTAACAAATTTATATAATTCGTGTCTTTCAAAGAGCTGACATTAAATGGTGTCCTATACTAATTTGATTAATTGAAAGTGTAACTATAGTGACTGAGTTACATTAAAGGGGTTTTAAAAATGCTCTTATAACTTATTTTGCCTCTTCAAAATAATTCTGTGGGTGTCAGTGCTAGTGGGCGTCTGCAGTTAATTGGATAAAACCAGTTCCATCTCATCTCAGCATCTGCTGACTTGACAAATATTTCGTGGTATATTTAAGCAATGCATTCATGCAAGGAGAACACCACAGTAGTGGGAAAAATTGGAAGTGCTATAACTTATGGTCTCAGCAGATTTCACTTTGTTTTTTAAAATATATAATTCATTGCAAAGCAATAGAATAAGTCATTTGAAAATTAAACAAACAATATAATACTTTACCACAGACCTTAAATGGACAATAAGTGAAATTGCAAATCAAGGATCGTTTTGGTAAATGTGTGCTCCTGAAAATAATATGAGGGCACTATACTAAATTAAGAGATTTAAAATGATCAATACAGAGCCAGGTGGCTAAGCAACTTCTTTTGATCAGAAATGAGGGAGTAACAACATGGGTCAGAGCAGCATATCAACTGTGGTGGTAAGGGCAGAAAAACTATTCCCCCATGAGCAGACTTCAAACACTGGCCTGCATGAGCTGGCAGCCACAATCTTACCCCTTTCACTCCTTTGAGATCTCCTTTCAGCAGCGAATCCAGGGTGAAGATGACATTATGGCTCAAGCTCTGGAGCTGGAATGGAGAAGCATGCTAGTGAGAATGACACCATAATAATAGCACAAAATTAATTTCAAGGAGAAGAAACCTAGAGCTGTAAATTCCAAACAGAACAGAGAAGATACCAGATAGTAATCAAAGAACATTGGTTGATGTTATGGATGCATTAAAATTATAATACAGAAAAATTTCAAAAATTAAACTATTGACAGAAGTCAAAATAAACTACACAGAAACCTGGCACAGGTTTGGTAGACACGAGCAAGTACAGAATACAGGGCAAGATTCTGTTAACGGATGGTTTAGGGGTAGAATGTAGCTTTTATAAATCATTTAGAAGAGAGATGGTTTTGAAAAGTGACTCTCAAAATACATACACACCTCAACCCCCGATATCATGCGATACGATATATAACCTCATATATTGTTTACTGTCTTGTATACACTTGTGTAAATTGGAATTTGTAAAATGTATTATGCCTTGAACTGCACTTCGTATTGCTCTTTTATTTTGTAAGTCGCCCTGGACAAGGGTGTCTGTTAAGAAATAAATAATAATAATAATAATAATAATAATAATAATAATAATAATAAGGTAAAGCAAAAATAGTTTTGAAAGTTGAAACAAAGCCAAGCACATTTACAACATTTTTAAACTTTAACTCCAATCCTTACTGCATAAACAATTGTCTGTGAATTGTGCATTTTCCTAAGTATTACATGCAAACCAAATGATTGATGTCTGATGAAACCTGGCCACATGGTTGCATTTAGCAGGGTTTAGTACCGCTGTTGTCATTACATATCATCTTTTAAGTAAGCTAATCAAATATTTGTTGTAATTAAGAGAAAGGGGATACAATTAAACCACTGTAGAACAGATTTATCTACTGCATACACTGTGTTAGTTCTAACAACAATGACGACAACTACTACTGGAAATGCTCGAGGCAAAAGCAAGTTCGATTGTCTGGTACCTGAGGGGAAGTGCAGGAGGGCGTTAGGTGTGCTTATGAGCAAAGGAGTATCGTGAATATAGACTTTCTTCTCCATTGAGAAACCGATCTGGATAACGGACCTTGGACTGGACATTGACCATGAACTACAAGACCCCCCATTATGAACCAAGGAAACGAGACCGCCTTCTGAACTGGATTGTTTGCCGAGTGTTTTATTCGGGAATTGGAGAAGTGGCCTGAACATTGTTAGGTTTACAAGAATTGTGTTAGTCAAGCCCCACACCTGGGTCAGGCATTATTTTTAGCTGTCCAGCCTTACACACACACACACACACACACACATATACTGTATACTGTAAATGTAAACTTATGTCCCTTAAGAGGTCTTTCTCTCCTCTTACACACATCACTCAACTCATTGAGTGTTACAAATAAACTGCCATTGCAAAACGTGTGGCAATCTTTAAATAAGCCAAAGATCTTTACTGCCTGAGCTGCGTTTAAGAACCAATTTGTTTCCATAGCTTCATGTATATAAAAAGACAAACTTCTAACTTCTTCTAGGCCTACAGAGCATGGCACTCTAACAAGACCTGTCCTTCAGTCTATGGAGTATCATTGCTGTAGGGATGTTATTCTAGTAAAGATATCTCCCTTTGAAGGCATGGTGAAAGCAGTGTGTACACGGCGTTACACCACAGGACAGACACAGCTGTTCCTCCCATTTCATAAAAGGCTCAGGAATGGATATTTCACAAACAATGTGATGAGTTTTTTGTTGTTTTTCTTTTACAAAAAAAGATAGACCTTTAACAAAAGTATCAGGTTTCTGCAGAGCATTCAATAATATGTAAGTAGCACTTAAATAACTGAGCTTCTTTAAGCCCAAGATGAAGTTCAGGATGCGTTTCCTGCTTACCTTCCGTACTTTTGTTCTTAATATATCCACACATACTGCTGGCATGACATAGCTTCCTCTGCCCTCCATTTAACAAAACAATATGTGATAATATTTCATTGTCCACTTAAAGGCCCTTTTCAATGAAAAGCTAATCAGAATGCACATCTTTTGATTTAACATGTTCCTACTTTCTGTGCAGATTTAAGTCTCTTTCAGTAAGAAGATATGAACTATATCGAGGTACAAAGAAAATGTAACATCAAAGCATGCTGTTCAATTAAAAACCAGTAAAGCCTGCCTTTCTTACAGACTTGGATTACTGTGAATGAGACACAAATCATGTCCTCTGCATAACCTTTATACCATTTACTGAAAACACAAATATTCAAGAGCTTTAAAAATCACATGTGTTCTCCCTAACTCTCTAGCTCCATGGCCCAGAATGGGGTTCATGTTGGGAGAGAGAAATGTAATTCCCAAGCCCAGTACTGTGAAAAGCTGACATGACAATGATCTAGGCATACATAGAGACAAGACAAGTTTTTTGCCATATTTTCAGAAAGTCTTTCTTGTCATATTTTTTGAAATTGAATAGTGCAGTTTATTGTCAAGACCCTAAAGACAAACCAGTTAGGATCAGCTATACACAATGCAAACCAGAGGCTTACCAAATTTTTCAGCAGAGCGGACAACTCCTTGGTGAGGGTAGAAAACTTCACAAAAGCTGTTCCCAGGTCTGGGTTGTCACGGCTAATGAAATTACTTCCAAATTTATCCAGAGCTTGTGCATAGTTCTCTTCATTTTGAACATGATCTGTGGAGTGGGGAAAAGGCAAATAAGTTACATCCTACACAATTATTTCAAAGCAGATTGGACCAAGTTGTAGCCGTACTAGCAATGCTTGTGTGGGTGTCTGTCAATGTCCAGTAAACACAGGTGAAGTGTGTGGGTCTTCAACTACAAAGTCAAGTTGTATATTGGATATATATATAGACTTACGTACGTTGCCAAACTGTTTGTTATTGATTTCTGATTTGATAAGCTGTGAAATGTCATTATATGTCAACTTATGAACTTTGCTAAACCAATAGGCTGCTTGTTTCACACTCCATTGCCACAACTAGACTCTACATATACAAACACATACATAAAAACAAAGACTTAACACATTGAATGCAGACGCCAGAGTTTGAAGAGCTAACTGTACCATGCATGGCACTACCAAACTGAAGTCTAAGGGGTAGTAGTCCCATCCTAAGAGAAAATGTATTATACACCACAAAATACTAAAAACTAAAACCAAAAACACCATGGATGGGCCGCACAAACAACCTTAATTACTTAGATGGAATCAAAGCCTAAGAGTTTCGATCATCTGTTAGTTGAAAGAGCTTAGTCATCTCTGTGCCACATTATCAGCTCATCTGCTTCCCAAAACTAATAAAAACAGAGATTTTGTGGGCTGTGGGAAAGATAACGAGCAAAGACTAGGCTTACATTTAAAATAAAACAAAAAATGTTTCTAGCTGGCTGTTCTGATTATATTTAGGATTTCATAATAACAGTGCAGTCCGTCACAGAAAAAGTAATTGCTCACTGGAGTTCCTGTTTTGAGGAAGCATATCAAGCACTGTTTGCTTACTAGTAGTTATTTTATCTCAAAATCTCAACCAGTTGTCTTTATAAGGAGGCCAGAGGCATTATCAGATTAAAGTGTTTATACAAACCTAAATAAGAATATTTGTGTTTGCTTTCCCAAATGATTGAAAGATTATATTGTCAGAGAAAGTGACTTTTGACCACTATGGCAGAAGCAACTATTCAGCCCTTTAGAAACGTTTTCTTCTCAGTTATTAATTAGGGCAGTGGTTTTCAAACCGGTCCTGGAGTACCCCCTGCCCTGCTGGTTTTTGTTCCAACTGAGATCTTAATTGCTTAATTGAATCTTTAATTGACCTAACAAAGCAATATACCATTCAATTAAGTAATTAAGACCTAGGTTGGAACAAAAACCAGCAGGGCAGGGGGTACTGCAGAACTGGTTTGAAAACCCCTGATTTAGGGTGAAAGGTGATTGAAAAAATATATACCAATCTGTGTCATCGTTGTGTGCTTGGGGACACTGTCACTTTCTATGATGCTTTCGTTACAGTCACAAAAAGCTAATATGAATTGTCTCCAAAATGCACAACGTACATTTATAGAAACATTTATAGAAAACAACTGAACTGTATTCCATCACTTGGAGATCCTGGCAATTAAGCAAAGGTATTTAAAATTACATTGATGAGTTGATATGGAGCTTTTAATGCAAATGTAGTATAGATAACTTGGTAGCACTAGATTTAAGTTACACACAATTAAAAAAATAATAGCTGGAATCAGATCTTCCTGAAAACCATAGTACTGAACCTTTTAAAGTTCCAGCCTAATACCCAAGAACAGACGTTGTACATCATACACAATAGCAACACAGTCCTATGACTGTTCAGGGCCATGTTCACAGAGCTACAATACGGATAGGTTGAAAGCATCATCTTATATTAATTGCATTAAAATAAAACACATAAAAAATAAAAAATAAACTATAAGCTATACAATATGACAGAACATACTTGACCAGCCCATATTTTCATAATTACCATTCCCAATTTCATAGCATCATCATACAACAAAGGAAAGAGTCCTTTTAAAGATTGAAAGTGCTAAGATACAGTCCTCTCTTGTTTTCCAGCCTCATCTGGGTTTAATTTTTCATGTTTTATGATATAGATTCCCTTGGCAGAATGACATTATTAGGTCATCTCTCTTTTTTAAACCCCTAATACGGGAAAAAGCACTACACTTCTCTACCAGCAGGTGGCTGGACACCTAGAATATGTCTGCAGCTGAGTGCCAGTACATGTTGGGACATACTTGGTTGTTTAAATGATAATTCAATTGAAAAACAATCACTGAACTTTTACACAAATTTGAAAAGCACACTGTTATGTTACACATCTTTAAAGTTGCTGCTACATATAAATAGATGTTTAGTCCTCTACTTTATTATTTTTAGTGGATTCTACCACACAGATTGGAACCTCATGGATTTCAAATAAAAACAAACATTATCTGAAATTATTTTTTAAAGGGTTTAAATTACACTGCCTCAAAGGATCAGATCAGATTATTTCACTCATTTCTGCCAAATTCACAATTTTCTAAGATTAATAAAATATGCCAAGTACATAATGCTTGGTAAGACATTGCATTTAGTTTTGATGTGTAATATTTGAGTTGAAAAAAATTACTAGGACTGAAGTCAGGGGAGTTTCTAGACTTCAAGTTTTAGGGGGGCTTTGAAAGGTGTCCAGGATTGGGGGGTTGCTGACAGTGTTTTGCAGAGTTACTTTGTCATTCTTGGATTCTTTTGTTGTATTAGTTTTAGGGAGGCTGAGAGAAAATACAAGGGGTAGC
Source organism: Amia ocellicauda (assembly GCF_036373705.1). Lineage (NCBI taxonomy): Eukaryota > Metazoa > Chordata > Actinopteri > Amiiformes > Amiidae > Amia > Amia ocellicauda. The sequence goes on along the minus strand of NC_089851.1, from coordinate 38,783,086 downwards.
TGATGGTGTTCTGTTGGACTGTTTGACCGTGCCGTTACTTCATAATCTTATTTTATTTTGGGGGGTGGGGGGGGGCTGAGAAAATACAGGGTAGACTGTGTGGGTGCAGCAGCACCTCACCTTCCACTCTGGTAGGTATATCTGTGAAGGTTGCAAATACAGATCTTATGCTTCATTCAGAGAATTTATTAAGCCACACATGCAACCAGACTTTGTGGTACTACTACTGACCAGCAGCACTCAATCCCCAATCCCTTGTGTATCTGCATCAGAGTTTAAGTTGATCATGGCAAGGAGCCAAAGCCTCCCTGCAAAAGTCTACAGCCACATGCAGTAATTGTCTACTATCGGATGTTTATAATAGAGGGCAAAGGTCACCTGTGGTTGATTTGTTTTGTTCTTGTGTTTTCATGCAATGACCCTGGTTATAATATCACACACTGCCAAATGCAACTGACATATTTGGTAAATAAAGCCTTCAAAACAGACCTGTCAAAATCTTTAAATCATTGTAATAGCTATACATTATGTCACAGCGGCAAAAGAAGCAGTACTGAGCCCTTCTAGCCCAGCGGGAGTCTGGGGATGAGAGGAGAGGACCTGGGATCATTTCAAAATGGCCTTTGTTTGATTGCAAAGTGGGGAAAAAGGCAGAAATATACTACTTAAGACCAATTATAAAATTAGTATATAAAATATAAATAGGCTATTAGTGTGTTTCAGTAATCCTTCTTTAGCTCAGATTGAAGACTATCTAAACTGATCTTAGCTACTGGCACCACATCTGTTCATCTCTCCAGTGAAATGAAGACTGACTCACAACACACAATGCAACTGCGGTGAAGTGTCTTTCCAACTGTTCCCAACCGAGTCTAGTACTGCCAATCGCCCTTTATTGGGCAGGGACATCTCCTGTGGTAGTGACACATGAACATGAACATGAAGTGAACATGCCTGCTTACAGAAAAACACACACGGCTAACAGAAGAGGAGCAGAGTAGTGACAGGTCTCTACAGGTCCACTTCCTTTAATTAAAAGCTGTTTAACTGCAAACCACATACACAATTTAAGCCTATATCTATATCTATATATAAAATAGCCTTTGAGATTTGCTTCCTGTCTTCCTCTGTATATCTATTTGCCTGTCATTTAGTTCTAGCTTTTCATAGAAAAACAGACTGAGGTTACTTACTTAATTATCACAGTATTTTATATGTTAAAATCTGTGTTTTAAAAGCAGAGCACAATGGTGTAGTCAGAATTCTATTTTTAAAAATGTACCATCTGTACTTATCCAGATTACAGTTGTATTTGTCTTGTTTACAAACAGAACATTACCGAGCTGGAGAAAATAAACAATTAAATTATTCTCCACCCGTTGATAGTATTTTTGATCCTCACAAAAAAGGCTTACAAAGTAGTAGAGAGTTTGAAGGTCATCTCTGTCTTTTTCAATTGTTAATATCCTATTCAGAGATTCACGTTATCTTATAGCAGTCGTAATAATGAGAATAATAGTAATAACAAACTGTACACGTCCATTCAGTATGTGGCTTTTGAGGATGATCAGAACTGGTCATACATAACTTTAGGGGTTCATTTCTGTTTTGGGGTATTTACTTTTCATTATAAAAATGTAATTGTTCAAAGCTTCTACACAGCCTTGTGTACAGAAGTGGAATTCTGGCCCATATTCTGTATCGTATTCCGGCTCGTATTCCGAACGCTGCAAGCGAATGCGTGGGCGCAGCGTCCTTAGCATCCGAATGCAAGAGTTTCAAGAACAGTGAATAATATAGAAATACATTAGACAGAGAAAAACGCTTTTGCTCAAACGTCAGGAGATTGAAGTCCCATGAAAGGAAAAGTGGCAGAGCACTCTGTGTTGTCACCAGTTAAAGCAGGCAGAGGGGGCCTGAGTGACATAGGCAGCTTTATTATACAAATGCATTCACTGAGTTCCTATGGTAACATCCCGCTTTGGGGAGTATCCTCGACTTGAAAGATAACTCTGGTTATTGCTATCATTTTTGGTTACCAAAAGTATAAGTAATGGCTGGGGCAGTATTCAGCTTCTTTGTACTTTGTACAAAGTACTACTACTTCTATCAGCTGCTGACTTTGTAGTTCCCTATTTAGGCCTAGATTATGCATTTTGAAATTTTGCATTTGAATCATGCTGCTCAAACCAGCAATGTCACAAATGAGAACAGCAGATGAATGAAGACCACAAGAGTTTGTTTAAACACTGATAACCACAAATCAGAGACACAGCAGGGTTCTTACCTTGACCTGAATTGTATATTGCCTTCACAGATTTCTTCACTTTCTGTAGAGCTGTCCTGTCTTGGTCTAAAGCCTGAGGAAGCAAAAACGAAAGAAGACAAAAGTTTAATATTTATGTGAAGTTTATTCTGCTTTCTCAACAGTTTTTAAATTATTCCAGCAATCTTCACTAATTCATGTTGCCATTTTGCACAAACTCATTGAGACAGGTCAGCCTGTCAAGACAGCTCTGTTGGGGGGGTTGCTTCTCCTCAGTGTTGGCAGATATGTCTCATTCAGATTATTTGCGCCAGGTATTTGGATGTATATCCGAGACTGCAATCAGAGCTCTCACCACAGCTGCGCCTCACCTTATTTAACCTCCCTATTTTTCTTTCAACCCCAGACCCCATAGCACCACAGCCCAGCTTCTGCCTTGGAGTGTCGCCGAGACAATTCCCTTGTCCGTTTAGTTTAATTTGACTTTCTTTTGTTAGTTTATTACTTTAGAACTCCTCCATGGGAGTTGGAAGACTCCTCTGCAAGAAGGATATACTTTATTTCATCTACAAACAGAATACAAATGCCTAAAGGCTAACCTTGAACCCTCTGTGTCCTCTACTCCCTGTTACACTGATCTTCTTATTCAATTAGTATCTAGCTGAGTATTCCCTCTGTCCAAAGAAAACCCAAACATGTGTCTAATGGTGCTTTATTACATGTATTTCCTTGTTCTCTGTCCTTGTTCTTGGGAGTGCACTTCTTTTCATAATTTGGGTTTTATAGTTTTAGTAAAAAAAAAAAAAAAAAAAAAAAAAACCTGTCAGGCAGGAGATTCCACACTGCGTGATTGCGGTTTCATAATATTGAATAAAGTTTTTGAAAATTGTTTGGACTCTGGCGCAATCAGTTTGTTAACAGCAGATCTTTCTTTAAAGCAAGAGCATAGATTGAACATCATTTCAAAACCTGCCTGAAAGGTTTTGTGAAAAAGCCTTACTTAAAAACAGGTAGCTTAATAGTAAACGCAAAAACCATAATCAAAACAAAACTAAAAACACAACAATCAAAGCAGTAAATGAAAGCAATTTTAGCACGGCCAGTTTTTCGTACGTGTGGTTTTCGTGACTGCTTCAGCGGTTATCTATCTCAATAGTGTCCATCACCATATACTGTAAACTAACCACCTTCACAGTCTGATGACCAAGTACATCATATAAAACAACAATAGGTAAAAATGCTGTAATGCAAAATATGGGTAAATCTGGACTTTAATAGCACATTATTAAATTACAAAACAATACTGCAAGACATTTACAACTTGTTCACAAAAATTCAGTGCAGGTTTTTAACAAGGTCATAAGGACCGGACATAACATTTCTGAATGTTAAAACTGCTATGCAAAAACATTGTGACTATGAATAATATAATGATAATATTTAAATAGATTTGGTGCAAGAATACTATATATTTTTTTTTTACTGCTGTTTTTCTTGTGTTTAACCAATCTATCATTAATACAAACTATTTCTGTATCCCCAAGATGCTTTGATGACTTGAGTTTGTACTGTTATTTGGCCAGTTAAGGACTCAAGAACTTTGGTGGAGCAAAACCACTGTCAGAGAAATTATCCAATAAATAAATGATGACATCAAGATTAATATAAGAAATTAAAAAGTGCTTCTTAATATTATTAGTATGCACTCCGTTGGCTTATGCCTCTACCAAAGGCCATTTTAGATTCTATTTTCTGTTGGAGTTGTGACACTGTCCTGAGGGAGCCTGCTGCTTTATTTGTTCATTGCATACTCCAGGCCAGGACTGAAAGAGATAAATGTCACTATGTTTTATCATTAGATTAAGTTTTCTGGTTTTAGGAGCTGAGGAAATTGGTATGTACCAGGACCCAAATTACATTTTTGTCAAACTGCAAATTCTAAACCTGCTTAGATACCACTGACTACCGGCTCAGCTTTTGGGATTGGTGCCGTTAGAAGTTTTGATTTAATCCGGGCCTAGATGTGATTATAATATGCATGTGACAGTGAGCGGATTTTGAATGAAAATGTTAAGGTGGATGTAGCACTTAAAAATGATGAGCAGCTGCTATATTTGTGTACACCTTGAGAAAGTGAAGGAATTATTAAAAAAAACGGGGGATTTTCTTTTACCACACCCATGGTTTCATTATTTTTTGTCTTCATCAAATGCAAAGCTGATTTTGTTGGAAAAAAATACTTGACATTAATTATAATACTCTGACAACAAATGCAAAGTGGAAAATAAATAAATAAATCAACTGAAATGTGACTGAAGACCTGCATTGTACCTGATTACTAATAATTTTTACTACCCACCAAAAACAACCAATAATCCCCTAAACCATATAATTCTGAATGATTATGGTTTTGTGCCATTATAGACTATCCTGATTAAGTCAATGTGCGGCTAGTACCATCTTTAGAAGGACAAAAAGGCAATTATTCACCATAATGAAATGATCTACTGAATACATCTCCTCCCATTAACTTGTGGAGCCTCTTCCCTTTCAACACTTTTTTTATTCAAGAGACACAGATAACTTCTGATACCAGTTCTACCGATTACAAATGTACATATTCCTTTAACTATGTAAATTGCATAATGAAAAAGTGAAGAATACTGAGCTATTTTTGGGGAGTTGTGCCATGTACAACCAACTGAACTATAAACTGTGATGTTTGGCAAGCACCCAGTCCTGTTAAAAACTGTGCAGTATTTATTTTAAGAGCATAAGAGGGGTCTTACTCCTACAAGATTGCAATAACATCAGGCTATCTAGTATCTCTTGTGGTAACTAAGTTTCATACATTTTCTGTCTGCTGCTTATTTGTATGTTAGATTTTAAACCCTGCTGGATAGTCGATCTTCCAAGTTTCCTCTCAGGATGATCGCTGTTGGCATGAAGAAAAAAGATTCGGGTATTTGATGTTACTTAGATTTTAAATTTGAGGGCTTTTCAAAGTTACAGTTATAAACCACATTAACAAAAACAATGTTATATTTCTTTGTACTTATTCATGACATGTCCAAAAATAAAGTGTTAAATAGCACCCACCACTCCCTATGCAGTTGAAACTAATACCTTACTGACTATATCAAAGAGTGATAAAGTGTGTTGATGTGTTCCTTTTATTCTTACTATACATTTTCCTTTAAGATCTATATAATGCAAGATTCTACAATCAATATCTGTCAACATCCAGTACACTACCTCACAACCATGTGCATTTGGTTTCATTTCAGAAAGCACAAAAAAGGTCAGCTGCATTTCACCTTTATCATCACGAAACCTATAGATGTTATATGGTAACACCTTGAGTCTGAAATACATGTTGTTTTTCTCATGTAGCAGCGTGTCAGCTTTGACTTGACCTTGGGAGAGGAAGCAGCTCAAGGATCAAAACCAAGACAGCAGCTATTTCACTGCCCAGGGTTTAATTCAATCCTATCAGTGCATTTTCCTTTGTGGGTTCAATCTAATTCATCATTAAGCATTTACTCTTGTAATGATTTGCTCCAGCTGGTATTTTATTTCCCACTGTGGAGCAAAACTAGTACTGCTTAAAAAATAAATGCATAACTCTGAACAGATATTAGTTGTTTCTTTTTAATTCAGTACATATTAAACCGCTGTCAGACACACAAGGAGCAGACATCAGTGTTGCTTTAACTTGTCAGCTCATCAGTTTGAAAGCTTGATGAGTTCATGCCTACAGTAGGAGGTCCAAATAATGAGCGACATGCTGCAAGTTACTCTTTGCTCAACCTTGTGTGTAATTATGTTCAGATTATAAAAATCACTGTGCTAAAGTTATTCTGCATTCTTGTACAAATCCAGGCAAACTCAGCTGGATTCAACGCTGATCAGCTACCATGGGGCATCTAAGCAAATTATGCATCGCACAATAGACCCTATCTGTTTTTATGTTTGTTAGTTTTGGTTATTTTTGTATTATTATTCCTATTAATTTTATTTTGAATCAGGTGTAGCCCAGTCTCAATGGTCACAAATGAGGACTTCTCAGCTCAAGTGTTCCATAATATGTAACTGCAGATCAACAACATTGTCTTAAATGACTCACAACATGGCTGAGTTTGATTTTCAAGCAAGCCATACACAGAAGGACAGTTTTCGACATAATAAAGCATACAAACGTTGTCTGATAACTGTCACACATGCCATAACAAAGTACTGTAATTACATACCTAAGTTAAGCTTTGCAATTAGATGAATCATTGACACACAAAACTAAATTCATAACTGCATACTTCTTCAGCGTTCAGCAATACTGCACTCTTGTCAAAACACTGAGTTTCAAGTTTTGGAAAAAAAACACTAGTCAAGACGTGCAAAAACCTCAGCACGAGGCACAGTACTAGGTGTCGTCAAGCAAGTTTAAGACAGCAAGAATCACAGAAAAACGTCATGTTTCAGCAGCATGGCTTATCCACGAATGCCCAGGTCGTTCTCGCCGGGTCTCCAGGCACTTTCTGATGTCAAGCTTGCGGAGTTAGAGGGCCATTGTTTCAGATACCAGGAACTGTCCTGTCTGTGCTTCAACCTTGTGAAATAATAGGAGACACCTTTCTGGCATGGCTTTTGGGCACATCCACATGGAAAATTTGCATCATCCACTACTTGTACCATTGTTTATCCTTGTATTTAACATCCATTTTAATGTTCATCTAATATTAATTTCTTAGCATGTGTAAAGTACGTTAGGATACTGTATGGTTTATGAAAGCTATTAAAGGCAAATGCACTATTGTAGATTCAATGCACAGCTGGCATCATGGTTAAAAATCAACATTTAAATTATCGTTTACCACATTTCCACAATTTGTTCAAATATTTAGGCTATCAGATTTTTATTTGGCGACAGCAAACCGTTAACCCCCACCCCCACTGCAATACTGAGGTATCTAAGAAAGATTGAGACTTGAGATGTTCAAAAGAAAATGCACCATATTCCTTGTGGAGAAGATAAATGCACACATAAATAAATTAAGTTTGGTTTCCGGTGGGTGATGCAATTTAATTAGCTGAAAGTTCTAAGCGTTCTTCAAGACATAATTAACCACCCAAATGTTTCCCCTAGATGTTTTAATGCCGTGCTTCCCCAATTATTTTCAAACCTCTGCAGCCAGCCATGCCCTTAAGTAACTTCTCTTACCAAGGTTAAATTCCTTTGATCTACTTTGGTCAAAATTACAAGCAAAGTTAAGATCTTTGAGAATAAAGCCTTTTACACTGTAGGTTAGGACACAACCAACACACAACTGAGGGAAACCGGTATTTTGGGTCTGGATTATTGTATTTTTGGAGGAGTAAGACTGCAGTTCTAGAATAGAGAATGCCAACATGTTACATTTGCTAGCATGGGCAGACCAGGAGGATATGTTAATGTCCTAAACAGCAGGGAGTGTCAATATGCAACCATACCTAGACATCTGTACTCTATTAAAGACCCAACAGGTAACCATGGATCAAACGACTTGGCAAAGACTTCTGAGACAGCCACTGCAAATGCACAGCTACACTAAAAAATGGAAGAAACATTTCTGGGAGGGAACTTTAACAATACACAAACAAATATGTATTACATGTATTTATTAAACAGTTTGAAATAATGGACCTCGTTGCTTGTTTGATATTGTGTAATGTATATTTCCAAGCAAGCAATTCCATTATTTAGGCCTTGTTATTGAAAAAGATCAAACAATTTTAAAATGTTATAGTGTCTTCTTAATGGGTGATTCTCACAAAATTCTCATTTCAGAGTGATCATCTTTTAGTTTTTAAAAAAATGATATTGACCAAGAATTTTTTTTTGGAGTATGGTTAGTAGGGTCAAAAGTCACTTTAAATGTTGATTTCAAAGAGACTATTTACTTAAACATTTTAGTGCTTTTTTGTGAATGAAATTTCTCATTACTGCAATAACATTTCACAAGCACGAGCGTGGGACATTTTTTTTTAATTGCTATGATAAAACGTAATTCTAAGCTAGCTATATTAATGGACAAAATAGAATCCTTTACTATATTAATATATTTTATTTTCAAGATTTTCTCATTACCAAAATATACCTCAAGAATGTGATCGTTAAATTTGGGAAAATTCATGTTTAATTAATTACTTACCTTACCACATTTTGTTGAGTTCCAACAACCGCTTAACTCATAGTGCTGGTCTATATTATGGAAAGCTTAATTGAAGGTGCAGTTAAGGTAATGATAATTAAATTATGTCATATTTTGGTAAAGATAAGCAGGTTGTGGTAATGAGAATGAATATTTCGGTAATGAGAGTACCTGAGTAGACTATGTAAAGAGCAACAGTATTTGATTTAATGTTTCATGTAAATCAAATAACAGTGTAAAATGTATAGATATGGTGCAGCATCAATATCAAAGCATAAAGCACTAGAATTGTTTCTTGAATTTAAGTTAATCAGGGCTGACTCCAGGCATAGGCTATACAGGCGCTTACCTGGGCTGACAGCCATCCAGGGGGTTGAGATTAAAAAAAATATTACTTGATTGTATGCCAAATATTGCCTACGGTTGAATTAGTCCTAATATAAATATGATATTTAATGTAGTTGAAGACCCCTAGACCCTCCTCTGTACCATTTACTCTGATAATTAATCTCATTCCACACCTTTACTTAAAGCTGGTACCATCAAAGTCAGCCCTGAAATTATTAGTACTATTATAATATATATATCTAAAAAAAAAAAAAAAAATCAGAAAAGACCATTGTGTAGGAAAGTGGAAAAAAAATGTATTCTGTGTTTCATATTAAAGGCAATATAATATCCATAATATGATATATCCATATGATAAAACGACTTTAAAAACCTAAATAATTATATAAAAGTATCAAGTATTGTGGGCAGATCCAGGATTTGCATTTAGGGCGAGCTCATGAGCGCCGTAGTCATTCTTTAATGGATTTTTGACCTGAACTCTTCTGAGTCAAATGGGTCAAAATTCACACATTTGCAGTGAATAAAACAAATAATGTCTACGTAAAAGCACAGTGACATTTTTGAAAAAACAGTGTACCAATGTATCATCAATAGCGGTAATGAGAATCTATAGTGTCAGGAACAGGGGGTTTATACACAAGTACAACATTTTTAGTGAATAAAAGTGAGGAGACTAGGGTGCATCATTTATCTTCCCCTCTCATTGATGCATCATGGGAGAATAAAACTTTATTGACATTTTGGCTTTATGATTTTGGCAGGGCAATGAACCAATATTGCGGTAATGAGAAATGGGTTGATGGACACCATGTCTTTTCATTATATTATCCACATGATGATGTCTAGATTTAAAAAAATATATATTTTTATAGACATTTGATACAAGATACCATTTTTTTTTGTTTGTTTTTTTAATTTCACTTGTAATACATTAGATGTCCATCTTTTTGAATCAGACCACATTGCAGTAATGAGAAATTAACTGGAAAATGCATAAATAATTTAAAAGATATAATATCTGTGTGCAATACAGAATACATACACCGATCAGCCATAACATTATGACCACTGACAGGTGAAGTGAATAACACTGATAATCTCGTTATCATGGCACCTGTCAGTGGGTGGGATATATTAGGCAGCAAGTGAACATTTTGTCCTCAAAGTTGATGTATTAGAAGCAGGAAAAATGGACAAGCGTAAGGATCTGAGCGACTTTGACAAGGGCCACATTGTGATGGCTAGACGACTGGGTCAGAGCATCTCCAAAACTGCAGCTCTTGTGGGGTGTTCCCGGTCTGCAGTGGTCAGTGTCAAGGAATGAAAAGCGGTGAACCGGCGACAGGGTCATGGGCGGCCAAAGCTCACTGATGCATGTGGGGAGTGAAGGCTGGCCCGTGTGATCCGATCCAACAGACGAGCTACTGTAGCTCAAATTGCTGAAAAAGTGAATGCTGGTTCTGATAGAAAGGTGTCAGAACACACAGTGCATCACAGTTTGATGCGTATGGGGCTGCGTAGCCGCAGACCAGTCAGGGTCCCCATGCTGACCCCTGTCCACTGCCGAAAGCACCTACAATGGGCACGTGAGCATCAGAACTGGACCACGGAGCAATGGAGGAAGGTGGTCAAGGTGTTGACTTGGCCTCCAAATTCCCCAGATCTCAATCCAATCGAGCATCTGTGGGATGTGCTGGACAAACAAGTCCGATCAATGGAGGCCCCACCTCACAATTTACAGGACTGCTGCTGACGTCTTGGTGCCAGATACCACAGCACACCTTCAGAGGTCTAGTGGAGTCCATGCCTCGACGGGTCAGGGCTGTTTTGGTGGCAAAAGGGGGACCTACACAGTATTAGGCAGGTGGTCATAATGTTATGGCTGATCGGTGTATACATCTATTGATTTAAGGTTTTACCATTTACCTACACTAGTTAGGCCTGAAAGTGTTTTTTTCTACATTCTCTGAAGAATCTATATCATTAATTAACATTAAGCAACCTTGAGTTTAATGAATTGCAAATAAACTTTAATATTCTTCCTCCATTAACTTTTGATTTTTGGGAGGACATATTAAAGCAATGAGAATAAACCACTCAACAGTACCACAACTAAAAGCAGGCAAATTCCCTTGTTGCTGCATACTAGGGATATAGTTAAACATTTTTGTATAGTAATTCTCACCCCTGTAATCATTAATAAATTGTTCTTTGTCCTTATCAAAGCATTATTTGCAGTCATACAGACCTAAATGAAAATGTCATTCTGTATTGAAAACAATTTGTTGAGCTCGTTTGTCAGATGGTGATTCAAGGACAGTACCACTGAAATCTAAAGTGGTCAGACTAGAGGCCTAATTTCACTTCAGTGAGCAACATGGGATGCCTATTCACAAGACTTACAACCCTGACAGGCAAAAATGAAAAACATCAGCTAAATTGTACATGTTTTGTTGGAGATAAGACTGAAATAAAGAAGACATAAAAATAAGAAGTCTACCTTGCCTAAAGCAAGGGTCAAAACTGTGACTGGTGTAAATAAAGGACACTCAGTCCAAACTTCCTTTTCACTTGCTTTCATTCGTCATATAAAAAATTAACAGCTATCATCAACTGTAGTTCCAGCTCCTATCAAGGGTGGAACGAACTTGAATTTAACAAGTTCAACTCGGACTGAGATATATTTTTTCCATAATAGCAATCAACCAAAGCTGAGGGGTCAATAACATAACTGCCAGATGCCGTCTTCCTCAAACCCAGTCTGCACATTTGTAATTATTCACTGGATACAATGACTCAAGAATGCATCTTTATAAGCCTCGACCCGAAGAACCTCCCTAATGAAGTTGAGAAATGGCTGACACATAATATAATGCTGCTGTGACTGAAATAGAAGCCTTCATCTGCCAAAAGACTGCATGACCTGGCTCCTTTTCCTGCTCTTGACATTTTCGAAGCTTGACAACTGGATAAGTGTGAGGAATATTAAATTCTAAACCAAACACAAAAAAAATACATAGATGTATAATGCACACATGGGGGGGGTTGTTGTTTATTTTATTGCTCAATATTTATGGATGTGTATGCCCTTTGGTCAGTTTTTGTCCATCAAGCACCACTCATTGAGAACAGAGGGTTTGTAATCCTGTCTTTTTCCACATTATCAAATTCAGAAATGTACTTCATCATTTGAGCAGGACAAAACTGTAAAAGAGACGAGGGCTGAATTGGCAACAATAAAATGCTTAGAGTAAGTACAGCTGCTCATAAGAGTGGTGGGTAGGGCGCAATCAACAAGAGACATTTGCAGAAGATTCACAGGAAAACATTTTCTTGGGAGATGGTTAAGACTTGAATAAATAAAGTTTAAAACCTGGCAGACTCTTACATCCACACTTGTGTATGGCCCATCACTAGCCTACATCTTTAAAAAGGGATAAGAGCAGGAGTGAAGTTCAAGCTTGAAGACAAACACAGTCCCTGGGAGTCAAGGTCACTCCAGGAGGTACTCAGACAGGGATGAGTTGTGCCATCGAAGGACAAGGCATAGATACCCGGGCCAACTGGGTCACTCCAAATCCTGCCAGCTGTCTGCCCACTATGTGACTCTGTGTGGTGCAGACTGGATGCAAAGCTACATTCTTCGGGTTGTAGGAGGCACCCTGCTTTCTGAAAAGAAGCCATTACTTCTTTACAGTGGTAGCAGTGTGATTTTACACAGGACTAAGAACCTTAATAACACAGTGGTCTGGTAGTCAAATTCATGTAAAGTTCAAACCCCAGTATCACTTTTAATTTTGAGGTTTTATTAAGATGTAGCCTAGATGTTTTTGATGACGACTTTGGTGTGCACAGATTTCAAAATGCAATCAAATGTCATAGTAACCTATAAAACTATTATCCACAAGTACCACTATTATATGGATTATACTATGGACCTGATTTCCCCAAAGGTGAAAGTGGACTGACTAATGAATAAGAGCAATATGTAGTTGTATTACTGTAATACGTGTTTTAATACATACAAAATGGTTGCAAAAAGCCACTATAAGATCAGGCCTTATTAATAAAAAAGGTAAAAAAATGTAAAAAACACTCTCTCTCTGCAATCCTTACGTAATTATCAAATAAACAAATCAAAGGCTAGATGCACAATAAAGGGTGATCCCTAGAGGTACGTTTCATTCAGAATTTCTACAATTAATGGACCTGAAAGAAGTATAAATGTTTACTGAATAAGGAAGTGAGGAACTTGTGAACCTCATCTGGGCTGCACAACAGCAACTCAAAGGCTTGAAACCCCAACCTCACGCTGAAGTGTGAAACTGAACCGTACCCACTCATGTATGCACACACAGCTTACGGTTTTCTTTCGGCGTGTTATCAATTTACAGTTGCTAACCAAACAGCTAGGGTTGTTGCACAGTGTTGGTCTTGGCTCAGGAAACAGTTCTTCGGGGCAGCTTGTTCTTCAGTCAGCATTTCTGAATATGCCATGTCAAGGTTTAGGGGACAAGTTTGAAACAAGACTAGCTTAGATATCATTTCACATGACACTCCTTTAGTTGATATGATGCAGTTTGTTGAGTATACTGTATAAGTCCTGCTACACAATGGAATGGGGGAGATTTGTTTTGTTTTTTTTATAATATAGGCCTAGGCATGCATTTTAACAACATGCATTTAAATAACAGTCCTACATGAACTGATCCATAAAACACAGCTCTATCCAAACTAAGAAAATGCATGTGCTTCTGGAAAACACTATATTTTCCTACTTACATTCATTATGATAATTTTCATGACTGGCACATAGCTCTTTCAGGGGGGAAAAAGGTAAAAAAATGTAGTTATCAATTACACATCAGGATGCCACACAGTAGCAATATTTAACTTTTATCTGTTTATTTTTAATTGTAATGCATCGTTGGGTAGAAGTTGGTCTTCAGTGATGCAATATTTTACAGACCATCTGTTTTGTGAAACATTGGGTGTGCATACCTTTGTCTATGGCTATGTTTTCTGGAAGACATGGCAAATTCGAGAGAGAGAGAGAGAGAGAGAGAGAGAGAGAGAGAGAGAGAGAGAGAGGGGTAGCCTTGTTCAGTGCACTTTTAGTTGTTTTAACTTATCTTCAGACTCTTCTACACTATTACAGCAAATGACATTCACCAATACTAAATGTTACGTCATAAGCAGTGCAATTTAGGTTTTAAACAATGTACATAGTCTGGGTCACATAGCAAAGGTTGGTACACAAAAAGGGTTCTCATACAAGCAAATGTCATTCAACCACCAGAAACACATAGACAAAGCACAGGACTTAGCCTATTTATACCTCACAAACTCCCACATCCCAAATTAAAGCACACTCCCACACTTCCTTAAATAGGAACCCCACCCAATAAACAATAAGTGTTCGGCAAATATCCTGTTGAGTGACTAAAACGAGCAGCAGCCAGTTGTATCCTGGGACAAGTAGTCTTATTTGTCCACCATTTTAACAGCCAGGAGAAACTACAAGGTAGCATTTAAAGACAGCCTACTAAGTATGGGCTTTAGTGTGCTGATTTACTGCCCTTCCAGTACTGTACCAAGTTAATTACACTATCAACATTTAAAATGTCAACATTAAATTAGAAATAACTACTATTGATGGATTGATTGATTTAGGCAAAGGCAGATGGCATGTTATGAAATAAACACTTTGGGGGGTGGGGTAGGCATATACGGTTTAAATTTTGTGTATAATGTTAAATTAAAATGCTTTTGAGTTGATACATTAAAAATACATACAACTACAGAAACAGAACTTAAGATCTGCACATACAGGCCTAAAAGTTTACTGGTAATACAGCCAACCCTATAGTAAAAAATCTAGGCATAAGTTTACTTCACTGCCTAGATTGATTGCCTCAATTTGTTTGCATTCCTTTTAATTTCATTTGGAAACTAAAACGAATCACTACATGAGACAATAAGACCCTTACAAAGCTTTTTCCTCACACCCATTACATTAGTTAACAAACACTGAACATCAATGAATAGACCGTGACAATTCACCAGCGTTATGAAATATGACCTAAAGCGGTTGTTTATTAATTTAAAGCATTAAAGAAGACAGAATAAAGCTCAACATTTAACTGAGACTATGTACAGGGCAATTTGGTTAATCTGTTCTTATGCATCTTGTCAGTTTGGGAAGGTTTGTGTGCTGCAAGTCGTGTTTTTTGTGCCTGCCCTCTTTGTTGTCATGGTGAATTACTGAAAAAATATGTTGCATTAACTCACATAACGTTATTTCAACATGTCGAGTTCAAAAACCAGAAAGCAAGCATATACAATTGATTCACAAATATAAACTTTCAGAGAACACAAACTGAACAACAGAAGTCAGCAACATTTCTCTACAAGGCAGCAATAACTAAAGACTTCATAAGTGAAGGCACACCAAGTAAGACCCATCTATTCCTCATCTTGGGAACTATCGCCAGTCCATACAGTGGTGTCAAAACCTGTGAAAGCACCCAGATACTGAGCGACAACGTACAAGACACATTGGCTAAAGTACTTGGCATGCAGTGATGAGACACAGCCATTTCTCCATAGCAACGCACAGTGTCACAGCCGAACAATGTGAAGAATTCCTGGGTAGTGAGATTTCCCCATTTCTGCACCCTTTGCTAAATGAAGGCTGTTAATCCCTAAATCTGTGTATCAGCAACCCTTCTATAATAAAAAGCAATGAGAGAAAAAAAAAAAAAGAATTAGGCCTATGAGCTGGTCTCCACATTTGAGGCCTAACCACCGTAGTTTTTCACATCACATCAATGAGGAGGCACAGAATAAGATGCTAGATTATATGTATGGAATTAACCATGATTTTATGTGGACCCTTCAAAAACCCAATGGCACTATTCCATCATACTTGAATCATGGCAATATAATTATCATTTTCAAAGCTACCATTTCAACTAAAACATGAATATCGATGAGAAAACGCTTCTTAGCTGAAATACTGATGATACGGCCATAGTCTGAAAAAAAAGTCAAGAATACAAAAAAAATTAAAATCCATCAAAACAAGGTATCTAAAAGATAATTATTTTCTTGTCAATAGTGCATTTAAAGTTTAAAAGAGTAAACATTAGCTCATGAGCTTACCATTTTGATTTTGAAGCACATTTATTGTATTTTTACAGGAGTACCCTCTTTAAAGATCTGTAATGGTGTTTTATATAATAGAAAAAGCTTAATTGTTTACTGAATGTGGTGATGAGAAACCAGAAGGAGATATCTCCTAGGTGACCAACTTCTTTACATAGATTATAAATGAAGGCTCAGTTCTAATTTGAATTAATATAATGAGGATTCTAACAAGGTGTAGCTGGCTATATTAAATCAGGAAATTTTAGTGGCAAGATCATTTCCATAAACAATATTTTTTACCATTGATTGAGTCTTCCAGCAGAAAAAACAAAAACAAAAGTAAAATAAAAATGTTATGTAAACCTGGCTAACTACACTCAACAAAAAACTTTCAAAAAATATAAATAAAAAGAACCAATTATCCTAAAATCCCACAGGACTATGACTTTCCAGAGCTTACAAAATGTCATATTGCACAATAAATTCTACCATTCGTGTGTGCAATAAAAATGGTTGCATCATGTTTCCTAGCTGTGCAGTTACGCATATTAAGATTCAGGAAAATGCATGAAAAGAGCAGTATGGTTGTTAAAATGTAAAAAAGAACTGCAGCTTCCAGCCACCGTATACATTCATATTTAAATTTCCTAAGGAGAGCAATGCATATAGATGTACACTTTTTTGTTTTGTAATTTATATGCAAAATTACCACATTTGGTAATGTCCCTTGTTCCCTTTTGAGAGTGCTCTCTCTCTCAAGAAGAGACTAATAATTACAGAGATAACCATCTGTGAATGTACATTTTTCCTATGAACTAAGCATCAGGAGCAGGAGGTTTGTTTGGGTTAAGGCAATACAGAGTAAGACCAAGATTAAATTAAAATGGTCGGCCCACCTGCCAAATGCAAAAATGTAAATCCAGTACTTCAGTTCATTTTTTTGTGTTTGCCAGAATTCCGTGCTTCTGCCCTGTGAAAGCCAACCATCACGTGCATTGTATCAAATAGAGGGGCAAACATTTACAATTGAACTACACCGGACTAAAAACAAGAACAAAAAAAATGTAAAATTGCTTTTTAAAAAGCCTCTCCTCAGAGCAATGGCTGTACTGAATCAATCTTACCCTTTTATTATCAGCCATTTGTTGGTTCTTTTTTGTTTTTAAGCCGCTGCACCCCATTTCATCAAAATAGCCTAAGCTTTTAACTGTCACACAGAAGATTATATTTTTTTAAGTTTAAAAGAGAGCATTATCCAAACAATTTGAATAAAGAAGAGATTTTTCAAAAGCCAGCAATGGAAAAAGTGAAGGCAGTGGTTTGCTTATGCTGGCAGGGATATCATTATGGCACTCATGACAGGAAGTCAATGTGCAGCCAATGCTAGCCCTTGCCAAGGGTGAGAGAGATACTATTAATGTAGCAGTTGCACTACGAGTCTCTCTCAGAAATGCCACAATTCATGGATGCAAACTAGGCCTAATGTGGCTCTCACCCTTTCTTGTAATTCATGGGTTTCCCCAATGCCCATCTTAAAAAACAATTTGAAAAGTAAGAGTATCTAGAGAACTGTGGGATGAGATTTTATCAAGCATCCAGAGACACCCTTTCACATTCGGAACTCTCAAAGGTCCGAGGGAACAAAATGACATTGTATTTAAATTGAGAACAAAACACAGAACTAAGAAGTTTGTTCATTCTTTGGTTTCCACTGTATTTATGTGGAGTAACGTGAGAGATGTGAAGCCAGGGACACTCCTAACATCTGACATTTAAAAAACAAAAAGATTTCTCAGAAATGACAAAGGGCTCCCTTGCTCTAAAGGCAGATGATTTCACAACATGAAATCGCATACGAAATCTATCTTGTAACCAAGCAATACTCTGTCTGCCGCCAGCACAATCTTCAATCTTGATGCAAAGCACAATAACAATAACATAGAGCCATTTCTAAACAATAGAAAGAAACCAAACTAAATGAATAAATAAATACTTAACCAGATGGAAATCCATTCTTAAAAAAAAAAAAAAAAAAAAAGTTTAAGCTACACTGCTACTCCTAATTCCAAAGCCATGTGGCAAACCGAAGCTACTTTTTGTTTTCTAAGACAATAGTGGTGCAATGTTTGAATTTGAACTAAATCTGAGCGAAAATTTTTTACTGTCTTTACAGATTTGAAGTGCAATATCCTCTGCTGCAGAAAGCCCCAAGTTAACTGAATGTACAGAGCTCTCACACTCAAACGTTGGCCAACAATGCAGACATACATGCATGCATGGGGGAAAAAAAATAAATAAAAAAAAAACAATGCTCAATCATACAGCAAAATATTACTGTTGTTGGTCACTTGAAAAGTAGAATTAGATAACATCAATGAAAAGTAATATTATTAGCATCAAATTTAATCTAAGAAATTGCATTGGTGTTATTAAATGTAATATAGCTAGCCGTGCAAAATAAATATTCAATTGTCATAATTAGTCACATTCTGCTTGCGTACATTATCAACACACTAAAGCTGAAACCTGAATGCTGTAAAAATATGTCTGTCTCAGTTTCATCTACATTTCAAGGTGACATCGACCTGCTGATGCTACAGACCTTGATTTCCAGTATTGACTCTGAAGCGATTCATGATTTTGAAACATAGCACTCTCTTCTCTTAGTCATAAATATCTAGTTCAATGGCTTTTTGTTAAAATGCTGCAAGCTGGCATAAGGTCATGCACCATTTCGATAGACACACAAAGAGTCTGGGAATGAGCAGAACTTTACCAAAACACTAACATTCATATTATTTGATCAAAGCAAAAGTGCTAAAGAAAGCACGACCTACCAGTAGTTACTCTTCAGCAAAATAAAACCAGTAGCCATTTATAAACCAAGCCAGGGCAACTTTAGAGGAATGTTCCTCAAATTACATTATCCATTATGGCCATAAATCACAAACTAAAAACACCTTTGACATAACTTCAGTTTCTACCTTATTTGGCTTTTATTAAATTAGTTGAGGACAACTGGAGGTATTTGGACAAATTGGACAATTCGGTAGTCTGGACTACTTTTGGAGCCAGACTACTAAACTATAATGTCCCAAAGCCCGGACTATCGCGACTCTAAAACAATATTGTTTATAGACTTCTGGTCTTGAGTGACGCAACGCGTGAGGGCGAGTTCTGTGCTGAATGCGAGTTATGATTCGCTCTTAGGGCTATGGGGGAGGGATTTATGCTGAACACAGAACTAGGCCGACAAACGTTAAAACTGCATAAAATAAAAAACATCAAGTTAAGGTAAGGCAAATGTATTAGGAACTAACTTATGTTGAGCTCTGTGTCTGAGAATCTTTTAAGCCTAATTATAATATTTTTGTTGGCGAAGTGAGTTAGCTGTACAGTAGTACTAGTAGATATGTAGTTGCTGGTTCGTTATGTAATTGAGATGTATATACACATACACAAAGTATATAATATATACACACACACACATAAGTTTACTCAAATGCCACAGGGGGAGTTTACATGCAATGTTTGTAACCCGTGAAGCGATGACGCACATGCACATTTGGCCCACAAATCACGAGAATCAGTTCTGTGGCCAAATAAAATGGGTCAAATCGAAAATACTCCGGTAAATGATGTAAAAATGACAACACCATGGGGGAAAATGCAAATGCAAATGCTACCGACATAATTGTGTGTATATATATATATATATCCTTAATGGCCGCATTAAGAAGTGATGAGTGAAAGGATCTTGTCAGATTATTTGTAGGTTACAAGGTAAAGTAAGTAAGTTGCTGAAGGACGTTTCATGGTTAACGGCAATGCGGAAAGCTGTTTCTTATTTTTTCCTCCTCTTTAATCATTATGCTTTCTATATTGTTGTGCACTGTTCAGTAGTGTACATCGTGTTGCAATCCTATTAAAACATTTATATTTAGCAGCTCGTCTCGAGGGAGAGGGGCATTTAATCTGTGACTCGAGCACATTGTTTCCAGTAATGTCACAACACAGGTAAACTTGTGCCATTGTATATGTTATTTGAAGATCGCTCGCAGTCTTTGTATTGTGGGGGTGGGAAGGGAAAGTTTGCAGTAACGTGATGTATTTTATTAACTGTAGGGTACCTGTAAGTAGTCTATCTATGTAGGGATGAGTGCTGACACTGAGAAGGAGAGCATTTCTCTTTCCGGATGAGAGTGAGAGTCCTTAACTCATAAACACCGACGTGAGTCCAATGCATCAGAAATAAAACTATGCCGAATTGAATTACTTAAGAGGTACTATTAGGTCTACTGTTCTAACATTCACAGATGTGTTTGCTGTTAGGAGAGCCTCATAATTGCTGAAATGACATTGGCTACTTTTTGAATATACATGTACCCAGAGTTTCCATATTCAAGTGGTTGGCAAAACAAATTAGTGAACATTGAAAGAAATTAAAAAAAAAAAAAATCACAAGCCACACCCCCCGGCTCTCATTCGCAACAAATTTGACACTGACACTGATAATGCCTATGCAATTTGATGGTGAACACTGCATGGACCTCTGTCTAATTGAAAATAAAGATTTAAACCACTAATTTTATTTTAGAATTAAACTTACAAAACAATATAATTTGTTTAGAAAAAACACATTTTAGTTTTACAAAATGTATGTAGGACAGACCAAGCAATATACAGGCCTTTCTATCTAGGCATAACACATTTCTTTCAATTGATTTATTATTTTTCTGTCAGGGATATGTTGTTGACAAGTTTGATGACAATTGAAATGTGGAACGTTTCAACAAAACAAAAAACATTTATAGTTTATGAACTTGGGAGTGTTTGTGTTTTTCTGTTCTGAACCTTTTACCACCTTGAAATTAGATCCGTCTACAATGTATTATTGGAGCGTTAAATGGAAATGAAAAATGTGGGCTACCAAAATCTGTGGCGGGCTACCATAGTTTACCTTTTCACATAGAAGTGATTTGTCCACCCCTGTATTTAATTTTCTGTTTTCTCCAGTAAGGAAGAATGAAGACTGGGATAGCTTTTCTGATATTTTTTTCCCCTCAGTGAGGTTCTTTACATGCAGAAATAAATGCAACCTGAAATAGCTCAATTCACCTGGCAGTTATAGAGAATGAATGTCCCAGTATTATTTGTTCTCTGTTGGAAAAAACAAGCAACCAACACTTCAGCACATATTTCGCACTTTCCAAGTACACAGAAGAAAACTGGAGTTGTTTAAACTGTGGACAGAGTTGCCAGGGAATTGCTTGGCAGCTACATTTCCTTTGACTCAAAGTGTATATTCTCCGAGGTCAGAGTGGCAGCCTCGAGCGCTCAGCCACAGAGCCTGACCTCTCTGAGACTAGCTGCATCAGCCTTCCTGTCCCCGGCCTTATCCTCAGTCTACAGGCTTGGCATTTCCCTTCTGAGGGCTCACAAGGAAATGGGAAGCAACAGGCAGGCCTGTCTCCGAACAGCAAAACAAGCTCCACAGGGGATTTCAGTTATTAAGCGTTCATCACTTTAAAGTCCTATTAAAACCAGACCGACACCAGTTATTTTCCAATTTGTTATTTGACTTTGCATCCACCCACCCACACACCCCTGCACAGATGCACAAACTCACACACATGCACACACACACAAACCCAGCACACCTTCCATACAGATGATGCTTGTCTTGATTCGAATGTGCTGCTATTCACACTAATCCCTTTGAAAATCTGTTTGGAAAACCCCACCGCAAAAGATTCCGCAAAGCTACCTTGCTTAATTTTCTCCACACGCATGGCTCCGTTCTGCTTAGAAACATGAGTATTTTCCATTTAGGAAAAAAAAGAAAATCATCTGTCCATCAACATCGTCCGAACATTAAATATCGTATGAAGTGTTTGGAAAATCTCAGCAAATCTTTAACTGTTGCAGGAAGAGCCTCCTCATTCCACAGTTTCTTCAAAATGTTTTTTTTTTTTTTGTAATGTAAGTATGCTCAGTATGTAATCTAGGGTAGATTCTACTTGAACATTTAATTATTTAAAATTGGTGTTAAAATCAAATGTAGGATGTCTCTAGGTCTCGCAAAGCACCACTACAGTAAATTCATATCACAACTTTAGAAATCTAGCTTAAATAAAGAACCAAGCAACCAGAGTTCTAATGTTTCCGAATTATTCATGGAATGGTATCATGGCATTACAGCGAAACAAAGACTGCAATGACATCACCGTGCATCCTATTACAGTTCAAAGAAAAACAGTTTGATGTATGCAGCATAGTGCCTTACCAACAACAGCACCTACCCTATAAAGAGCATCCCTGTCACAGTGCATTCATCCTGATAAGGCCAAACAACTTGACTCTTTATTATTGCATAATAATATTAATAATAATAAAAAAACAATACATTCCTGTTGAGTTTGTGTCATGTTTGATGTACAGCAGTTACTTTTGACCTGCCTGTCATACAGCAGAGAGGTATAGCTTAGAAACTCACTGTCTACATCTAAAACTAGGATGGCACAGTCAGAGCAAGTTCGATAAAAATGTTGTTAAAAGAGTAGTATGCTAGTGATTGCATTACATAACCCTTAGGCTATTGTTTTCTCTTCAACTGTAAAGGCAACTTTTCCATTCAATGTTTCAATAAAGGACACTTCAGGCAAAATGTTTGTTCAATGCTTTTTTAATCTCTTAGCAGAGTGGAATGCAAATGTGAGTTTCTCGCTGTAAATGGCATTCACTGTTTTTGTGCACGCTGTAATAGTTGTCATAGTTTAGTTGCAATGTTGTATAACCTCAAGGAAAGCCTTCGTTAAGTTGAGTGTCTATGCATACTATGGCTAGGCTGTGGAAAAATTGGTTCAAACTACTTTTGATTAAGTGACTTGAATGAAAGCCCAAAAACAAAGCTCTTCACAAGTTTTGTAAGTAAGACATTATCAGTTAGTTCTATTGATTCATTTCTACAAACCAAACATAAGTCAGCAGAACATGAAGCATACAACAAACTTAATATATTGAAAAGTAGGTCTATACTTTTAGCATTAACTTTATAAACCAATTATTTCACACAAATATTAATTTCCCCGAAATGCTGTGCTAAAAAAGGATTCTGACATAATTCAGTTAAATATAGGCCTCTATATTTAGAGGAATATGTAAACAAACAAAATTACAAGTATAAAATCAGACGTCTTTTACTTTTGAGTGTCTATTGTGTTAGGTAGAGTAACAAACGAAATTTAAAAATAAATCCAGGACGTCCAGTATTGGGAATGGATATTTAAATATCTGCTGATTGCCGTGGCCTTACAAGGTTTTAAGGTTTTAAGTGTCGTTCATCCCCCTCATTCAGATGCAGTATTTTCAGCAGCATTTTGGAAAAAGAAAATCTGACAAAAAACATTAATTTTGTAGGAAGGAAAGTAAATTAAAAAGTAAATTGGGCTCTTGACTAAATACACATGTGCAAATCAGGGCAAATCAGTGACTGATTTGATAACATATGACCTAGGATGTTATTACAGAAGAAACCCCCTTATCCTATCTCTGTTATCTTAGGATATGCATTCTCTCAATGACATTTATTGCTACCTTTCACATACATTTTGATCCCAATCCAACAGACAGATAGTTTTAGTGTTAGACTTGTGTTAATGATGACTAATGATGATTAGCCTTGATAACGGGTTGTAATATTGAGATTGAGCATAAAGCATAAAAAGCTAATGATTTTAAGGGACATGGTCTTAACAAATAAAATGTGTTGAATATATAAATTATTAATAAGTACTAACAATTTAATGTTAACGTATTAGTCATATAAATCTATTATTGAGTTTTGTTTCAGTGACATAAACATGGAATTTAGTAAAATGACATTGATGATAAGTTTCATTTTTGTGGCACTTTTTCCCCCCAATGGATCCTTAAGCGTGTTAGAGTCGGAAGCAGACTTGCATCATCCGTCACTGAAGTACAGCACACTCTGGGGTGTAAAACACATTAAAAATTTCATATCACATGTTTCCAAGGACAATCCAAGATAAACCATCCTCGTTTGCACACAGTCTTCATTTTCTATATTTTCAGCAATTGCAGTAGTATTGTATGAAGTCTCCTGGGGTGAGAAAATAAATAGCCTTAAATTACCCCCAAAAAAACATTTTATCATTTCTGTTCCTCCCTTGTAATATTATAATCTTAGTACCCAGAGTGAGAAGGTTCAAAGTACACTTTAAACACTTTATTAAACACTAATTTGCCTAGGTGGCTCTCTGGATCCCTTAGTCTTGGAACAGAACACAGCTACTTCCTGTGATGTGAGGAAGTAGAAACTTTGGAAGTCCACCACAGCAGATGTTCTGCCTGGAGCAGTATTCCAGCGCAAACACTGCGTGAGAGACTGCTGAGACAGGAACAGAAATAGCTCCTAGCTAGCAGGCTTTAAACTGTCCTGCAAGTACATTTTTTAACCGTAAAAGTAGCATCATAACAGTTATGACTAATGTTAACCACACGTTACCAGTAAATGGTGCCTTGAAAATTTGCAGATAGCTTTCCTTTCTAGAAGCATGTTTTTCTTTTAAATTAACTATCAAAATTTAAGGGGGAAACATAACTGGCAATTCATATAATTTAAAAGATGAATTTGTGAGGGTTTTGTGCAGATTGCAGATAGATTTGTATTTGTATTCAATAACAATCCCCCTTTTGTGCTTTGAGAATGTGACAATCCAATATCACTTCACTCCTGCAATCTAAATCATGAAGCATCAACAAAAGTCATAATATCGTACCATTTTCTGTATTGTAGCATTCCAGCATACTTAATGATTGTTTTTTGCATACGTTACTGGCTCTAGAGGGAGAGGATGTGCTCTAATAAATGTACAGTGACCAGTGCTCGTTAAACTTCATTAGTTTGGTGTAAACCACAGGTATAAAGCTAGAATGTAAAAAATAAATCTTATGAGGTTATCATATTGAAACCGTATTAGCTAAAGTTTCACACATCAAGACTAATGTGCAACAAGGTGGCTTACATGTTGGCTTATTACAGTTTTGTTTTGTTCTTCAAAATACATTTTGTCTCTCAAATGTGACAAAAATGTGTCTCTCCCCCCTCCCTATGTAATATATCAGGAGAATTAATGTTTGTGATGCCATTGGGCTCCTTTTGTTCACATCCACAGTGCTGTCTTAGATATGAAATTATTCATAATGGCATGCACAACTATTTAGTGGCTCCCAAGTAACTACAATGTGGTGCTTTTGATCTTCTTTTGGATTACACAATATTAGCATGATAATACTAGGCACTCTCTGAAAGAGGTATATTGATCCTATGACATGCAATACTGCAGTACAGCCAAGAAGACGCATTTCTCTAGATAAACAAAAATACTTTTCAGCATGTTTTACTAGATCCTTTAGAGACTACAGTAAGATTATCTAAACAGCAGAGTCCATCTGTGGTACAGACCTGTCATTACATGAGCAGCACTTTAAAATGGGTTCCAACACAGTAGATGCAAAGCCAGTAGTTCGGAGAGTTGGTTCTCACAAAAAAACACTATACTTTAGTGATGCACGATATTGGATTTTTGCCGATTTTCCATATGCCGATATTTTCAAACTAATTTTGTCCGATTGCCAATGCCAATACCGATACATACACATCCTTTTTTTTTTTTTTTTTTTTTAGCTTTGTCAAATGACTGAAGTAGAGGCTGCCGTCAGATTTTCGCCGGCGGCTTTTATTCTTGCCTACTTTTCAGAAACTCTTCCTGGTGTTCAGGATGAGGGCTCTTAAGATGCATAATTAAATTGGCAGTGTTAAAGGAGTGTGATTTTAACCCTCCTCGCATCACTGGTGCTTTACAAGCATTGCAAATAGCAATTTTGTTATCCGTTTCAGATACTTCCACACAGCTGACATGCTAAAGCTTGTTGCTGGCGCTCATAATAAACATTTAGCATCATGGCGTGCGCACACTTAACGCGTCACCTTATCGGCCAGGCACATCGGCAGAAATGTTCATATCTGCCGATGCCGATAATTAACTTCTAAATTAAGTTTTTATCGGCAGATACCGATGTCGTGCCGATATCATCGTGCATGCCTACTATACTTCTTTTAGCATATTAAATTTTTAAAAATAGTTAAAATTAGGGCTGGGTGAAATGGCCAAAAATGTTATCACGATAAAAAAAATATATATCAGTCAATATCGATAATTATCACGATAAATGTCAAATCCTTATTTCTTTCAAGTTTAAAGGCTGAATTTTGCTCCCGAGTGAAAGTTGAAGAAACCAGACGGTCAATTATAGTTTTAAATTATTCTTTATGGTCAGAACATGACAAACACTTGCCAAACAGTGGATCATTTCACAAATCTGAGGTAGAACATTCAAAACAATTATAATGATAAAATCTTTTTGATTTTAAAATCAGCATGAAGGCGAACACAATTCAGTTAACATGTCCATTTACAAGTTTCCGAGAAAACACCGTCAGCCCCTCCACTCTTGCTAATTATTTTCTCTGACAGAGGTCAAAGGGGTTTCGGCTTAGAGACTCAGCCCCCCCCCCCCGGGAATTTCAAAACTCGGAGCCATGAAAACAATAACAATAAATAGCAAATATTGAATTGTTGCACAAGGAAAATTTTTCTTACAGTAACGTAATGCTTGTCTGAATATAATGTTGTCTACACGTTTAGCTCTTCTTAATATCTCTTAACAGAAAAGTGTATTTATTACGCAGTCTCCAATGATGTAAAGCAGAAAGAAAACACAAAAGTCCTTTCCACATCAGGCTCTATCGCTGGTAGTGTTGTTTTTGGCCTTTGTTTTTAAAACAAAACAAACCAAACCCACAATCGCTCTGCTCCTCCACAACAAATGATCTTCCGACACGGCCTGGTTTTACACGCAGCCCTGGGGCGCTGACGGCGCGGACGCTTCAGCCAGTGGTCGAGGCACTGTGTTGCAGTGCTGCTCCTCTCCGCGGGCAATACTGTCACTTCTCCGCACATTGCTGCTGCGTCACACAGGTGAACTGGACTGCTGTACTGAATTATCGACATTATCGGAAATGTATCTCAACATCTTTATATCAGTATCGAGAGAAGTAATTACCGGGATAAATATTGACATCGATTTATCCCTCAGCCCTAGTTAAAATCTACACTTTTACAAAAAAAAAAACTCCCAGAAGCTGCTGACATTGGTAATAGTTGAGAAGGTAAAGGGAGCATTGTAGCAGAATTCAATGTGATCTTTACTGAACATCACCTGAATAGGGTGATTTCCAACTTAAATATTTTAAGGTGTATATAATCTTGCAAAGTAAATGTACGGATCAATGTTAAATGTTGATGTGGTAAAACATTTTTTATATAATTGTAGGGGGACTTTGACACTTATAAATGTGTAGGAAAAGTTTCACTGGTGCTAAAAAAGACTTTGAAGGTTTCATTTTGGTTTATGCTCCATGTTAAAACAAAACAAATTCAACATGGAACAGATCAAAGTACAGTAGATGGTGTAAATTTATATTTTATTAACAGTCTTTTGGAATCCATTAAAAAGTGACACTTGTTAATAAGCTAATAACTATTTTGAATAGCATGGGTTCCTTCAAAAATGATGTTAACTGAAAATTGTCTTTTTCAGGGTTGCAAATAATCAAAATCGGCAGTTTATTTTCTCAGTGTTGTTGCAGTCAAGATACCCTTTCAGATTCTTCCTGTGCCACAATCAAAATATCCAACCATTCCTCACCAACTCCACATAGCTCCCTTCCAAGGACTGGTACTCTGTCACCTAGACTACTGCAACTCCCTCTTGGCCAGTCTCCCAGAATCAGACACCAACCTGCTCAATCCAACATGCCCTCAACAGCAGTGGGCTGTTTATCTAGGTGTTTGCAGAAGTCAGTGCAGTAGACTGGGTCAGTGGAATGTCATGCCTAGCAACGGGCTCAGCAACGACGATGCTGCAGGTCCATTGTTATCAAAATGTCTTAAGCTCTGACCTGGTGTTTCACATGGGGCATTTTAAATCCTGGAGGTTGTTTTGGGAAATGGAATCTCATACCTTCAAGATTCAGGGTTTTCAGCAGCTATATCTTTTTTAAATAAGATACCGCCTGGCCAAACAAATGCTAGAACGTCAAAAAAACGTATGCTACACAAAAAACAATATTAAAATACAAGCGCCCTTGCTCTTGTTCTGTAAGTTTAATTTGTTTGCTAAGTAAGAGGAAACCCTAGTCTGTTGTAGAGTGCCATGGTTTTCATTTTGTCGTGTTCAGAGGGTTTAATAAAATGCTGCTTTATTCACTTTTCTTGCCTTAATCTCCAAGCATGGCAAGACTTGTCATTCCTGATAGAAAGCCAATCTGCTCTGAGATCTAATAACATCCTTTTATATACAGTGCACAGAAAACTGCACATATAAAAACAACAGGAAGCATGTCTACATTTAATCCACAAGGTTTTCAAAAACGTAATCCAATTCATTTTTATCACTGCCCTCATGGGATAACTACAAGCTCTACTTTGGAGTGTGACCTTTGCCGCCAGGAATGAATTGTTCGCTGCAAAAATAATTATATTCAAAGAAAAGGATTCTTCAGACCTGTCGCAATTGAATTTCAACATTTGTAAGGGAATATCTTAATTGTATCCTCACAGGGACTGCTAAGTAGCATGTACTTCAACTGCTGCACTCAACCGTTTATACTTGGAGATGCTCATGAAAGGGGTTGGATTAAGAGAATGAAACAAATTAATACATCCATCAATACGGAATACACAGCATCTTCTAAAATCTCTGGAGAGTTTAGTTTCTGTGTTCATCCATTTTATAGCATTTCATCTGAAAACCAGTGACTACATGGGTTGTTTCAAACTTGCTTGATACTTTGGTGAGATGGACTCATTTCCTGAACAGATTAAACTGAGACTTAATTAAGTCTTGACAAGAAAACACTTGGAGCCAAAAGATGAACAATTCAAAGTGTGGTATAATTTTTATGTTGGCATCTCTTACGGTCATCTCATGCAGGTTGGACGAGAGGACTGCAAAGTGAAGCTGGAAGCAGTTCTGGCTGCTAAAGCTGCATAGAATCTCACTTCGTATATGAAATATAAATTTAACACAGCGTATTTACTCATCTGGGATTTTTTTTTTTTACATTCAACCTCACTTCTCTCTATCTAAAAATGATCTGTAGTGATTTTTTAAAAAAATTTAGTCCATGGTTGGCAAGTTTCACAATCCTACCGGCCATACTGGTGGGAAGATTAAATAGATTTAAAGCAAAATGTTTCATCAAACACTTGCATGCCCTGGAGAAAAACTGAAAAAAAAAAATGTAAATCTGAATTAGAATCAATGAAAGATCATGAAGCATCAAAATGCAATCAACACTGCATGGGGGATCTACAGCAACGGCAGCCCCCTGCTCAGAACATACAGCTGAGAGCCTGAGAGCTCTAACCTCACACAAACTTAAGTGGCCAACATTGAAAAGTTAAAAATAATGTTCAAGACCGTTCATGTAATCATTAAGCAAGGGACTTTAGCTGGGAATAAATACAAACTTCGACCCACTCACTAATAGAAAGCTAAAATACTGTACTGCTGCATTTTTTGTAAGATGATACTTCCTTCTACTCATAAATGCTATGATGAATTAACTTTATTGATTAAAACTTGTCACTTAAAACATGACATTTGGACAGTGATTGGAGCAAATGAGGGATGTGTCATCTCCATGTTTCAAGAAAACTGGCACGATTAAATTTCCACCATATGCTACAGCCAAACACAGTCAATGATAATGTGTGCACAAATAAAAGGCACTATATAGTAATATAGAAACATTTCCCATAATTTAGACTGGGCTTCCCATACAGATGAAGTCATAATTGAGATGTGTTACTGGAAAACAACTACGTAGTATTTGTTATGATACTCTTTACGATTGATCTAGTAAATAACTATAGATATTTAGTTATTCAAATTCAAAGCTACAAATGAAAAAAAACATCCTGTATGACACACACACCCTGCCCTTTTTTTAATTATATTAGTTGAAGTTAGTTTGTGAACCCAATAGTTCCTCCTATTTTCTTTTGAACTATCTGAATTATATCTGACTCATTTTCACAGATTACTGACATTGTGCTAATAAATATTACTTAAAACAATATATATATATATATATATATATATATATTTATTTTTTATTTCCCCCCCCATTATTAAACATACCACAATGCATATAAAGGTATTTTTCAGCTAAATTATATTGGCTGGTGAAAAGCCAAAGTGTCTGCTTCCCTAAAAAGCACATGTTAGGCCCTGCATATAGCTGCCCGGTTATCACAAGTGTCAAGAGTTTGATTTTAATTGTGAAAATATTATTGACAGCTGTGTGAAGCTGTGACTGAGAAAACAGAAGTTTGACCAATGTTTTTTTGTCTCAGTTTTGAAGAGATGCTTGGGAAGTGTCTTCAAATAACTGCATTAGATGGGCTGTAAAGTTATTCACAACCTTCAACTTCAATGAGTCTTTAAAAAAAAAAACTAAAAAACAGTGAAGTAATCTCCAGTTTCCCCCATTAAAAAAGTCTGAGAACTTGTTTTAGAGTGCTGTTTAGTAATTAGGACAACACTCAGACAAGAGTCTAAGGGTTGCAACTAAATGCTTAAATCCACTGAGATTCTTAAAATTGCAGAGACAGACCCTGGCCTGCACTTGCAGGATACATCCGAACATTAATGTCAGTGATGTCGCCACGAGTTATCCTGCATTGATGTTTTTGCATTGTCTGAGAGAGGTTATTCCAAGGACGAGACTGTCAGCTGAGGTTTTTTTTTGGATCCCCCTAAAGAGAAAAGGGATTTTAAACAAGCCTTGGCTTTGCACTAGTTTCACAGAAAGCTACACCAAATGCTTAATTAGGCTTCTGTTTACATGCTAGCCCATGATACTTTCAACTGGTCCCCTTACTTCTAATTTTGGAAGCTTGCAATTTCAACTTCTTCCACTTTCTAATTCATGGTAATGGCAACCCAGGAATGCCGTACAAGCAAACTAATGATATTGTTTGACACTAAGCACTGCAACGCTCAGCAGAACACAATACCACAAGCTGCATTTCAATACTCTTCTTTAAATGACTGAAAGGCTAAGGCCAAAACACAGTCAAGGTCAAAAAGTAGACCGATAACCTGCAGCAGCAAAAAATCATGTATAAATAAAATAAAAACACTTGACTCTTCTTATACAAAAATTGGATAGATACTCACAATATCAGTTCAGTGGCATTTAATCAGAGCATCTAGCAGCCTATATTAATTGTTTTTCAGCAAACAAAATATTAAAAAGCAAACTAATTCTCAAGGATACTACTATCCTTTTCTCATGCATTCTTAAGCATTTACATTTTTAGTTTTTCAAATCCATGTAAAATATTTTTTTATTTAGTACATATTATAAGGCTTAATGAATTTAAATGACACAAGAAAAAAATTAAGATGCCCATAATTGGCAGAAAATAGTGATTATATGAAATTAAAAACATTTATATTTCTGCTTTGTACCCATACGGTATCTCAAAGCAGAACAACTCATAACATGTATATTTTTGACATTTTAAAAAGCTTAATTTAAATTTGTCTTATTTAAATATCAGTGATTCTGTAACTGTTTCAAAATCTGCTTTCTTAGCACACCAGGATATTTATTCCAGCTTAATGCTGTTCTTGCCTGGCAGAAAGAAGGCCCACTATGTATTTGAACTAAAAGCAAACTGGCAAGGAGTCATGACAATGTTTCCAATGTTTCACAACATCCTGAGTTCCTATCCGCAGCCTGGCATCCTGAAAAACAGGACATGTCCCTATAGTTTTGAGTCCTGAACATAACACATTTCATTTTAAGTCCGTTTTTAAAAATATTTCTAAAATAGGTTTAAATTACACCTGTAGACCAATCTAACCATCTCATATAACGTAATTGTATTCACTGAAATATGTCAGTTATTTTTTTTTCCAGTGATGTCCAAGGTTCCTAGAAATCTGTTTGCAGTGAAGAAAAAAAAAAAAATCTGTTTGGAACTATTCTGTTAAATGTATGTTGAATGTTTAGCATACCACAGAATGTAATTTCTGCATTGTACAAAACATTATCCTCTTGTGATCAATGTCAAATATACTTTAATAAATTAATAAGCTTAGGCTTCTCTGTGCTCAACGCTAACGTCTAAAAGACAAAAATGTGGCTGGAATGCTGCAACTTCAATAGCAACCAAAATGTTGACGACAATGATGACTAAAGGAAGGATAAACTATAAATGCCATTTGTATTTCCATTTCTGTACTACATAAGACAAAAGACAATAGTGAATACTGTATGCCAGTTATATTATATTGCCAGTTTTTGTTTTTTTTATCAGAGAATTTCAATGTTTTAATCAGAGAACAAGGAACGTTGGTAAACAACATTTTGATATCATAATCTTCCCATTGTGTTGTCCACTGGTTAGCCAACATTTGTATTACAGCTTGCCATTACCCATTACACAAGCACAACCCAGCTGTAGGCAGTAGAGTGCTGTGTAACTAGCAGCGATGCAAGCATGCCAGCATTTCATTTTTTCCACAGTAATGTATCTGCAATAAACACAAAGTATGTTCAGCTTCATTTTAAAGTGAAATCTGAACTTTACAAACATGGTCTTGTCCCATTATCCATGAAACAACAAATGGAAAACCACTAATGTAAATGACAATTGCTAAAAGCAAGGTCAGAAAGCAAAACAGCTTTGTTTAAAATATATATTTTAGTTTAATATTATATTTATAGTAAAGCATACCAATGAAGCAGAAACTATGGTATTCACACCATTCATTCAAAAACAGTTATTTGGTTCTACATCAACATAATTTGAAGCTCCTGGTGAATCATTCTTCAGTTCTTATGTAAGCCCTTTTTAAGTTAGGAAATACTGACTGAAATGCAGCCAGGAAAATGTGTTTTCCGAGTTTAATGTTTTATTTGATGTGTGTATTGTTAAAGGTGGCCAAACGACAGCACTGGAAATTGAGGTCTGCCTGGGTTTTGAGTGTGTTGTACACCAATGGAAAAAAGCAAAAACCGAGTTAGTCTTTTCTGACTAAACTTTGAAAACACACTCATCTAAGCAGTAGTTAATTTTTATCATTTAATTTCTCTACAAGTGAATTTTCTGTTTCCTCTGTCCTGTATGATTCTTCATTGTTGTTTCTGCTGCACTGATTCATTGCCAACTTGTATCGCCACTTTCCTTCCCCAGTGCGGAGCCACAAGGAAGAGGAAGCACTTTGTTGTTGGCCTGCTGTAGTCTGAACACTGGGAGAGAAGGCTTCCCTGCATATGTTTGCAGACCAATATCAATTCACATGAACAAGTGCTGCACTCACATGGGAGACAAAGCTTTATTGGAACAAAAAACATGGATGACAAATACATACCGATAATAAACATCCTGATCTATCAAACTTACGTTATTATTCCTTTGTACACCTTTAGCTGTGACTGTTAGACCATTCAAAATACAATGCCCTGAGAAGAATCAGGTTATCACATCTCCAACATGTCCTATGCCTATGCTTTTGTTCACACCCCCATTCCTGGTCTGATTAACTGATTAACTGGATGGATATAATACTTCTGTACAGGGTGCAGATTTTCCTACAGGTGATGTACCTTTAGTCAAAATAACCTTTTAGGGCAGTGGTGGGAAACCCTGGTCCTAGAGGGCAATGCCTTCCAGGTCTTTGTCCCACCTCAACTCTCAATTACTTAATTGAGTCATTTATTTTCTGAACTGAACTAATTGCACACTGTTTCCAGGTTTTGAGGAGATGAGGAAACCTACAAGACTCTATGGATCCCCACCACTGTTTAAAGCCATCAACTGACTATGTACTTATGGCACACTGTGTTCACACTGAGGGATATAGCATATAAAACCCACACACACTTTCAATTTTCTACATTATTCATATTGTGCATTTTCAGTTCTGAATCCAACAGTAAGTAGTAAAATGATGGTTCAAGTCCAAATTAACTTAGCAGAAGCACTGTACAGTTATAAGAGTTCTGCTTTGGTGACATTTAAGTCTAAATGTGCTCTGAATTTTAAGTAGAACAATTTTAAACCAATTATCCAAGTAAGTAAGTAGAAAAGTCCAATATTTTGATTCATTTTCCATATATATATTGCCTATATACAAGCCTTTATTGCATGCTTGGCTGAAGTGAATGTGCTACTGTATATAGGGTTTTGAGAAATATTTAAGAAACTGCTAAGGTTACTGATTGTTTTGTTCGTAGCTGTTCGCAAAGTGGAAAAACATTCTACATTTACAGCATTGTTCCCAATACTTTCATGTAGAAGTAATTAGAAGATTCGTATGTTGAGTTCTACAAAATTATTGGATCACAAAAATTGTCAGAAGTTCTTAACAGCACTCCTCTTATGAATCTAGGTTAACATGCTTATTGAACCTCATTTGGATGGAAGGAGGACATGAAAGTGTTCAGTTTTTGACATTAGGACCTTATTGTGGAATCTGTCAAGTACAGACCATCAATCTAAACAGATTCTGTATCATTATAATTTCACAGTATATTTTATTGTTAGAGGTAATTCATTAACAATTACCTAAGTGCATTACATTTCAAATTTGCTACTACAGTTGTCATTTGGCTAGGCTTATGCTATTCAGATAAATGATAAGTATTAAGCCTTGCCAAATGTACAGTCTAGATTGTGGGCTGTGCTGTACTCCGATTACTCAGATTGCATTTGTACACAAGAGTATAAATGTGTAACTTCAAACATTCTGGGAACATTAATGTAACTAATACATTCTAATAACAATTAAGCCTACATTCAGTGTTATTCAGAGGTACAGTAGCTATCACTGTGGATAGTTTTTGGTTAATCTTTCAATATAGTATATAAAGTCACAGGTAATCAAAGATAAACGCATATAACAAACTGCATGTGGTTCCAAGATTTAGTCTTTAATATTAAAATCAACTTTTTATAATGCATAATTGTTGGTTAGTCCCCAAATAAGATTACATGATTAGGCCCTCAATATTACCAGACACGAAGTTCAAGCTCAGAGAAATTCTTCAGTTAGGGGTGTACGTCATCTAATTACAGCATTAAGTGCGATTCATTATGACGTGTCACAGAATCTTTTCATTTCAATAGCTCTTCTTTAACAATTGTTTTGATGAAGAGAGTCAATAAAACAAGAGGATTCTCTCATGACCTCTTCAGCTCTGACTATTTGACTACTGAAGGCTTCATATAAAAACATTCATTCCATGTTGGATGCCATGGAAATTAAGTAAAGAATCAATTTAATAAACCCAGTTGCAGGTATATGACACTTCAAAATAAAACCTTTGTCACTGTATTCATTTCGATTTAATCTTGAAAACAGAAATGTGCTTGTCTGAGGTCAACTTGATGTGTCTTGTGTGAAGCCACACAAGCAGCCAAAACTGCAGAAGTTTTGCTAGTTTTTTTTTTTACCTAAATCTTTATCTGCAACAGTAGGAAGAAAGGAGAAATGTTACATCCCTACGATTAATTTTCTGGTGGTGCTTAAAATGCTTAAATACCGCACATCTAAAGCAAAAAACAATCAAACTCTGTAGGTTCTTAGCTCTGCAAATGAAACTGCTGACGATGCAATGCCAAAGTAATGTCACAGGTTTATATTGTTTGTTTGTGGGTTGTTGTTTTGTTGCAATCCTTTGTCCAGCTACACATATAAAGCCTCCAGCCAATATGCTGGAGGCTTCATATGCCATGCTTTCAAATGGGATAGTATTAACATCAGTGAACAAGTATTTTCCCCATGAGCAAGCACAATACCGTGCAACATTTTTCCCTGACTGCCGCTCTGTCACCGCTCAACCTTGACCTCCTTAAATGCCTGAAAGTAAAGACACTCTGTGCTGTCACCAACTATATATACAGCATATAAAAAGTACTAGAAGCTCAAGCCCAGGCATACACAAGCAGGGTTCTGTGGTTTCAGACATCTTTTCTTACACATGAAATTCAGAAATCACATATTTCTTCACCAATGCAAGTACTCACTCCCTTAAACAAACTATGCAAATGTTAAATATGTAGTATATGTAAACAAGAAATTGTATATATTATGCACTAGTGCAAACTAACTAGTGTGAAAACACACCAATAAAAGTATTCAGACAAGGTTTATATGCAAGATTTAGCCTACTGCTACAAACATAAAATGGATGAAAAACAATCAGATACATTTTACTGAATGACGTAACAGTTGTTTTCATCAGGGTATACATTACAGTACAGTAAGGGAAATTAAGCAACAATAGAAAGGTAGTTGAATAGTTCCTAATTGTTCTCTCTCTCTCATTATGCTAATAGTGTTTAGGTTCTCCTTTATGGTATAGAGCATATCCATTACAAAGAGCAAAAATGCACTTTCAAATTCTTCTTGACAGATTAGTATTTTTTTTTTTTTTTCAATTTTCCTGTCCGGTGTCATAAAGTATGCACTCTTTCACATTCCGGAGTTTAGTTTTGAATGGCTTACAAACATGCTAAATGATTTAATTTGAATTGTAGTTTTCACATGCCATAAGTATGACTCTGAAGAGTCTCTTCTACTGTGACACTAATGCACTTTACATCCCCCCCGAGATCCTGACCTATAAGTCAGAAAAAGAAAGATGAGAAGAAAAAAAAAAAAAAAGTAATGCAAAAGCCAAACTATATTGTGAAAGTAAGAGCATGGTATGAAGCCTAAAGGATATTAACTTTCTGATTGTATAACTTACGAAAGATCAATATATGTTTATACATACTGGGAAGTAAGTGTACTGGAATGATAATTTATATATTTCTGTACATTGGCTACAGGGAGTATCCTTGGACTTTTTCACATTTTGCTGTGCAAGTCTCTATCAGGTTTGCATATCTGGACTGTGCAATATTGGTCAATTTTTCTTGGCAAAATTGAAAGCTCTGTCAAGTTGAATGGGAATTGCTGGTGGACATCAATTGGATTCAACTTTACGGACTTTGACCGGGCTACTTTTAGAAAATGCAGTTTCTTGTTTTTAAGCCACTCCTTAAAACACTCTCTTTGGCTGTGTGTTTAGGGTCATTATCCAAGCAAAGCTTCCCCATAACACCATGCTGCAACACCATGCTTCACAGTAGGGATGGTGTTACCTGGCTGATGTCCTGTGTTGGCTTTACACCAGACAGGAATACTTTGCATTTAGGCCAAATAGTTCCATTCTGCAAATTCCAAAGCGGGATTTTACATGGGCTATTTTCAGAAATGGCCACTCTTCCATACAGGCCAGGTTTGTGGAGTACCTGAGCTATTGCTGATACATGGACAGTTTCTCCCATCTTAGCCATGGAACACTGAAGGTCTTTCAGAGTTGTCATTCGTCTGGTGGTTTCTCTGAATAATGACATTCTTACCTGGCTGCTCAGTTAGGGAGGACGGCCTGCTCTAAGCAGATTCTGGGTGGTGCCTGTGCTCCAAGGGATATTCAACGCCTTTGAAACCCCTACCCTTAGATGTGATTTTAAACAACTTTATCCCGGGGTTGGTTTGAAAGCTCTTTAGTCTTAATGGTAGTATCTTTGCACTACTCAACTGTGGGACCTTACGGAGATGGGTGTATTAATTTAGAACTCATGAACCACTTTCATAGCATACAGATGGACTCCATTCAATTAATTGTGTGAGTTCTGAATGCAATTAGTTATTTAGGAGTGTCATAGTGTGAATACTTATCTAACGAAGAATTTTCAGGTTTTTATTTCACACCCCCACCCCCATTTTTCCCTCCACATTGAATGTCTGCAGTATGATGTGTAAATCAATGGGGAAACAAAAAACAACTTACAATTTAAATGCATCAAAACTACAGGAGGTAACAAAATGTGAAAAAGTCCAAAGGAGGTGAATACTTCCTATAACCTCGGTATAAAACATTAAGATCAGCTGCTGTTGTTGTTTTTGTTGTTGTTCACAATTTAGATTAAGAATAATAGTTTGACAAAATCACCATATTGTAAGAGATTAATAAAATATGAAAGCATTCTCCTGCATATTGTTACTATGTCTCCTTTTATTTATTTTTCCCTATTGAGAATCGAAAAATGAAAACAGCAGAGCTTTTGTGCCAACCAGAAAATGGACGTGGCCCTTATTGATTAACTTCACTCCCACAGGCTTCCAGTCAGCACAATTTTAACATTTTTACTTTGCCCTTTGAGGGTTTAAGGGCTGTCTCCTTTAAGCTATCTGACTGACCAGCTTGAAAATGCAGCAGAAATCCTCACTCTCACTGCAGGGGTGATAATACACCCAAGGTATACGCCTGCAGCCATGTAATGCTGAGTCATAGACCTCAAATTTTAGTGTGAATCTTAGGATCATCCCAGCCTTGCTGTTTTGTGGCTGTTGGCCTCTTGATATGTTTTGTATTGAGTCCATATAGGCTAACTTAAAGGTCCCTGTATCTTTATTTAATCAGAATTATTCTGGTTCCAACATGAGCCTCAAAAGAACTTCTGTCCCCCAAATACCAAGATGTCAATCATGCAATAAACACATGTAATTATCTTGATAAAGCATAGAATGAATGAATGAATGAATGGTTCTAGGGAACCATTTTACAACCATCACTGGTGCACATGTACTTAATACTTGTTCACGTGTTTATTTGTATACTGCATGTGTGTCTGTGCGTGCATTTACGTTCAGACTGAAAACAATCATTAAAGAATCACTGCTCCAAATTCAAGAGTTTCTCCCTCCTATATTTAGCCACTGCAATTATCCAAGTAAATGCAACCACTGAGTCCCCAGCAGTTGCCCTCCATTATCCTCTGCTGGTGCGTTCTCATTTTGAATTTGGCGTCCCTCCCAGTCAATGACTTTCCTTTTCTTGTCTGTCTGGAGTGAAAACGAAATAAACAACCCCTCACAGCCGCCTCCCCCCAATAAACTGTACCACATCTATCATCAGAAGACATTACCAAAGATTCGTTTAACTCCACAGCATCCACACACTATAAGACTTTCATCCCCGTAGTGTAATCTGCAAGCCAGCTAAGAGAACTGAACATCTGTCAGGCCAGCAGCTCAACAAGAACGTCTGACAGTCAATGGACTACATTCACAAAGATTCCTCACCAAGGCTTTTCAAAATTAATCCTGATGCTTCAGTTGTGAAGTATCACATAAGCTTCTCACAATGCAGATTAAAGCCCCTCTGTTATTGCAATATTATTGCATATGATTTCCTATTGCTAAAAAGTGGGGTAAATATATCATTACATAAAACGCTTTATTGACCTTTCACAACTTGAGTTTTTCCAATTCATATAGCTTTTGATTTAGGTCAACTAAGCTGCATATAGTTTCCTTCCCTCATTATCTTAAGTCTCAGGAAGGTATCCTTATATTTGCATTACTCTTGAAACAGGAAAGTTAGAAAATGTTAAACTAATTCAAAAACTACAGCCTCCTTTTCTACAAAATATAAAAATAAAATATATGGAGCAGTGACCATGAAAAATGTTTGGTGCGACACAAAGTCTCCTCCCGTTTGACCTCAATTTAAAATAGGCAACAGCCGCTCAACTTCACAACACTTACATATGAGAAGTGGATAACACTCACAAAAACAATAACACATTCATAACACACAGTGCCCTGCACAATGACTCATGAATGGCAATAGCAGACCGTAACTGGTATTAGGAGGACAAACATGTAATCAATATCCTCTGCATTTGATTGGCCAGAGGAGCTGGAACTCTTTAGCTAATAAAGGTTAATTAACTGATTAACAAAGTGATATAACATCACAGCCCAGTACAATGAAGAAGAGATGCACAAACAATTCTAAATCTGGGTTTCTGGTGCTTCTTCCTCATAGTTTATAAAAACTTGTTTGAATATTATTTAACTACTGCATTTGCACTGATGGTTTGGTTAGGGTTTATTTTTCGGTTCGTTCACGACCTTCGATAATCAGCAAACAAAAGGTGGGCTGTGGTTTCTTCTTACAGACAGGAAGCCGAAAAGGAAAACGGGCTGATCATTTTCACACACACACAAATCAACACAGTGGTACTCAAACCTGTTCCTGGGGACTGACTATCCTGCTGTTTTTTGATCCAACTGAGCTCACAATTACTGAAACTGAAACCGTAACTGTACTAATGAATTGATTCATTTGACTTTTTAAATTGTTTCACTTATAAAAAGATGGAGAAGTCAAGTGTTTTTTTAATAGTATTCTACTTAACTTAAAATCTCCAACTGTTTAATTGATTAATAAACTCAAATTTAAAACATTTTAAGTAATTGAGAGCTTGGTTGGAATAAGAACTCCTCAGGACCAGGGTTGAGAACCACAGCCCGAACACAAAGCAAATAACCTTAATGCACCAAATGTCTAGAGGATATTGCCACTGCACTCGTTGTACTACATGTGTGAAACAGGAAACAAAACATGCAAAAAATAGCATGAAACTTGCACTTTTAGCATACAACAGATGCAGACTATATTACTAAGAGTATCGCTTCCACAAATGAGCCAGAACTTCTGATGTCCAATAAGGCTAATGGCAAAAACCTTCCTCTCTGCAGGTGAGCAGCTAGGAGGACATCATGGGACATACAATACCTAACTACATAATAACAGAAATCATTCATTTGAGAAGTCCGATATGTGTTTTTCTATCCTATACGATTTATGTAGTAGAGCACCAGTTTTATTAACCATCTGCAAACTGTACTGTAGCACAAATATGTTTAAGTTCTGCTGTAATGTTCAGTTTGGTTTAATCACTGTAATGTTTACCCACTTTCTCACAAGCATTTTCATTGCCATTCATCAGAACAATGAAAATGCTGCAACACAAGCACAGGAAATACATATGGTGTTATATGTGGGTGTTTCTGATACCTGAGGCTTCATCAATTACAAAACCAGATCTGTAAAGATTTTCTGCTACTTTTAAGCTTCTTCAAGAACGATTTATGGGCAAGACAATAAGAAAGGCCACAACTATAATTGATGTTTTGCCAATTTTAAACAAACCATAATCTCATCAAGTACTTTTTAAAGATAGTCAACATTAGCTACATAGCTGTCTAGTTGGTCTAGATGCCCATGCCTTTTTGTGTACAATAAGTGTAAAATAATACTAGTAGGTGTCTGAGCTTCCAAATATTTCTCAACATTAGTCACCTTGTTTAAACATTCATAAGAGGCTACAAGAGCAATGCAAGAGTGTGAGCCTGGATGGAAAACAGGTCAAAGGTCATGTCTTGAAATTGCTCACTAGAGACCAAAACAAGTAAACAGATTTGAAAGATTTGATGCTACCCAAAAGCCTCTTATCAGTCCAGCATTAAATCAGGTTACAAAGTTGACTTTCTTACTACAGCAACATGGAGGCATAGTTTTTATGCAGACTATAGATATTTCATGGAGGAAAGGACAAGGATTTGACTTTTTTTTTTTTTTCTGGGAACAGCTCAGTCAAGAAGCAGTTGTCAAAGATGCACTGATATGACTTTTGTTCAACATCTGCGTGTCTGAATGCAAAACACTATGTAGAGAGAATAACTTCCCCATATGAAACAAACAAATAAAAATATCTGGTATGAATGTGATCATTTTATTTGTCATATGCCAAATTTGTTGTACATGTTAAACCTATGGGGTATATTTGAAATATATATTTAGTCTGTCATCTGTATATTTATTGTATTGGTTGAAAATACATGGTGAGGTTATGTTCTATAATGAAGGACACCCTCTCAATTTCAGAAGTTATATGATAACATAACCGAGGTAAAGCTTGCCCTATTCAGTAAAGAAACGTATTATTTCTATCTTTCTAGTGCTGCAACATTTTGCTGATCCACAATCCTGGTTTTCTACCCAAACATCTTGAATAGGTTGGTAACTAGGCTACTTATTCTAACATGATAAGTTATTGTGGGGTAAACATTTGCTTACTAAAGCTTTCCAGCCCTTCTTTATTAATGCATTACCATATAATGTAGGCCTATACAGATGGCAGGCTATACACTCACCTAATGGATTATTAGGAACACCATACTAATACAGTGTTTGACCCCCTTTCGCCTTCAGAACTGCCTTAATTCTACGTGGCATTGATTCAACAAGGTGCTGAAAGCATTCTTTAGAAATGTTGGCCCATATTGATAGGATAGCATCTTGCAATTGATGGAGATTTGTGGGATGTACATCCAGGGCACGAAGCTCCCGTTCCACCACATCCCAAAGATGCTCTATTGGGTTGAGATCTGGTGACTGTGGGGGCCAGTTTAGTACAGTGAACTCATTGTCATGTTCAAGAAACCAATTTGAAATGTTTCGACCTTTGTGACATGGTGCATTATCCTGCTGGAAGTAGCCATCAGAGGATGGGTACATGGTGGTCATAAAGGGATGGACATGGTCAGAAACAATGCTCAGGTAGGCCGTGGCATTTCAATGATGCCCAATTGGCACTAAGGGGCCTAAAGTGTGCCAAGAAAACATCCCCCACACCATTACACCACCACCACCAGCCTGCACAGTGGTAACAAGGCATGATGGATCCATGTTCTCATTCTGTTTATGCCAAATTCTGACTCTACCATCTGAATGTCTCAACAGAAATCGAGACAACATTTTTCCAGTCTTCAACTGTCCAATTTTGGTGAGCTTGTGCAAATTGTAGCCTCTTTTTCCTATTTGTAGTGGAGATGAGTGGTACCCGGTGGGGTCTTCTGCTGTTGTAGCCCATCCGCCTCAAGGTTGTACGTGTTGTGGCTTCACAAATGCTTTGCTGCATACCTCGGTTGTAACGAGTGGTTATTTCAGTCAAAGTTGCTCTCCTATCAGCTTGAATCAGTCGGCGAATTCTCCTCTGACCTCTAGCATCAACAAGGCATTTTGGCCCACAGGACTGCCGCATACTGGATGTTTTTCCCTTTTCACACCATTCTTTGTAAACCCTAGAAATGGTTGTGCGTGAAAATCCCAGTAACTGAGCAGATTGTGAAATACTCAGACCGGCCCGTCTGGCACCAACAACCATGCCACGCTCAAAATTGCTTAAATCACCTTTCTTTCCCATTCAGACATTCAGTTTGGAGTTCAGGAGATTGTCTTGACCAGGACCACACCCCTAAATGCATTGAAGCAACTGCCATGTGATTGGTT
The DNA here is from genome assembly GCF_036373705.1 of Amia ocellicauda. Taxonomy (NCBI): domain Eukaryota; kingdom Metazoa; phylum Chordata; class Actinopteri; order Amiiformes; family Amiidae; genus Amia; species Amia ocellicauda. The sequence goes on along the minus strand of NC_089851.1, from coordinate 38,739,768 downwards.
GGTTAGATAATTGCATTAATGAGAAATTGAACAGGTGTTCCTAATAATCCTTTAGGTGAGTGTATACTGCTGACATCTTCCGCAGAAAATAAAGCTCCTTTGCATACCAAAGACAACCGGTTAAATACAGCCTCTCACTAAATAATGGAAAACTAGCCTATCACTATTCATGGGAAGTATCATAACATGGGGATTGTTTTAGTATTGCTCTGTAACTGGTTTTAATAACCATAAAATATATTTTATAAATGTGGCCTGCAGTGCCATTGCTGGAAATATACATATACATTTTTTATGTTTAGTCAACAAAGAAACCCTGGTTACACTGCCGTTACGGTCACTTTTTACGTTAAATGTTTTGTATTTTGCATTATCCTGTAAAAGATTTATGTACAAATTATAAGCAAGAACCTAGAAAGCACTGTCTATTACTGTCAAATTCCTAGACCCGGAGAAGATTGTAGGACCTCTATCTTATGTGTCTGAAGGAAAGATTGACACCCTTTCATTTGGCAACAAATTAATTGAAAGTTATCACATTACATAGCAAAGCCCCTGTAGCTCTCAGCATAATTAACAGGTTTTTATGAAGTGTCAATGGAGAGCCAGGCCTGGCTGACAGATAAAGTTTTTAAAACACTGTGCAAAATATGAAAGCTTCTCAACTGTATCATTGACTATCTTGACTATGCTGATGCTATGTTATAATAATGTAATATTTAAATACTAGAGTTTATACCCATTCCTTCAAACAGAAACCATGTATTTAAATAAAAAGTAGGATATTAAAAATAAAATAACTGAATATTGATTTTCAGGAGGAAAGTCTTGTCAACTGTGTTATTTGACAAACAAGATGCATTGTATATCTTTTTATTTGAATGCACCTTTTCATTTAAGTAATACATACATTTTCTTTTAAACTTTTAAGCATTTATGTGTCATAGAAAAATGTCAAAAAGAGCATTTTAAGGAACTTGGCAAAAACAGGACGTGTATCATTTAAAAAGAATCTTAAGATATGCATCTTATTGCATTGGCAGATGTTATTTTATTCTTAAAGTGGCAATTTACACGATTTGTAACTTTTTTTACAGTGCATACAAGAGGAGTGGTATTAACTGCTAACACAGATTAAAACAAAAAATAGTTTACAAAATCAGCCTAAATGTAAATCCCTCTACTTTAAATCCACACACATCCTCCTAGACACCTTCTTATTGCTTATGTGATCTCACAATGGGATAACTGGTAAAATTATTAATAATACAACCATGATAAAGTGAAACATTGAACAGAATTGGTAAACACAGGAAGAGGACAGCAGTCACTTCCACCCATGTATTGACGATTACATAAAGGGTTGCTATTTCCTAGTTAACAACAGTGGCCTTTAACCTCAATACAATTACTAAAGTCAATATGGTACATATGTAAAGCAAATCCTCATTACAACAAATATGATATCAATCTGTTTATCTTTATGTTCTTGTGATGTTATAAGGTCACTTGAAACCATTTTGTTTTTTGCCTCAGCATTTCCTGAGGCTAAACTGAGTGAACAACTGCACCGATTGTCTTGAAGGTTAAACCATTTATAAAAAGGTAAGTACTATAAAGACTATTGTATCATGGCCTTTCTTCAAACAATTGCAAATGTATAAAGTGTTTAATGTTTGGTTGTTTTCTGCATGCAAAGGTAATTGTCATGGAGTAACATTTTGTCTACTTACTGAAGGAAACCCTATAGGATAAATAAGAAGAAAACAATCCCTTTTAAATTCTCCAAGAATTAAAAAAAGCAAAAATCTGAATGTGTTTAAGTGAACCTCTTGCATGTTCTGCTCAATTAACATTCATGGTTGAGCTGCCTCTTGGGAATTCAAATGAGCAATCTTGCTGCCTGTGTGGTCGAAGGTTAATGTATTGTTCTGATCTCCATGAAAGAGTTCAGGTCTCTGTGAGTGCACACGACTATCTTTCCCATTACTAAAAAAGCTTCCACCAAAGAAATCAATTTTGCCTTCAAAAGGACCTATTTGTCAAAAAGCAGACACAGCACAGCAGTTTTGCAATAGCTGGGTCATGCTGTTTCCATGTTTATCAATGGATATTATCAGGGTGTAATATACAGCATTAAACCATAAACCATGTTCTCTGAAAAAGAGGAGAATGTACAACAAAATCATTATGAGCATGACATTTACAAACTGATGCACAAATCAATGGAAAACTTATTTTTTCAAATTTTTCAGACAGTTAGGCTACTGTCCAGACACAAGATATAAAATGGTTTTCTTAGAGGACAGGAAGAGTGTAATCTGTATCATATGCAAGGGCTCATGTGAGGTGTACTATAAAAAAGAATATACTCTGCAGATAAGTGAAAAACAATTAAAGGAGAATACAATCAGTTTTACAATCAACATGATGACTCCCAGAATCAAAAGGTGGAGGAAAGATGTGAATCGCTAAAAAAACATCACAACTCTACTACCAATCCCTGTCGGCAGTGTTGTCTCTGGGTGTTATTTGGAGTTGCATTGTACCTAACAGTGACTAATGATATTTGAAAGTATGAATCATTGTAGAAATAAAATGCATTTTGAAAACTTCCTAAAACATGAAGTCGTCTTCACCTGTGTTAAGTAAACCGGATTCAAAGCTGTAAAAAATAAGAGGCTGTCAAGCATATATACTGAGAATAGTAATCAATTTACTACATAATCGAATGTACTGTTCTAGTTTGTTCCATAAACCTTTTACTCTAGACAACAATTTCTTGGTACTTTCTAAAAAACTGTTCTCTCCCCTTGGCGTTTAAAGTGAATAGATTAGGTTCTTCTTAAATCAGGCTCCTGTAGGATTACAAAAACAACCTGTAACTAAAGCATTGTGTCTGCAAACACTATGCCGATTTTATAAAGAATTATGCTTATAATTTTTTTCTTTTAAGTAATGTAAATAGATTTGTTTCCCAGTAAATTCATTTTCATAAGCTTTTGGGACTGAAATGAGAAGGAAAAAAAAAAAAAATCGATTTAAAAATAGAGGTAGTCGAGTGTGAGTTTTAAAGGTTGTGAATACAGTCAGCTTCTGCACTGACATTATTTTACTCTCCTTCAGGCTCTCCCAGTTTAGTACTCTGGCTTTAATAAATAATGCTCCGATAACATGCACAATGACAGCAGATGTTCCCCCAAGAACTGCTGCAGACAGCTTGGAAGTGTGGCAAAACTCCAAGAGAAAGACAAAAGAAGGATGACTTCAGAGCTTCTGGGACACAATGGAGGGAAACATATCTGGAAGTAACTTGGGTAGCAGGTGGCATAAGAGCTCCAAGAATGTGGTTCTGTTTCTTTCAAGGATTTGAATTAATTAAAATAACTTGTAAGCTTTTTATGTATTACATTCTCTTTCAAATCTATTCAAGAAGATTGGCTAAATTTGACAGTACTGAACAAGTAAGTAGCCTAAATAAGTAAATAAGTATTTTTTCTGCTTGTTCTGCAAGTACAATACTGCAAAATGTAATAAGATTTTAAACATGTCATCATTTTTACTGTACAAATATTATTTAAAAGGATTATTTTTGTTTAGCTTTTTTCATTAAAACCATGCAGAGTTATTTCAATAGTTCAAATCCTGTTTGAAATACAGGTGAACCATGAATAGGTTTCGTATTGAATGGACCATCTCCAGGAACTTCCCTAGAAGTACAATGAATAAGTAAATATGTAACTGAATACATACACAATACATAAAATAAACCTAAATAAATAGAAATGTTAAAGTCAGACCACTGAAGTGACTCCCTTAATTTCTCCCTCTGGAAACTAGTGTAAAAAGGAGAGTATTTGTATGCAGCTTTGTTGCTTTTTTCTTTCTGGAAGAGATCAGATCACAGCACAGTGTAATTATGTCCTTCAAAAATGAATCATATGAAAGGAGTTTCCCTTTATTTTCTCCATTATTCACTTGTCATTGCATCTGCCAATTGTGCAGCTGGCTACAACTGTTTTTCCATTTAATCCAATATCTTTATAATAAGTGTACCCTACCCTGTGATACAAAGATATTGCCAACCAGTTCCCTCACTAGCTAGGTCTGAGTTTGCTCTGCTGTGGTTCACAAAACCCTGCAATGCTGTACATTTCCTAGTTGGATAGAGTTTTTATAAAGAGAAAGCAGTGCTGTGTGATTAAAGTCAGGATTTCACACAATGAGTGAGACTTACTTTTCATTATAATTGTCTCCTTCAAAATTGACAGATGAAGGGATCTCCAAATCCTTATAGCCTACATGTTTGTCACTTGCCAAGAAACAAAGTCAATTCAAACCGTTTGGGTAATTAACAGGATTTAGCAAAGATTCAATGCCAAGCATTTCAGTTAGTAAGGTGATTGGTTTTCATTTTTTTTTTTTTTTTCCAGGAACTGTGTGCTTCCTAAAATAACACCCTGAAATGAGAAAGCCTACATGATTTCAGTGAGACCTACAGGCCTGCGGGTTTTCAAATGCAAACAAATAGCAGTAAATCACACTGATTCCCCTTTGTTTGTTTTTTTCAACATCTGTCCTACTAAAAAAACATTTTAAAATAAGAAACAATATGAATTCTAGGGAGAGGGAGCTCACATCACGCGATCAAATAGAAGAGCCGGTCTCTGTGCAATCCCAGTGTTCCCAACTGTGATTACACAAGCAGGATGCATGTGGGCAGCTACACAACTGCAGTCTTGCATCCAGTAAGCTTGTCTGAATCTGTCTGCCCTGCCACATGCATACTTTTCCTTTTTTTTATGATGTTACCCATTTCAATGAGAAAATAATGCATACCCAAGATGAAGAATCAAGGATTAAGTGCTTTATGGTTCATATTAGTGAATGCTGATTCCATTGTGTGTGTGTATTTGTGTGCAGTACAATGTCACTGTAAATAGAATATAGGCTAATCCAGATTCCTGATATTTGTATATTACTAAACCTGGATTTTGTTATGATAATCCAGCTTTGTGATGCCAAATATTAACATCTGCATTGTGCTGTTAGATAGTTAACTGTAATGGTTATAGTTATATATCAATCTTGGCTCTGATTTTGTCAAACTCAAGCCAAAAAAAGGCTGGAAATGATTTGATTTAGGGCCTAAGCAACTTTCCTCCAGAAAAACTGCTAATGTATGGTTCAGCAGGTCAGACAACCCCAATAGACGTATGTAGTAGAACGTAAATAGAGTTTATTTTGGCTTAGACTCGTCTGACTAAGGGAACGAAGAACTGGCCATGAGAACGAAGCCATCAGATCCCACACTAAATGGAATGAGCCAAAGTGCTACTGAGGTGAAGGGATGGAAACACTTGAATGCTAGGATAGTAACAGAATATGGCAGAAAGTGTTGGGTCAATCAAAGTATCTGGCACTGACAAGTCCATTCAGTAATGAACACGAATAAGTTGGTTAACTGATTTTAATTAGTCATTGGTGTGCAGACCTCTGCTTCAAACAATGGTGCATTATTATATTATTCACAATAATAAAATGAATGCTTAAAACACTGAATAAAAATAGTATTTCCATTCTACTAGCTTTAAACAAGATTCAGCAAAAAATAGGGTATCGTTTGTCTTCATTTCATTCCTCTTTGAAGTGGTTTACCTCAGAAGTCACACAATCAATCCAGGATAAAGATAAAGCTGAAATCTCCACGTCACCCAGCACTGCTTCTCAGTAATGACTCATAGTAGTGAGTGCAGTGCATTGTAATACAAGCAACACTCAGAGTTCCGGATATCAATGCCATTGAGTAGCTAAATGAATATTTTTGTTAAATGGTTGTGAAGATAATGTAAGAATAAATTACTCATCACAACATACTACATGTTGCGTGTGTGTGTGTATATAAACATATATAAACACACACATATGCAATATATTATATTCATTTACTTTAGGATTAAACTTTTAATTCATAATACATCAAATGTGATGTCCCCCATCCCCCACAATTTGTTTTGATTGTGCATCAGAAGTCAAGAGGACAAACTAGACAACCTCATCACTCTTGGCAGCCTAAAGTCATTTCACACTGCAAGACTGGGAATGTGGACAGATGGCAAGTTGAATGACTGACTATTATCTTCAGTGAACACTAAAGGGAATATTTTGTGCATACCAAAAAGGGGGATATTTTGGATATAGCAAATAAGATGGTGCTTTTAGTGCATGTGCTTTCATCTGATTTGCATGAAGGGGACAAGATTTTGTAGAAAATGGCCATATGGCTGCTTCCATCAATTTATAAACACCTATCTTTTTAAATCCTTTATAAAGAACACAATGTTTTCCTGAGGAGAACAAGAGGACTGTTTTAAAACTAATATAACAAGGAATATAATGAGTAATTCAGATCTGCCATTATTTGAATGGGATTTGATTAGATAATGGATAACGTGAACCTTCTGGAAAGTTTTTTTCTTTTTTAAAGCATAAAAGAGCATTCATTCTGTTACTAAGTAACAAATTAAACGGTAACCGAAAGCACGATGTGCAGCATTTAACAGGACTGATTGACCCGTCACAACCCTGATTGAGATCCCACAGAAGAGTTGTAATCCGAAGTAAAGCGTACCCAAATTGAATTTCAACTATCTGGTTATTCATTTAGAATAGAACCACTTACTCTGCAACCCGAGTTATCTTATCGCTACAGAAAAAAAAAAAAACACCTCATCAGCAATTTGATACTGAAACAACAGAAGCCAGGTATCCAAACAGACAGACCATGGGCCGCCTTCTGCCCTTCACCACATTCCCCACCTCTTCATCTCAATTAAAAATGCATGGTTACAATCAATAATTTACAGGACACATCCACAAAAAAGAAACAAACAAAACACTACCAGCAAAAGAATAACTGCTACTTATTTAAAGACATACCATTTCATTACAGTGGGCTAATTTAAGTTGACTTTCACTAGTGGCACTAACACTTCAATTTACAGTAGATTCTCTCCCTCAGTATGACTATTTTCTGTTGTTCTGCTGTACTGGCTGCAGGAGCCTGACAAAGCATTTTTTCATCATCGGGTACAGAGCAAGACACATCATTCCCTGCAGCCACTTTGCTTCACAAAGGCCGAACAAAAGCTGGAAGATGCTTGCGTCACCATTTCCAGCAGACTTCCTCGAGCTTTCCCCGAGCAATCACTTCTTGCAAAGGCAAGCAATTCCAAAGAGTACAGATCCCAAGGCTGCACTGTAACTGTGACATGATAAAGCCAGAAGTGCTTGGTGGAGCTTGTGACATTACGTGAGCACTGCTGGGAGTCTGTGGATAGTGGAGCACGGTCAGGACATGATAAATACTTTCAAAGCAAGCACACAAGAGGGAGAAATACAGTTACAACTTCACCATTTAGACGTGTGATTCAAAAAGGTAACAGTTACTCTTGTTGCCATTTACAAAATACAAACCTCTGCTAAGTAAGTCACTTCCCTCATTTATCAGTATCGCCGATAGACAAAACTACAGTGTCAACCCATCACTTTAAAAGCCCATCATTTGGCACAAGCTTTATTTGTTGGCCGACTGCCAGAAGAGCCTAGCAGCGTCAACTATTAAATGAAAGGGGTGACTGAGAATCAGATTATTGAATAAGGGATTTCCAGCAGTAAAAACAGCTACATCTGAAAACTTTTCTACCAAGATGAAAGAAAGAAGGCTATTGGACAGCAGACAAAGTGTGAATAAAAACCTACAGCATTGTTTCTAAAGGAAAGCTTGGATGAAACACTTATTTCAATTTTAGAAAATCACTTGAAGCAAGCAAGAATGTACTTATGAATACCTTCTTCCATCAATAGAATGACTAAGCAAATTACTACCTACAGTGACAAACTGTTTCCTTCTTTCGCTTTGATTAGGCTTCCCGATTTCTCATTTAGAGAAATGGCAAATTTAAGTTTTCAGAAAGACAATTTTTTTTTTCTTCAAGCATTTATTATCTTTATTGCATCTTTTTTATGTGCCATCAGTAGGTACTGTAACCAACCATGTATATACTCCTTTTTTAATGTGTCATGTCTTCAGGGGATATACAATGTTGACTGCAAATTATATAATTTTTATTACTTGAATTATCATTATTTAACCAAGTATTTTTCCAACATTGCAAATTAATACATGTATGAATACATAGGCCTAGATGTGTTTTAAGCATGCTTACTCATAGTTGGTTATGGTACCTACTGATATCATTCAACACACCCAGAAAAATCGTTTTTCCAGGCGCTTACCAGAGAAGTCGTAACTGATGACAGCTTGGGAAAAAACAACACTTGAATTGGGTTTCCAGCTGCACCGTGATCATGGATTTTATGATTAACACCAAATAGCCTCAGGCTGAAACTGCTGACAACACCACAGAAAAGTGTATATCTTTTCAGAGGTTGATCAAACACCCAGATATTAAGATCAATTTCAACCCCATGCAATACTTCCCGCTCATTAAAAATGACAAATGTTGGGTGTCAAGAATCTCCTTCGATCTGACTTTTTGATGCATTAGCCAGACTTAAACAAATGTGGCCGTGATTAAAGTCCAAGTCATTAATAAACCACACTTAATTACAAAGGTCCCTCTGTTTACAGCACCGTAGTGGATTTGCATTAGAAACAAGAAGTTAAAGTTCCTACGTACATTTTGACCTCCTGGTTATTGAGCCTTGAGTTTCTGTAGACGGTATGCGTTCATCTGCAATTAATCAATATTTCCCTGCTGATCTACCCAGAATGTACTTAGCTGTTGCAATATCTCTTGAATCACTGTAATCAGAGCCTGCAGTTTACAGTAAGTATATTTTATCAAGGACCCACTTTTGCACTAAAGCAAACCTGATAATGTATCTATTTTGTTACGTAGTATAGAGAAACTATTTGCACATGTATAACATCAATAAGGTAAGGTTTAGAGGGCTATCTCTGTTGTATGAGTAGCATACACAAAACAGCAGATTCTGTCTGTGCTCTTGGGTCAATGAGTGGTCTACACTGTAATATGTCTGGAAGGAAAGGACACAAACTCACAAATGTAAGTAAAAATAAGTCAGACCCTATTGCGGTAATTGTATGACACTCACCTGCATGGCTGAAGACCCGGGTTCAAGTCTGATCACTGCTTGCTTCCTCGTCACTGCTTCGAAACTCTCAGAAAAACCAACCCACTACAACATTGTTATGTTTTCTTCCCGATCCACACCAACCCCAGTGCTGAGCTTCTCGTAAACAACTCAAGTGTAAGTGTAAATGCATGTCAGTCATCAAAACACATTTGATCTGTACTAACATCATCTAGGCCTAGTTCTCAGTAGATGCTACTAGCACCTCAACCACTACCAATATTATCCTCAGATGTTCTTTATTTAACTTGAAATGAAGCTTGAAAGACGAAAACACATGGTTTGCCAAACTGAAAGTACCAGTATCTTTCCATTCTAAGAGGGCAAGAAGATAAGACTCCCTTAGTTTCAATGGGCTGTGTGGGAGGTTCCCTACGTGAGTTGCAGCACTAAACGTGTAACCACCTCTATTGATTTCTAATAATCTGAAATATGCATTGTGTGGAGGCGTACCTGCTGCTAATGTTTTGTCCAAGCCTTCACTATGCAATCAAAAGATACAGGGAAAGCAGTAATTTACTAATTTTCTTTTCAGCCTCTTACTGTTCTGTGTCCTTATCAAATTGTTTTTTCCTCCCTCTTTAGTGTTACTAACTGTAGGTTAGGGGTCACCAACACTGGCCCTAGAAAACATCAGGGACTTGCTGATTTCATTGCAAACAAGAGGACAATTGCATACATAGGCCTATCATTGGGTTACTTAGGGCTAGACCAATTCAAAACTTTGACCTACCCATGACCTACCCAAGTACAAATATGCAGGTGGGTCAAAGTTTTGATTTGGTCTAACCCTTAGTTATGATTAACATGGTCTTCAGTTACCGAACGAAGACACCCATGAAACCTGATTTCCTGTATTCATACAAGAAACTGAAAGGAGTTGTCAGCGTTTAACAAAATGTCAATCCCTATAGTTGCAAAGTCTCAAACAGACCAATATGCAGCAATGAAATGTTTCCCTATGGTAGCAATTAAGCTTTTGAAAGATATTTCTGCTAGGATTATCTAAATGGGAATCAGGATTCAGAAGGAAAGAAAAGACCATGCCTCACAAAATACTAGGGAAATGTGCAGATCATAAGAAAGAAAATGGCAGCGCTGTCCCTGAGTTTACCATCACCTTAAAACAGTTTCCCAGCAGTAAAACGATGTCATTTTGTTAACTGTAATCTGCAAAGGTAAAAGTTTGGGCACGAATGTTACTGGTACATCATAAATGTCAAGCTAGAAAATCCTAGTGCAGGACTCATGCCTCTAAAAGCACAAATGCAGTATCTCGTGAAACAGAGTGAAAGGTCTTTTGGTAACCCCAAAAAAGTGATACGTCTATAATATTATTATTATTATTATTATTATTATTATTATTATTAATAATAATATTTGTAGCAATTTCTGATGTAAAACTGCTGGCCAGTGTGTTCACACACATTTCAGTGTTACCCAAGCAACACAGTACAGAGCTCTTTAGAACAGTTGCCAGATTCCTGTGTGGCAGAAAACCTGTTTTTTCCATTTAGCACAGCTTTCCATAAACTGCCATAGTATTGAAACTCCTGTGATTTTCTCTGTTGCTTACTTGCAGCATTGAAGCAGAAAGCAGTTATGAAAAACACATTGTAGACTCAGAACTTTTAAATGGTGAAATGGTAAGCTATGAATAACTGAGGAAAAAGTCCCCAAAAACTACGCAGTAGAAAATGTTAGGGCACAAATTTAAATACTAAACAGTAGCCGAATAGAGATGAAAAAGCATGGTTTGGGTAATGTCTTACATTTGCAATGAAACCTACAAGAGAATATTCACCAAACCACTTCAGTCCTTTCATCACAACTCTTTGGTTACCCACAAAACATCACAGAGAAACTCAAGTTAAAAACCTTGGTAGAGTTCTGTTTACGGAGAAAAAAATCAATTTCATTGTAAACCATCAAATGAAAAGATTTCGACTTTGCTGTTCTCCGGTACTCAAGTAATGGAACAAGTCATGTGATACTTTGTGCTGGAATTCCAAAACAGCTACTGCAGCCTTGTGCACATGGCAGCTTTCCAACAGATGTTTTGAGTTTACGCTTAAGTTTCTGAACTCTTAAACAGAAATCCCAAAAGGTGATTCATGACATGAACTTTATCTCTGAATTGGATAGAAAAAAAATAATAATTGGAAAACATAAACAAAAGCCACACTTTGCTTTTCAAAACATTATCGTCTAGTATCCAGTTTATCCTACTTTTGTTGCGTTTCAGATCATCATGTCAAACAGTTCTGGAAACCTCTATTTTTAAAAAGCTCCAAGAATGATGATGGTATCCTAGCAACATGATAAACGAGAGGGAATGATTTAGAAAGGCTGAGTTGGGTGGGGAAAGTTACTTTAAACAGAACCACAGAGTAAAGAGGCAGAACTGGGACAAGCTGTCAGATTGCCTTCCCATATTTTCCATAATTTCTTGGTACATGGCAGATTTGATGGAACTTGTCAGTCAAACAATGAGGGGTACTCTCTTCTGGTACTCTCTTCATGACCTGATGCCAAGCAACCCTGAAACCCAGTTCAGTACATTCCCAAGAGCACAGAGATCTTAGTACTGGAAGTACTTCACAGGAAACAGGGGAGTTACTTTTGAGCCATTGCCAGTCACAGCAATGGGGGGCACAGCAATCTTGGAGGTGATTACATATACTGTGGATATCAAATATACCCTTCACAGGTTAGGCCTATATGTTTTACAAGCACTTGGATAGCCTTTGAATTCATCTAGGTGATGACTTATCCATTAAGTTTCGATATCCTGACACAATGACCAGAATCAGGTAACCACCTTTCATTTGTATTATGTAGGAGGATTTTAAGTGCTCTGAATATTTCACCACTACAAAGGGCAGGCAGGTGAAATTTCCAAGCTAACTTCAACATCAATAAGACCATAGGTAATCAGAGTAATGAAAGTAATAATGTAGCTGTCTGTAGTAATAACCACATATAAACACACACCCTCTGAGAGATACTTGGGCTGGCTTCTGGGAAATAATCCGATCAAGCCGGGGAGGAAAGGAACAAAGACTGATTCGAAGAATAGCATTGAAACTTGTTTCCAGCGGATTCCTACTTTGTTTTTGTAACAATCACAACTGAAAGCCCTGACTCACCCAGGTACACGACAGTGGAAGGCAATAGAAAACTGATTGCCCACTGTGAAAGCTCATTGGCTGCCAAAATCCAAAATGAAACAAGGTCAAGTTTAGTGAACCGTAACTCCATCTGCAATCAGCTGATAGTTCCATCAGTTGGGTTTACACACGGTGGACATGTGCACCCACAGATGCAATTTCTCAAGTTCAGTCCTTTTTCAACTAAGTAACCATTAAGGCAATGGAAGAACTTGTCTGTCATCATTCTGGTGGGGAGCTCATCGATAAAAACTAAATCTTCGTGCAAAGTACAGTTCCAGCGGTACTTCACAAAAACAAGCATTAAAACGCCGTTACAAACACCAGCTGTATGGCAAAATATTGGCTTTTACGTATTCTTTCCGAAAGCTGGCTTTCAATGTCATCACTCATATCAACAATTCAGAGTGTTGTTCAATAGCGGGATGGTGTGAATATTCTTTGCAGCGGTTTCCCCCAATATCACTCAACACATATCCACAGTGCCAGACAAAATGAGCCCTTCTGCAAAATTAATCACTTTCTTACTGCCAGTTACGCGGGCAGCCACAAGATAACTCGCCTTCAGGGTACTTTTGGGAAGTGTTGCGAGCGTGGCTGTTGATTTCGATTGTATTTGGAGCTTGTGTCACTTCCTTTGGAAGCATTTCCTTGGTTTTCCATCATGTGTGTTTAGGGTCTAAGTGTCTCTGCAGTTTTGAGGGTTTTAGTAATATGTCTGGCAAGATTTCACCGCATTCGACACGCTATGCTATTGGTTCTGCATCATCCATCACTGAGAATCCAAAGTTAATATTTTGTGGGTTGCATTATCTCACTACACGCTTTGCCGCCTTTTCAGTAATCTCTATCATAACTTTCTCTTTAAGAAGCGGTCCATCCTGACAGAAAAAGAATTCACCCCCCTTGGACTTTTTCATATATTGTTGTGTCACAATCCGAAATTGTTATGCATTTACGTGGGACTGATTTAGGCCTACCTATTCCACACTTTCAATATAGGTGAATACTTCCTATAGGCACTGTATATTTGCCAAATATATCCTTGCCTTTCTTTGAACATCATCAATTAGCGACAAATGTGAGTTTTGTTACCCTCACTTTCACGTTGTGCAAAAAAGCCATTTCATTTTTATGCACAATGTTGTGTGAAACCCAGAAGCTCATCCTTTTTGTTAGCACAAATCACTGAGGGGCCAAAGCATAGCTTGATTGTAATTATTCCTGCACTTCTTATTATTGCAGAACAGTTACAGACAGTGATGCAACCATCACTATTATTATACATCGACCAGAACTTATTTTCTGTGTCGTTTGGGAAGTATTTATGACCCACTAGTGAGCACCACGCAGCCCACTGGGGGGGCATGACGCACCAAATGAGAATAATTGATATACATTAATGCCCCCTATTAGAATGTCTTATTGTGCTATGAGCTTAGATTGTAGTTTTATTGGTCCTTGGTAGTACCAGAGGCAGCTTGACTTTGACATTGATATTTTACAACTGGATGTAGGCAAAATATACCATTATGGACTGTAGCTCAAATTAGCAAATTCATAGCTTACATAAAAGAGTCTTATGAAATCTACAAAGGTGTCTCAAAACTACTTGTAACCCGCGTCTCCTTCCAGAATACAGGAAATTGTATTACACTTGGATAGAAGAACACTTACAGAAAGATTGCAGAACACACAGTACTAGAATGGTGCATTTCACTTCTTTGAAACAGTAGGAGGCACTTGTCATAAAACCTGAATCACGGAACTTTTACTTAGTAATGAAGAGGTATGCTGACATTGTGCTCCAAATGACTACATAAACATGTTTTATTTTTAAATGCTTCTCTTTCTCTCTCTTATTAATGAACATGTTTAGAAATGCATTTGTAATGAGCAGGCCTACATTTCATTAACATCTGTTAAATTGTATGACAGGAGTTTGTTTTTTATTATTATTAATCAAATTAAAATTAGTAAACATGCTCTTTAATGTGTAGTCCATATCTTGTATTTATATGTATTCAGTTATTTTGCATGTTAGATTCATAATGTATTAATATATAGGCTATATATGTATGTATATGATACAATTATGAAATGCAGCACAATATGTAGGTGGCATGGTATATTCTGTAATCTTTATGGAATATATCTTCAGAGCATTAATACTGAAAAATGTATGGTATATTGGAATCCACTCCCCTGTTCTCCGAGTTTGGACATGCTCTGGAATGTGTTCAGCAGGGTTTATATAATACAAGAATATTTCAGAATTAATCTTCATATCCTTTCATATAGGAAATGCACCAACTAATACAGTAAATTATTTACATAAAACTTAAAATATAATGGTATCTGATATTAGGAACAACATGTGCTTGAAAACAATCCTTACTTAAGACTGAAGTATTCGAGGCAAGACTATATTAAATGTGTTTTTTTTTTTTTTTTTTTTTTTTTTTTAAGTGTCTTGTTAAGACAACAGATTTGTGTTGCTGTTTTATTAAATCTAAAAATGTCACTATTGATTTTAGATTTCTTCAGCCATTTTAAGGTCACACAATTATAAGGGAATCTTAGTCTTGCTGCAATTGTAACTTGTAAATTCTGACAATCCTATAGTTCGTGTAGTCCTAATTCAACAATTTACTTCTGACTTACATATGGGTTCCATTCTGCATCTCTCTATACAAGTCGTTTTTGCCCAAGTCAGAAACGCAGTTTGTACTTTACATTTCTAGCGTAACATTTTCGTAACCCGGAAATTTTCATAATGGAAACCTTTTTACGTAAAGTGGAATTTACATAAGTGTTAGGTATTATGTAACCTGGTGAGTGCCTGTATATTTGAAAGAGCTTGGGCTTCAGTTACTGTGATCAGTACACAGGAACCACATGGACAAGTTCTTCCTCCAAGCACTTTCCCGTTAGGACTTCGTAATTTGATTTCCTGACGTAGGTTCACAGTCACCATTAACATGTACTAACAGACAAAGTGTTTAATGGTAGAGTGAAGTGTACAATAGTATATGCAACGTATGTAATAGTATATGTAACTTATGCAGTTATGCAACAGTGGTTTTAGTGAGAAGGGAAGACACTCCTTATCAGTGTTAGTTACAACTGCATGCATTAGCTTATTATAGTAGGAGTATTTATTAACATTTTAAATACTGATGTTTATTTGTTTCCATTAGATATATTTCTACACATGTTTTCCAGTAAACAGTAGATTTCCTGTTGCATTTCATCCAGCTCAATTGGTTTTCAGAGGGTATTCATTTCTGAATGGATACAAATTCTTCTACATTAAATGTCAGTTTTCATTTTGTGTTTCATTCTTCTCAATAAAAAGTGAAATTTTGGATACTACCACCAAACCGAGAAATCCTGAGAACTAAGAGTAGCTTAAGATAAATAAAGGGTTCTGTCACAAAAGTGATTCACAAGATTTAAAATGAGCACTGTGTTTTGTACGGAGTACTCAACTACACGCTTTTTGTCTAAAACAGGCATTTGTTTCATTTGTCTATTTTTGTAATATGATTTTCTTGAGAGAAGTGAATTACTGGTAGTTTGAGTTTCCCTTTTAAAAACATTTTCCTTCAGTAGGCCCTTTAAAAGATGTTTGGTGTCAACAGAAGTGACCCAGCTTAACAGATATTAATTAGGGGATGCCTCTAGAAGTTCTGTATTGTATGATGAAACATGATTCAATTTCATCTGCACATGTTTTTTTTGTGTTATTTTTAACAGCTTGTTAGTACTCATGTGAAGATACTGCAGTTACACCTACTCATGTAAGATTATAAATCTTACTTGCCTACACCTACATTTAATTAATGTGGCTATTTGGACACCTGCACAACGACTATATGAAATCTGAAAACCAATGGATAAATATCAGACCTCTAAAAACTTCAGAAATTCCATTTGCAGTCCAAACACAGTTGCATATTTGCAGTACAATGAATACTATTGTGTTTTGTAACAAATGGTAAGCCTGGATATACCTTTAGACAACACACATACCCTTTCATTAACAAAACTGAATTCACTTTACTTAACTGTTTATAGTAATGGAGCACATCTTTGATAGCAGATATGTCTCAAGTGTTGTGTTCTGTACATACTAGACAGAAGTATCCACTGTTTTAATTTTATATTTATTTCACTGTCTTTTAGAAGTAGGTTAGGTATGCCCCTGGATAAACAAAAACAAAAAAACAAAAAACTTGCAAATTAAAAAGAATCAACCATCCAAATCTATGAGGTAACTTTGAGATATCTTAAGCACTCCCTTTTACTTTAACTGACTTAACTGCAGTGGTACAATCTGGAAACTGATAAATCTTCATAATCCTAATTAGGTCCAGCCTTGCTTCCAACCTGATCCAGTTGTTGTGGGGGAGGGGGGGGGGGGGGGTTGCAATCCGTATTTTAGCCAAAAATGCTTTGAGGGTGTCAAATAATGGATGACATCCTCCCCACACTAACTGTTTACAAGCAGATGCTGCTGTAATGATTTTGGTGAAACACTCAGATGATGGCAGTGGACCAGAATCAATCCTACGTTTCAGAAAACTGAGTTAATGTAACTACAAAATAACATTAGAAATGACACTTCTGAACAGCCTCCTAACACCTTCAATGTCAATGTCCACTGGGAAGTTACACTGCAATTGTCCGGGAGAAATTCTGGACTATATTTCTATTTTCCTCTCTCTCTCTCTCTCTTTTATTTTATTTTTAGAGACCAAAGCATAGGCGCGGCCTGAATAGCCAAGCAGAAACCACTTACATAACATGCACAAGATGTGCTTAAAATGAGGATGAGCCAAAGCATGGAAAAAAATTAATATCAAAATGAACCTTCAACAGAGGAAGGATGCATGGGGTTAACAGATTATTATTATTAATATTAATATTATTATGCAAGACAACTGTTTACATTATAGCTTATATGTATCAATCTATACAAAAAGGAAGATACATTTTTTTTTAATTGTACATTGTATCACTTGCTAACTGCTTTCAGAAACATTGTAACGTTTTAACATGCATTTGAAATGTGCTGCTATGCTGCAAGTACAATCCTGGACATCAGTACGCTTCCTCAGCAATGCAACAATGTCAAAATCATATATCCCAATAATCTAGGTGACATCTGTGTGGTTCAGAATAGCGTTGTTTCATTAAAGCACATCTTCGGTTTATTTGAAGCAACTTTAACGTGACCTTGGCATACAATTATCGATCACTATAGCCCGCATTTTCCGACCCTTCTATTCAAAAATTAGCAGATGCACTGTTTAGGAGTGTACAACGTTTGATTCATGAATATTGTGTAGCCTCACTCTCAGGGAAAGTCTTTTATTGTATGCATCTACATGGCTCAAGTTGTAGCCTACGTGTAACAAGACCAGGCCATGAAACCACTGCATTTGGCAGACGAAATAACGAACTGAAATGTAGGAATATACAAATAAAAACTTTCCTCTACTACGTTTGACAAACAAACCTCATCCCCCCGCCATCAACCTGCATTGGGCGACAATCACCAGATTGAAGGGTGCACTGTGCTTTGAATTATGGTTGTAAATGTCTTTGCAAGCAGTAAATCCCACGCTTTATGTGCAAAGCACGCAATCTGTGACATCCCAGCAACGATGCTGGCCGGGTACTCTGCATTTGTGTTGCACCGATCACAAAACGACAGGCGAACGAAAAAGCAAACCTACATTGGTACCGCATTAAGACTGGCATGGTACACTAGTGGGGTTTGCACCAGTGATTTATCTTTTTTTGTGTGTATGCATGGTGTATGCATGATGTATGCATGATGTATGCATGCATCCCCCCCTTAGATGCTAATACCCCCGCGCTGTGGTGCCTCTTACCTCTTCCAGCACGTTAACGGTATTCCGACAGCTCTGCAAGCGGGTCGTGAAACTGGACGTTGTCGGAGAGTTGTAATCCTCCGTGGTCTCAGACAGAAACTCGGACACCGAGATCTGATCCGGCATCCTTCAGCACGGAATGGCCAAAAAAACAAACAAATGCAATATGGGGTGGGGGGGAAACAAAGATCTAAATCATGAAAAAGAACTGGCAAAGCGTAGGGATCTTGTTTCGGACTAGCGCCCCCCAAAAATAAATAAATAGCGCGCACACACACACACACAAAAGAGCACAAATGAAATCAAATGTCTCGTGTGGACGCGCCCCTCCCCTGGCTAACGGGGGTCCCGCACAAGCGCCCGCCTCCCTGGCTGCTTCAGCTGCCCTCTTTCCACAAACAAGCGCTTCAGTCGTGCCTCCCTCCGGCAACTCAATCTGTGGATCGGGCTGATAGCCGTGTCCTCATCACGCTGCCCGCCGTCTGCAAACAGCTCCTCGGCTCGCCGTGTCGACTCGATCCGGCGGCGGTAACGGTCGGTCTTTTCAGTGTTTTCCTTCTCACAATTTTCTCTCTTTTTTTTTTTGCTTTCTGACGATCTCTGCACTCTCTCTCTCTCTCTCTCTCTCTCTCTCTCTCTCTCTCTCTCTCTCTCTCTCTCCCACCCACCGAGAATCACGGGGACAAACAAGGAAGACTTCTGCGCATGCCTACAGTCACACGCAACACCGCCGCCCTGTGCGCCGGGGAAGACATTTGCAGCCGAGTACATCCTCCCGGGCAGGTGCCGGAGAAAACACGGTGAAGCACCTCGATCGGCCGTGTTGTCCGAGGGGGAGTGCACGCCCGTCTGGGGGACACCGTGTCTCTCGTCCCTCGGTCTCCCCGGGCTGGGCCGTGCCTGGCGTGCGCCTTGCATCCCCCCATCGGTCCCCTCATTCCCTCTTCCTCACCAGTCAGCAGCAATCCTGATGTCTCTGGTATTGTGTTAGGCGGTCTCACACTGCTGTCTCCTGCCCGAGTGAGACTTAAAACCTGACCTATTTTCGCCAGCTATGAACACGTTTCCCCCTGTTGCTTCACTGCATGTCCGAAAGACTAGCCCCCATTCAAGGGTTAATACAGGATTTTTCCCGCAAAGGTCATTTAAAAATCATAGTATGATGATCATGCATATACATATTTTATTTCAACATGCTCATGTCCGCAGCAGCATATGGACATTTTATGTTGGCTGTACAGTGCAAGTCTTTTAATATTGGCATCTAGTCAGTTTGAAGGGTGTGTGTGTGTTTAAAATGAGATGATGGCATCCCTCATGTTTCTCCATCTGTATTCAACGATTGCGTACCCTGACCTGTATAGCGCCATCATTTCTGTCAATCAATGTTGCAATTGCGTAGCCTACAGGGGACGTCCTGTACAACAAGCATCTGCACATCAAAAAGGAATTAGCAACAAATGTGAGCAGCTGGTATGGAAAGTGGAATTTACACGACTTCAGCAATGGTTTAAAATATAAGTCAGTTGAATTAAATAGCATTTTACTGTACTTGTATATTTGATTGTGGACAGGAATCTACACAATTATAGAACTTTCTGTTTGAATGTCTATTGCTATATCATTTTGCCACATTGATTGCAGAATCTAATAAACGTATGAAACATTTCATAAATGATTACCTATACATGTTACAGGAAATAGATTGGAATCAAAAATTCTGGAATGATTGGAATATAAAGTCCAGCTTACCGGTTCCATAAAGAATCTTTTGATGAAAAACTTGATAAGCGGGATGATGAGGATCTCATGACTTTAACAGTCACCTTAACAAAATCACCTGAATTGAGACAAATGAAAGTCACTTGATTTACCATCAAGTGGAGAATAGCCCACACTTTTGAATGACACAAAACAACTACTTAATGGGGGCAAAGTTTGATGTGAAACCAACCCAAAAAAAAAAAAAAAGAAATACCGTCATCAGCCAATAACCAAAGTAGATCAAACAAATTGCGAATAATCATACACGTTTATCACAGTTTAAATGATTGCAAAGAAGGGGGTAGAGATAACGGTATCCTGTCCTTAGTCAGTGATCTATAGATATATAAAAAAAAAAAAAAAGTGAAGGAAACGCACATTAGCATATCGCAAAAGGCCCGTTTGCATTAGTAAATAAAACATGTTATGAGCACAAGCATAACTATGATAATAAGACTCGCATAGTACAGCCATGCGAAATCGAATTGACTACAGCAAGTACAAACACGGAACAGTGCGACAGCCACGCCTAACCCTCACTAACTTACCGACACTGCCGCAACTGCAACCTCCAGCCGCACTTTGTGCAGGAAATCGAGAAGCAGGTCGTTGTGGCGATAGAGAGGATCTCCAAAAGGCAGCATATTCAGCTCATTGTGCCCGCCCTGCTTAATCCCGCTGTAACGCACGCTGAGGCCATTTACCGCAGAAAACGTACGAGGCCAGGCCAGTGATTTGTCTCCATATGGGTCCCGGGAATAGAGCAGCAGCCACGCAAGGACAGGAAGGGAAGTTACAATGGACAGGATCTGGGAGCTAATAGCACAGGAACTCAGCAAATCCCAAACTCTTCAACAGGAAATCTGAGATCCGGGTAAACACACTATGGGGTGATGCAGCGCTTCCCCGGGCTTTACTGGCAGTTCGCTCCATTTGCAGGGTTTTATTTCCTGACGTTTAAAGCACGTTAGATTAGCAGAGGCGGTTTGTAGATCGTGTTACACTAAACAACCCGACGTCAAAGCGGAAAGCGATACCTTTAAATGGATCGAAAAAGCTGAACATCATCATGGACTAGTTGTAGTAGAGGTCGTAATAGGCTCTAACTAGGCTTCCGTTATGTATTCATTGACATGGTTACAGCAATGTGCATTTAGTAGTTCATCCTCTTTGCAAATGCATACATAAATACATAAAACGTGTTTTGATAAGCACAGCTGCATGTGTGTTCGGCTGGTTTCTTTATTGAATGTTTCAGGTCTTGCAAGGGTGGTTGAAGATGTTTAAAATATCCTTAATTACACATGGAATTGTTTAATTCGTTAACCTCAGTTGTAATTCAATGGTTTCTTTGGAACAAACGCTATGCCAGTTTTCATTAAACGAACCCTTCAGGGAATCTATTAAATCTATACCACAGTTGCTGTGTCTGTCAGATGTGTATCATTTATGTTGAGTATATTCAATAGTTTTTCAGATTCCTAGTTTTCTCTGCTATTATACTTTATTTGTCTGCAATTCGAAACAAAATGACACTTATATTCCCCCCCCCCCAAAAAAAAAACAACAAAAAAACAGCGCTCTGGTCACATTTTTCTGTTTTTGGTTTCCAATGTAACCCTTAATTGAAGAATGAATCTGTTCAGTTCTTGAAGTTGGATTTTAAATTAATGGCCTAACATTTGGGACTGTTTTCACAAGCCTGGATTAGCACTAATCGTGCATTACCCACTGTTATTTTAGATAGGGGAGGCCAAGACTAGTGCTAATCAAGGTCTGTGAAATGAGCTGTAGGAGTCTACAATAGTTTCGGAGTGGTCAACAATGTTAAATACATGTAACAGCTCAATTGGAAGAAAAGAAACACAATGGAAAAGGTATTGGGAATGAACTACAAGGAAACGTAACGCAAAGGATTTCTTGTTTTTCCTGTAATTACTATCACAATGTGTCGAATAACACGTTTATGTTGATTTGGTTCAGTTTGGTTTCAGGGGAGCATTTAACATTATTATTGGCATTTTGTCCCCCTGTCTGGGTTGATACCAACATCACATTTAAGCTGCAGTCTAGGTAGTTTTATACGACTATCAAAATGGTCCACTGCTGAAGGGGGGAAAAGATTGAACTGGTCCAATTAAATAAAACTTCATGAATATAATTGAAAGGTTCTGGAATGAAAACACTGGCCCTGGGTTCTGTTGCTGTTTTTTCTTAAACAAACTAACTAATGTCAGCTAATGTCACTAGTTAATGTGCATTTAAATGGCGACATGGTATGAAAAGGTCTAAAATCTGCTATGAGAACATGAGACACGACAAGCTAATGGATAAGGATGACTGCATAACACATAAGTACAAGTGGAGATATTTCTGTCATGATGTGATCAGTCAGAAGCCTTTGTTTATGATTTTTTTATTACCATGGTCAGTTTTTGCAGCATATGGTATTCCTCTGCAGGATGTATCCATCATAAAAAGAGGATCTGCACTTTCCATTTGTTTCCGTTTATTTTCATGATCTTATGTGAATGTTAGCATGCCAGGAATTGTCTTAGGAAATGGATACACTGGTCCGTATATGACCCTTATACAATCAGGAAGATCCCTGTGTTTAACTGTTATTAGAACTTACATATATTACAAACCTCTTTTAGTTCCATAATTATAATTTTCCAAGGGTACATTATTTTTGAGCTTATGTATGACTGTAACACAACTAGTTCTGTAAAGATTAAAGCTTACACTTAATGGTGTTACTGTAATCATGTTACAAAACTGTTTTCTGATGTTAACACCTGTAATTTGATTACACAAATGCAGAGATTACTTTATATATATATATATATTAAGATATATATGTCTTGTAGATATGTGAAATCACCTGAATTTATACAGTAAATAAAATATCAAGAAGTCTCCAGTTATTTAGTATTGTATTTTAATACTGTTTTAAAAATATGTAGTGCAAAGTCAGTGTTTAACTGCTCTTAATCTAAAACGTTTGGAAAATAAAATTAAGTGGAAACTCAAATCTTTTGAACTGGCTTTGGGTCTATATCACAATTCTTGGTTTTAAAGCATCAGTTCAAGAATATGGCCAAATCGTGAATTTGTGTGTGTATTATTATTATCTAGCTTTTCCTGCTTATATAATGCTTCTTTAAGCAAAAACTTAAGATAAGTATCTTTATTATTGTTGTTGAAAATTGTATCTGTATTGGGCTGGTTGATATGATCAGCCCAGTGCTGCAGGGGCTACACTACCTCTGGTTTTCATTGTAGCTTTAAATTACTTAATTAATCCAATTATTTGCATAATTGGTCAAAATAACAGTTGCCAATTTTAAAACCCCATGAAACCTAAAGATTTGATGTAGCTACTAACCTTTGGTATGTATTCAGGAGTAATTATCCTATACAAAGGTTTATAACACTTAACTTTACATTTTGAGAAGAGAAAAAGGTTTATTCAGAAAAGTGAAAGAACAAAGTATAACATTTTTTTTTAAATCTGGTGCAAAATTCCTAAATGAGTTAAAGTGGATGTATGTACCAATTTCAGCATAAACATACAAAATATTTAAAACCATTTAAAAAAGTTGTAAGTTATTTAGCCAAGTAGTTAAGTAGCTGAGCAACTTTTAATAAGTCATCATTTCCTCTTTTCCATTTTAAACACCAGCCTTCTATGAGCTAAGGCTGAAAACCCTATCCTGTAGCATAATGCTGTTGCAGAAGCTTTAGATTGCCCATTGGCTTATCGATCCTCCAGGCCTAAAGTAAATTCCAAGCATTCTCAAGCACTTCAATCAAACAATGAGACTCCAATCTACAGACATAACACTCACTCCCACAGTATTTACGATCCAGTGTAAGCAGTTACTCTTTGGCCTGATCTAGGAATGCTGAATGCCTTACACAGCATTTCTTTAACATGTAGATCCCGGGGGGGGTGGGGGACAGTAAGGGTATAGCACAACTCAGCTGCTCTGGGGTTTGATATTTAACTGTTCAGTTCAAAACCATGCTATCTTTTAATGGTTTCATTAGTGTTGGAACAAAGAAGACTATTTTATTTAACCATTTGCTACACATTTGTTGAATGAAAAAGAAATCAAGAAGACCGTCATAGTTTAATTTTGTGTATGTGCCACTCCTTCCACGTGGTGTAGGACAGTATCTCCCAAATGAACACCTCAAGACATTCTGTGTTGCCTGTATTGTTTGTTGATTTGGGCACTCAGTTACTTATGTGAAGCAGTTGTTTTGAATTATTTAAATCTTAGTTCAATGTTTTGTAGATTGAGGTTTAACATTTCACATCAACAAGAGTTGAAAAAATGAAAAAGGGATTAATAATACATTATAAGTGTGTTTGATTAAGTAATTAAATTGAATCAAAACCAGAAGAGAATATATCCCAAGGACCAAGTTTGTGGAACTATGATTTAAAGAAGGATCTGGTCCCAGAGAGCCACAATCCAGCATACAGTGAGGGGAAAAAGTATTTGATCCCCTGCTGATTTTGTACGTTTGCCCACTGACAAAGAAATGATCAGTCTATAATTTTAATGGTAGGTGTATTTTAACAGTGAGAGACAGAATAACAACAAAAAAATCCAGAAAAACGCATTTCAAAAAAGCTATAAATTGATTTGCATGTTAATGAGGGAAATAAGTATTTGATCCCCTATCAATCAGCAAGATTTCTGGCTCTTAAAGGCAGTGCTCCTAATCTCAGCTCGTTACCTGTATAAAAGACACCTGTCCACAGAAGCAATCAATCAATCAGATTCCAAACTCTCCACCATGACCAAGACCAAAGAGCTGTCCAAGGATGTCAGGGACAAGATTGTAGACCTACACAAGGCTGGAATGAGCTACAAGACCATCGCCAAGCAGCTTGGTGAGATGGTGACAACAGTTGGTGCGATTATTCGCAAATGGAAGAAACACAAAATAACTGTCAGTCTCCCTCGGTCTGGGGCTCCATGCAAGATCTCACCTCGTGGAGTTTCAATGATCATGAGAACGGTGAGGAATCAGCCCAGAACTACACGGGAGGATCTTGTTAATGATCTCAAGGCAGCTGGGACCATAGTCACCAAGAAAACAATTGGTAACACACTACGCCGTGAAGGACTGAAATTCTGCAGCGCCCGCAAGGTCCCCCTGCTCAAGAAAGCACATGTACAGGCCCGTCTGAAGTTTGCCAATGAACATCTGAATGATTCAGAGGAGAACTGGGTGAAAGTGTTGTGGTCAGATGAGACCAAAATCGAGCTCTATGGCATCAACTCAACTCGCCGTGTTTGGAGGAGGAGGAATGACCCCAAGAACACCATCCCCACCGTCAAACATGGAGGTGGAAACATTATGCTTTGGGGGTGTTTTTCTGCTAAGGGGACAGGACAACTGCACCGCATCAAAGGGACGATGGACGGGGCCATGTACCATCAAATCTTGGGTGAGAACCTCCTTCCCTCAGCCAGGGCATTGAAAATGGGTCGTGGATGGGTATTCCAGCATGACAATGACCCAAAACACACAGCCAAGGCAACAAAGGAGTGGCTCAAGAAGAAGCACATTAAGGTCCTGGAGTGGCCTAGCCAATCTCCAGACCTTCATCCCATAGAAAATCTGTGGAGGGAGCTGAAGGTTCGAGTTGCCAAACGTCAGCCTCGTAAGCTTAATGACTTGGAGAGGATCTGCAAAGAGGAGTGGGACAAAATCCCTCCTGAGATGTGTGCAAACCTGGTGGCCAACTACAAGAAACGTCTGACCTCTGTGATCGCCAACAAGGGTTTTGCCATCAAGTACTAAGTCGAAGGGGTCAAATACTTATTTCCCTCATTAACATGCAAATCAATTTATAACTTTTTTGAAATGCGTTTTTCTGGATTTTTTTGTTGTTATTCTGTCTCTCACTGTTAAAATACACCTACCATTAAAATTATAGACTGATCATTTCTTTGTCAGTGGGCAAACGTACAAAATCAGCAGGGGATCAAATACCTTTTTCCCTCACTGTATATATCAAAAGCTAAACCTACCCGTTTCCACCATAGTGTCCCTCATCAAGTTCAAGGCTACTGGAACACTGGCTACCTTGCAAGGAAGGGGATGCTAGGAAATATTAGCACTGTGTGCTGTGAGAAAACTCAAAACCATGGTTGAAGATTTCCAAGAGAGTCTGTCATCACAGGATATAATTTCTCAAGAAGTACCATTCAAAGTCAGCTGCATGAATCTGGTTTTAATAGCAGGGTTGCAAGGAAGAAGCCTCTTCTGAGAGCACAACACAAAATTAAATGGTATAGTTTTATCAAAAATCACTATAGCTTTCCATTAAGTTCAGGATAAGCAGTACAGTGTTTCATGTTGATGATTAAAAAAATAACGTTATTTTAAGTATGATAATGTTGATTTTTACGTGGAGAATATTTGTTCAGCTTCAACAGTTCACTCTTCTTGAAACCTGCCTTTCAGGAATGTAGGCTCAATCATTCCTTTTGGGGTTGTTTAGGGCCTAGAAAATGCCTGGAGAAATAAATAAAAACATGGATAGGGACAAGGATAACACTCAACTTGAATGTTTAAGTTCACCATTTTAATGACTTTAGGATCATAAATATCAAAATGACATTTTTAGATATATATGTATAGACGGGTGACAAATTAAAGGAAAAACCAGAATAAATGAGAGGAGGAACATAACAAATGCAGATGCCTCCAAACAGGTGTACTGCATGATACACATAAGCATTATCATCCTATCATGCTCTGTGACATGCTGAGCAGGCCCAGTTGACCTTGATTTGGGATGAATATGGCAGTGCATAAACCCCTCAGTACAAAGACAAATGCACATTTGAGAGTTCAGTGGTACAAAAACCATAGGCACTCGTCTACAGAGATGTGGAAAATAGTGATGTGGCCAGATGAGTCATCCTTCACCATATTCTCAACAAGTGGGCCAGTGCATGTGTAGCGGCACCAAGAGAACGGTACAGGCCTGACTGATTGACCACAATAGTGAGGGGGCCTGGAGGCTCTGGGGCATTTTCCCATTTCCAATTTACATAAGTGTATAGGAAATATACAGTAAACAATATATGTTTTACTTCCTAGATTGTAAAAGATGTTAATCACAGGTAAGAGCTAAGGGAAAGGGGGCATAGGGGAAAATCAAAATAAAAAAATACAAGTATTAGTAATGTAAAAGCAAGAAGTATGACAAAACATTGTATAAGTGCAATGTTACAGGAAAATACCTTATCCAGGGTGACTTACAATTGTTACAACATGTCACATTATTTTTACACTTGTACCCATTTATACAGCTGGGCATTTACTGGAGCAATCTAGGTACCTTGGTCAAGGGTATAACAGCAGTGCCCCCCACCTGGGGATTAGCATGTAGTTTCAATCCTAATTTAAATAGACAATAACAAAATAAAGTATTTGTTTAGCAGTTTGTTTGCACATCAAAGTAGTACATGGTTATTTTTTAACAAGGTCTCTTTTAAGCTGGTATCACTGTTTTGTACATTTCAAACCATTACAAAGTGCAGTAATGCAATAATTGCAAAATACAATAAGCATACACCCTAGTACAATAAGCTAACAAGTGCAGACATAAGCACATAACCTGGGACTTGATGTATTAAGAGAGTGGGGCATTGGAGACATTGCAGGAAAATGATCAAAGTGCCAACAAAACTTAAGTAAGCAGGAGCATAATGTAACATAGTTTCAGTATGTCAGACAACCCCAATAGACAGATGTAGCAGAAGGTGAATAGAGTATTTTGGCCTAGACTCGTTTGATTCAGGGAACAAGGACCTGGCCATCAGGACAAGGAGCTGCTGCAAAGGTGTGTGGGGAGGGAGGAGGGAGGCAAAGCAATGAATGTGGCAAAAGGGGAAGAATGTTGTGGATCCTTATGCTTGGGAAGGCTGAAGTCAGGCGTACAATTGGGGTTGTCCTGCTCCCAAACCGGTTTAAAACTCAATCTAACAAAGTGCATAATAGCAAGAATGTTGAGCAGCCCAGGAGATTGTTAAAATTAAGCAAATTGTAAGGTACAATTTGGTCATTTCATTTGATCTATTAGTATATATTCAAAGTAGAACATTACAACACATCTCAAGCTATATATATATATATACATATACACACACACACACACACACACACATCCGGAAAGTATTCACAGCACTTCACTTTTTCCACGTTTTGTTATGTTACAGCCTTATTCCAAAATGGATTACATTATTTTCCTCTACATTCTACAAACAATACCCCATAATGACAACGTGAAAGAAGTTTGTTTGAAATCTCTGCAAATTTATTAAAAATAATAAACAAAAAAAGCACATGTACATAAGTATTCACAGCCTTTGCTCAATACTTTGTTGAAGCACCTTTGGCACCAATTACAGCCTCAAGTCTTTTTACGTATGATGCTACAAGCTTGGCACACCTATTTTTGGGCAGTTTCTCCAATTCTTCTATGCAGGACCTCTCAAGCTCCATCAGGTTGGATATGGAGCGTCAGTGCACAGACATTTTCAGATCTCTCCAGAGATGTTAAAATCGGGTTCAAGTCCGGGCCACTCAAGGACATTCACAGAGTTGTCCTGTAGCCACTCCTTTGTTATCTTGGCTATGTGCTTAGGGTCATGGTCCTGTTGGAAGATGAACCTTCACCCCAGTCTGAGGTCCAGAGCGCTCTGGAGCAGGTTTTCATCAAGGATGTCTCTGTACATTGCTGCATTCAACTTTCCCTCGATCCGGACTAGTCTCCCAGTTCCTGCCACTGAAAAACATGCCCACAGCATGATGCTGCCACCACCATGCTTCACTGTAGGGATGGTATTGGCCAGGTGATGAGCGGTGCCTGGTTTCCTACAGACATGACACTTGCCATTCAGGCCAAAGAGTTCAATCTTTGTTTCATCAGACCAGAGAATTTTGTTTCTCATGGCCTGAGAGTCCTTCAGGTGTCTTTTGGCAAACTCCAGGCGAGCTGTCATGTGCCTTTTACTGAGGAGTGGCTTCCGTCTGGCCACTCTACCATACAGGCCTGATTGGTGGAGTGCTGCAGAGATGGTTGTTCTTCTGGAAGGTTCTCCTCTCTCCACAGAGACACGCTGGAGCTCTGTCAGAGTGACCATCGGGTTCTTGGTCACCTCCCTGACTAAGGCCCTTCTCCCCGATCACTCAGTTTGGCCGGGCGGCCAGCTCTAGGAAGAGTCCTGGTGGTTCCAAACTTCTTCCATTTACGGATGATGGAGGCCACTGTGCTCATTGGGACCTTCAATGCTGCAGACATTTTTTCTGTACCCTTCCCCAGATCTGTGCCTCAATACAATCCTGTCTCAGAGGTCTACAGGCAATTCCTTGGACTGCATGGCTTGGTTTGTGTTCTGACATACACTGTTAACTGTGGGACCTTATATAGACAGGTGTGTGCCTTTCCAAATCATGTCCAATCAACTGAATTTACCACAGGTGGACTCCAATCAAGTTGATGATCAGTGGAAACAGGATGCACCTGAGCTCAATTTTGAGTGTCATGGCAAAGGCTGTGAATACTTATGTACATGTGCTTTTTTTGTTTTTTATTTTTAATAAATTTGCAAAGATTTCAAACAAACTTCTTTCACGTTGTCATTATGGGGTATTGTTTGTAGGATTTTGAGGAAATTAATTAATTTAATCCATTTTGGAAAGGCTGTAACATAACAAAATGTGGAAAAAGTGAAGCACTGTGAATACTTTCTGGATGCACTGTATATGACACAATTGATGTTTTTGTGAATCTGAATGTGCACAAAAAACTAAATTTAATAACATGAATCATTCCGAGTAACATTTGCATTTTAATATATTATGTGTATATAAAGATATATATTTTGCAACATCAAGAACAACAAGAAAGATATCTGCCATTTGAACATAGTAATTATATGTTATGCAATATGTGTGCTCTTTCTAACTTTCAGGCCACCAAAGTTTATTATCTCAGAACCTGGATATCAAAAGCAACTGCTCCATTAAAGGAGAAGCCCAGAAAAAATGTGATATTTTCATTGGCAGTGGGCAGAGAAGCTGAATACAAAGGGAAAACTTTGATCTTGCTGCCCTTGCTGTAGCCACAAACAAACAAGTTTCCACTCTTAGTCCATCCTTTGACACATTTCAGCAACTGGGTGACCCCTGAGGTCGTCCATACCTCCCCACTGAGCCACTTGAGCCTCCTCTCACTGAGAGTCCCTTTAATGTATTTTTCAATCTTGCTTCTGTGAACAATCTTTTCCCCCAGCCCAGGAAGAAGTGGGTGTAGATTATCTTCTTTCTTAATGCAATATTCTTTAGTTTAATATTATAAAAGCGTTGCAGGGTATCTACTGCTGACATGAGAATATTGTTTCTCTGCTGATTGGGCACCTTGTTTTGTGCATCTTTTGGCCAAAATAACAACAAAAGTAAGAAGAAGGCACCAGGAGGAGATGCATTGTTCCATTCCTTATGGAGTTGCATGCTGAAGTCTTGTAGTTTCTCAAGCGTGACAAGCTTTGAAGAGCGAGGTAAGGTACACACAAGAGCAATCTGACAGAATATGTAGTTCACCAGGTCAATATGGTCAAGCTTTACTTTCTGGGGGTCTTCTGGATACATGCTTACATTTTTTTCAAGTTTTGCTCCTGCTCTTTCTACCTTTTTATCAGACAGTAGGGAAAGAATGGAAGCCACATTGCCACCTCCGAGATAGCAAATCTTCATGCGTCTTGTGACAGGAGTTATAGAGTCCATCTTGTGTGCATCAGTCTCTGTGTTTGGTGCCTAGGAAGATTCATCACAAAAAAAACTAGCATAGACAGAGGTCTTCCTGGTTAGCCATTCTCTGGGGTTGTAGAGGTGTTGCTGCTCTTTAGTATCGTCCTCCACCTGTTCTTCACTTTTGTCCATTTGGAAGCAACACACATCTTTGGAAATCCATTCCAGGGCATTGTAAATGCTCTTCTGTAGTCCCTTCAGATGGTTATGGAACTTCTGCCAGGGTTTTTCCACTGCTTCTGGATTGTAGTCTGTGAGCAGATACTTCAGCATTTCTGAACGTCCATCTGTATCAGAGAAAACATTCACTGAAGATATGAGATGTAGCAGTCAACATCCAACATCCACCTCCTCAAAGTAGCCATAATTATTCATGCAGTCTGTTTCTGACTTGGAAGCTTTCTGCGAGGATCTGAAGGCCTCAATTCCATTGAATGCAATTTCTATAATATGCGTGACATTTTCTGGCAGCAACTTATCTTTATTAAGTGCTTTTTCCATGGCAAAGAACCATTTCTTGTACACTTGTCCTTCAGTATCAAGAATAAAGGAATCGTAAGGACGCTTTAATTTGGCCACTAGTGCCCATTCCTTTGCATCATCAAAAAGTTCATAAGTGTACTACAGTCTTGCAAGCTGCTGTGCAAAGAACGCATCACTTCCAAAGCATGTATAGGCAGTTCTTAAAAGATCTATAGCTTTATTAGGTTTTCCTTCCTTCTCACAGACATGCTCAATTAGAGGAGAAAAACAACTGTCAATGTTACCTCCTTTACTTATTTTATAGCGTCTGATAAACAAATCCCAAACAAACTTTACATATTCCTCCTGGCCAAATCTGTGATTGAAAAGAACTTTTTCCTGTAGCAGGTCCATTGCAAGTGAGCTTTGGAGCTTGTTTTCAGAGACTTGGTTGATAATCTCCTGTGCTACCAAGGGATGAATAATCCGTAAGGATGAGATGTGTGTCATGGCCTCCCTTAAATGTATGAAAACAAGTCTTGATTGTTCACTAAGTGACCTTTCAAATCTATATTGCTGAAATCTATCCCTTTGAATTCCCAAACCTAGAAAATCCTCACAGTGTGACACTGATAAAAAGAATAAATAAATAAAGAATAAAAGAATTCTGCAAATAACAGTTGAGCAATGCTACATATTTGAACAGACGGGTCTCAAGAGATGAATGGTCTATGTCTTCTAAGAGATGCTCAACAAAATTCTTGATATAATCCTTTGGAAACTCTCCACCCATCAACACAAATGTCAGGATGAATTCTGGTCGGAACTG
The DNA here is from genome assembly GCF_036373705.1 of Amia ocellicauda. Lineage (NCBI taxonomy): Eukaryota > Metazoa > Chordata > Actinopteri > Amiiformes > Amiidae > Amia > Amia ocellicauda. Next base: position 38,707,612 of record NC_089851.1, on the reverse strand, counting down.
TTTGAACAGTTTCTCTCGTTTCCTTGAGAACAGCTGCTTCTCCTCCATTGACAGTTTGTTTGTCACTATTACTGTCTGTAATGGTAAGGCTTTGCACAACCTTTCTGGAACATGAGACCTTTTGCAGTTTAACAAAATGAAACCTAGCACTGATGGGCTGATGTTCATGGTGGCAATAGCATTCCCCAAATCATGCCGTAGCTCATCAAGGTACCCTTCATCACAGTCTTCCACCAGCAAGAGCACAGGAAGGCAGCTATTTCTGTCTTTTTTCTTCATATTCCCACAACTGTACTGCATGTTCACATACAGTAGAAACTAGGTATGATTGCTTTACCACTGCACACCTCAGATCTCTTCTCCAGGCCCAAAGTATCTGTCATGCAACAGTGCTTCCACCACTGCCGGGGTGATGGAATATGTTAACTTTGTCCACAGGGTTTCTGGATGCACTGCACAGTGACTTCAGGATGTTTTCCACTTCTCTGTATGCATCGCGCTGTATCAATTCTCCACACATTTTTTTGTCAGCCAGCCAAAAGTTCATCCAGCTCACCTTGCCCCCCTGATAAAAGTACCTATTGAAGTCATCCACTTCCTCTTGCTCAATCAAATCTGAGTTTCTGTCATCACACTGGTCGACACTCAGTATTTCCAAGGACAGCATCCTGTCTTCCTCAGCAGTTTTCAGTAAGCATAGCCCCTTGTTAGACACAGGCAAGTGTCTGGTAGCTTGTATGGAAGGCTGAATCTTTTGAACTGTTGCATCTATATGACTCATTTGCATCCCAACAATACTTATCTCATTCAATGTTTCAGAGGGACACGATGCCTGGGCATAACTGGCCCATTTGTTATAGTTTTCTTTGGACTCTGAAATGACAATTACATCCTTGTGGCCATTCATTTCAGCAATGAATTCGTGGAAAGTGTCAACAAGTGACTGTTTGACCTCCGATATCAAGAGAAAAAAAACAACAAAGGTTCCCTTTGGAAGAAGCTCATTGCAGATCATAGATATTGCCTTTTTTAGGTGCTTTTTCTTGTTCTTTATCCAGGTCTTTTCATCACAGGGACTTTCATTGCCAAGGTTATCAGTGCGTCCATTACAAAATATCCAACTGGTCTGATCAATCAACTGTAAAGCCTTTTTTAATTCACTGGTGTTCAGCCCATTCTCATTTGTGTAGTCTTGCAGGAAGTGAAGGTTTGCTGCATGGTGCTTTAGATATTGACCACACAGTCCTGAGGTTCTAGAGTCTGGATCAAAATCAAACACACAGAAGATATTCATGTTCAGAAAGAATGTGATGTTCTTTAGACTGTCACTTTCAAACTTGTTAGTGACAATAATGTACCAGAGAGAATCATCCATGTACTTCTTGCCACCAGTCAAAAGCACAGACACTTTTCTCCCAAGATCCTCTTGGATTTCTGCAGGATTCTGATAAACTGAGGACTCTGCCTCCTGCCTTCTGCTGTCTCTTCCTAGCATTCCAAGAATAAACGCAACCTGTTCTTCTTCACTAATGCTCATTGTATTAGCCCCTACTCTCTGATAGACTGTTCTCTTATTATATTCTACCTTGTTATGATTATTAAATGTAAGTATACAAACAATATAGAGTTTGCCTTTAACAATTTCAGCCTTGGGTACAATGTCTACCTCGACAACCCAGCTTGTCCCTGTGCTGCCCCTGTCAATAACCTCTATGAACCTTGGTGGCTCCTTTCAATGTAGTTTAATGCATCAACAAATACATCTCTGTCCTGCACAGGAATACCAATAATTTCTCCATGCTGGTAAGAAGTGTTCTTGCTGTCCATAATGCCGAAATGGATCGTGCCATTTGTTCGAACATTCATGCACCCTGCTCCAAATCTGATAACCTCACTGGCAAACTTGACCCGCTGTCTAGTTATGTCTAACATTGCTGCTTCATGAAAAGATTTGTATTCATGGCAGGGCACCATTAAATTAATAATTCCAGACTCTGGCTGAAGCACAGTGTGCCTAACATATTTAAAGTCAATGTTTTCTCTATCGAAGGGATGTGGTTTACTCTGTGGTAATGATGAACCATCACTTTTTGAAGGCACTGTTTGCCCTTCATCCACAGGATTTTGCTCTTCTGTGACATCCTCCTCCTCCTCATTTCTTTGTTTGTCCAGTTTGATTTGGTTTGCAGCGGAGCAACTCTTTGAATCCTTTGTCTTCACATCAGTCTGCTTATTCTTATGTCGCATTTGTTATAACAGTTCACTTCTTTTACCCAGAATAAGCTGGATTTGACCCCCTTTCATACCAATATCATCATGGAGATTCTGTTCTCGCAGCACCTTCAGAGATGGTCCAGTAACTTAAGTTTTACAATGTACTGCTCTTTAATGCCAATGGATTTTAACCAGGAGTTCACATGGCTTTCTGTCCATTCTTCAATTGGCAGCTCCTTATAATCTGAAAAGAAGAGAAATCCTTTTAAATCCATACTATTCACAGCTAATTACTATAGTATTCAATTATATTTATGTATCAATAGTACACAAGCAATATATAGCATACATGTTTGGCAGTTATCCAGAAACCCACTGAAGCACTGTCTTTTCCGGCCTCATGTAAAAACATTTCCCAATAGCTTGCTTTAACTATAACATAACATTTATCAATGTGTTTGTCTAAGAAAGAACAGTAATACATAAGATCTGGAACACAACCATTTCTGAGAATGACTGGATTAGTCCCAACAGAGATGCTTGTACTTATTAAATTATATCTTGGATCAAAATAAGAAGACAATTAGATATACTACAGTTGTGCTGATATAATTTTGGTTATATATTTTATAGCACTAAATAAATATTTCATTGTATTATTATTTCAAACAATACACATGCTCAATTTACGCAGTAGTGAAAATAAAAATAATAATATATAAACATTAATGACTTTGTACAGTATAGTACATTTCTTTCTCATGTAGTATATTTTTTCTGTTAAAGAAGTCATGCTTTCGACTGCTTTAGCTTATTACAAGGGCCAGACGACATCTGTGGGAATTTGTTCCAAATTGCTGTGGAAAATCTGCATTAATGAATATATTGAATTTAATGTTCTTCTATAAAGAAATACCGATTGCAAATAAGATTTCAAGTGTCCTAACGGTGTCTGCTTCCAACAGTGGTCAATGGCGTGCTGACAGAAGGTACAAAAAACAAATCAATATCTTTATAGAAATCACATGGAAAGTATCCAGCATGATCACTGGCATGTTGGTGGATATGTATTTTTTGTTGGCCTCATCTTCGATACACTTCAGTTTTCTAATAAATGGAAAAAAAAAAAGTTTTGTGTCACAAAGTTTGTTTATTTTTAGCCTCAGACTGAAATTGTCCGATACATGAGTGCTGTACCTCAAATGAAAATGGGAAATGCAGTTGTCATAGCAATAAAATGCAACTGTCAAACCAACGACCTCTATGAACCTGGATGTGCGTTTGCAAATAACCTTCTAACTCATTGTCCATCCTAAATTCAACTCAACTCAGATCTGACAAGAGTAATACTTGTTTCCTGAGGCATTTTACTGCCCCCAACAGGTGTATTTATACTTGTGTTCTGGAATCCTTTCAACACGATTCTGGAATGGTGAGCCACAAGGACATAGGTATTCTATATACTGAAACAAAGAGTTGTACTTTAAAGTTAATTTACATGATTTACATGAATTACAATGTGTGGTGCTCTCTGAATATATGGATTCAAATGAACGTAGAACAGACCACCAAATCCAAGTTTTTCTTATATTTCTTACAAATGGAGTCTTTCATTTGATCATATTTCTTCTAGCTATCTAAACTAGGATCATAATACACCATACTTTTACATACAATATATTTTTGTGTGTTTATGTGACAGAGTGATACTTGTTTGGGATTGGTCCATTCCCATGCTTAGCATGAATAGAAATAATAACATTTTGTTTTTCAGAATATCAAAATCTGTTGCTTGAGGAATGGAATGAAAATCATGTACATTCCTGAATTAAATCAACAGGAGTTCAAGAGCACTTCAAGAAGAAGTAACTGGACCAGTTTTAAAAGGGTTTACAGTTACTTTCTAAAAGCTGATAAAGGGATGAAACCTGGTCAAGTGGTTGTGATATTCGTGGAGCATGTCCATTGAAAACTTATGACCTTACAATTGTTTGAGTTGGGACATGTCATACTTTATTAGCTTAACGTTTAGTTCACTGGTAAGTCTAAAGCTCTTGACACTACAGACTGTAAATCCAATGTATCTCTTGTTTTATTATTATAATCATACTATAATTATCCCAGCACATCATTATTTATTATCAGCACCAATTAATGCTGGTGTGGAATGGGAATTTAAATAAATTAAATATATTTTAAATTTAATTTATTTAAAAGTGAACAAAACTGAAGCTACATACTCACCCATGTTTTTTAGCAGTTTGTGTTACTGATGTTGCAGAAACAGATAATCTTACAGCAGAAGGTCTATTAAAAACCAAATAAAAAGCATCTTCAGCTGTGAGAAACCTACAAGAGACAAAGATCAATATTGTAACAGTTTAGGTTTGTAACTAACCCTTGTGGGTCCAAACAAGGAGTTAGACACCAGAATGAGGTAAACGTGCTCTTTATTTCAACACATGCACTTACACTCCACCTTGACAATAGCAGACTGCAGTAGAAGCACTGGGGCTATTCAGAGCCCAATTATTTAAGACAGGGAGGGCTCTGTAAAACAGACATACAGAAAAAGGGGAATAAACAACACCAATACACAACAATGCAGAACAGGGTGAACAATTACAATGAAGACATCATGAACTTAACTTATACAGCCTTCAGAGTCACTTCCCAGCAGCCCTAGCAGAGCTGCCCACATATTAATCAAACAGGGCGGCACTGCCTTCCCTTCTCCATTACAATATATTATTCCAAACTATTCAGATTATACTGTGTGATATAAATGAAGATGGTTGGTTCACTTACACCTTGACTTCACTGGTTGACCTGTTTCTTGTCCTCTTCTGATTTTCCCCATCTCTACATTTCTCCTGAGGCAAAAGACTTGAAGAATAAGTGTTTTAATCCATCAGGTGCATTTACATCAAATGTTCAACACTGCGATTTTGAAAACCACAAACCATGATGGCCCCCCTTATTTTGATAGTGCCCTTATCTATATAGCACACTTGGGTAGCTACCTTGATCCGAGAATCGAAACCAAGTGATGGGCAAAGTTACTGTGTTGGACACCAGGCTAAAACATAGATTTTAGGCAGGTTTACTAGTTATCATTACATAATAGACATATTTACACACACCCTAGTTGGGTGATTCTCACGAACATGGCCCCGTCCTTTGAAAAATGTTCAGTGTCAGACATAACCATTTTTCCTTGTGTAATGCTTAGCATACTATCATAATTTTTGTTTAAGTTAATGACGTTGTTAATAAGTTTTCATGCATTTTAATGCATTTTCCAGGACTTCTTAAAAATGTAATTACCGTACTCTGGACTGGAACAGTAAATAGAAAAAGCATTAGCATATGACAAGTGAACACCTTTGCAGTACTTAAGCCAAAAGCTTTAAATATGTACATAGTGGAAATCTGATTCAGGCTCTACATTTTGAGTGTTTTGCCCAGATTTCAGGTAGAATACTGAAATGTCTGACAGAGGACATTGTAAGCAGGGGTTCTGGAATGATCTCCTTGATATCTGCTTGGTAGTACCAAACCTTATCCCCAGGAAACTTCATGAATGGCACATAGAAACGTTTTTCTCCCGTGCAATTCATGGTGTCCACCTCATACTGCTTGTTGACAGTATGATGGTAAACTGACAATTTGATAGGCCTGCAGTTTAAATTTAGACATGTTAATTGCTCTTGATACCTGTGGCTGAGGGATTAGCATTCTATATGAATATGTAATTCCTTTTAAAATGAATTGAAGCTTACAGTATATGTAACATTTTTTTACAAAATATCACAAAGTAAAAAGTTGCTCTAATCTAAATTAAGGTATTATAAGTCATTTTGATCAAAGGGAAATATGCTGTCTCACAAACCTGTGTGACCATGCCAGGGAAAAGATCTCCATCATACTGAACAAGGTTCCAATTTCTCCAACCCATGTTACAACTTCTATTGAATTCTCATCATGAACAGTTTCCTCCTCTAAGTCTTATTCACACAATATAAAATATTTTGGTGAGAAGCACAAACATGAGGGGCTGCGAAAGCAGGACACCTTTCTGGTGCTTATTTTACCTGGTTGCATGGCAGTAAGCTGAGGGGAAGAACAGTAGATTGAGTTGAACTTTTAAAGTCCTAATTCAGTGATTTCTGTATGTGGTTTGACTAACAAAACATAAACAATGGAGCCAAAGAGGCTACAATGATATAGGTGAGGTGTTCAAACAATGATAGTCAATGAGAGCAATTTATTTTTTAAATATGATTGGGAGCTCCAAAGACAAACCAAAACAAACTATCAAGTAATATGACTTAATTGAACTAACAATTAAATTGAGGGTTCACTTATGTAATTGTAAGATCAGTTGCAACAAAAAACAACAAGGTAGGGGGGCTCCAGGGCTGGTTTGGGAACCACTGTGATATGGTATCTTACTCTCCTTGAGGAATTTAAAATACTCATTACAATCAAGGGGTATTATTTTACATTTCTGAAAATATTACTAACAGTAATACATAAACATTTTACAATTATATAGCTAGAATTATTTTAGAGCTCACCTGGTGAACTCGCATGGTACCAGGCACAGTCTTCAGGTATGGGGGTACCATTTCATCCCTCGTGGTTATGTTCTGCTCTATGACATCAAACAGCCTAAAAGAGGACTGCTGGGAGAGGTTTTCAAGCAGAGCTCCCACATTTGTAATGTCTGTGCCATAGGCCACTATTCGATCTGCCAGGTTTGAGCTCCTCCAACTCCATCAGGGACCCCCTTCATCTGTATGCCTCTGTAAAGTTCCAGGTGACATAAGTGAAGCTTTTCATTAACAGCACAGTTGAGGAGAGGTAGAATGCTGTTTTGTTCCTGTATGGTGAAGTAGGAACTTCAGAGAGGAAATGGATTTTCAAAACATTGGGGTGCTTGACATGAATGTGGCCCATCACTGGGTCCAGATGTAGCTTGGTGTTCTCAGTCAAGAACTTTTTATGAATTATTTTGACTGTGTCAGTGACTGCGCCACATCTTGATCGATGATAGGGTTCTCCCTATTTGGTGCCTCCAGCTCATCTATATCTGATGGCGGGGTAAGCTTGAACAATCTTTTTCCTCGCATAATACCTGGCCGAATTGTTTGCTTTTTATGCTCATTTGAATGCATAGCAGCAGCAGACTTTAACAGTCCATTATTCTTTAGTTTTTGATACCTGTGGAAATATGGAGAAATGTCAAATTCTACTGACAAAAAACAAGTTTACACTTTTTAAAGGAATAATAATTGTATAGCCATGTATAAGCACATTACTTCTATCTTCTGTTTTGTTTCTAAAACATTAAAAATAATGCAGCCATGTATGGGCCCAGTGTTTTAGAACTGTGCCTTAGGATAAAGTAGAATAACATCAAGCATTCATATTATTTAGAGGAAAAAGTATATTATTTGTTTCTTAAACATAAGTGAAAGTATGTAACCATTTGTGAAGTTATTACAGTGTTATTATACAGGAATGAGAGTTCAAAGTCCTGCCAAACCTGTCTGAAAGAATTTGAGTAATTAATAACACTTCAGTCTCATATGTTCATCTCTGGGCCTATACCTCTCTCTTTCCTTTCTTCTGTACTACTCAAGAAGCTCTGGATTGCTGTACAGTTTCTCTCTATGCTTTCTCACGCTAGCTTTTTTGCAGTTCTCTTTCTCTCATAGTTTGTCAATCTTAGAAAAAAGAGGCTTTGGTTAATTTGAGAGCCATGAGGATTTGAATTCACTACATTATCACACAACATAACAAAATATAATTATAATACAGTAAAAGAAAAAATAAATTCCCCAAGGGACCATGTTGAAGGGATAGTCCACTCAAAATAACTTAGGGGTAAGGGGTTAGGGTCTGGGGTTAGTAATTTGGCAATTTTCATGTTCACTTGAAAGGGTGAAGGGTGATTTGTAGGCTTATCTTCTGGACTCACAGAAAATCAATTCAGATTGTATTTTCAGTGCACTATTCCTTTAAGGGTTTGGAGAGGGTATACAAACTAGCTAACCTACTAATCCTTGTTATTTATTCTAATTATTTATTTCAGTGTGCTCAATAGCAGCACCCAGATGCTCGAGATGTGTGCCGAATCAGCTAGCAGAAAGACTGGGGAAACACACTCTTGCATGTGGAAGTCTTCCATTTAGGGTACCAACTGAGCAACTGACCTCATCAGCACCTGTGATGTCAGCAACTCCATTTGAAAGTTTCACAAGGCATTTAATGTGGTACATGGCCTCAAGGGAATTAATGTCCCCAAAGTGTAAGCTTAGCAAGTAGTGCAGTGCCGTCTAGTTCCATTGCACATATTCGAGCCAACCAAGCAATGTCTTTGGTGGAAGCTTGGCAGAGGCCTGCAAAGCCAACTGACTCCTCACAGAAAAAGCATATGGCCTCCTTAGGTCAATGTTGCTATGGCTTGTCCTTGTGTATCCACAGCAGATGAAGTACCAGCTTTATTGTCTTCTCTAGATTTCCTATTTAGTCATACAAGCTTTGTTTTGTTGACTTTCATACAGCATGTTTTATGCCAGCCTTCAAGATGTGTTATCATCGTGGCCTCTGTGTCATCTGCATCACTGAATCTTTCAATGTCAACATCCATTGGCATGTGCCCAAGTTCCTGAAACTGATCGGGGTGACCTGCTAATGATTTGTATCCAGTGCCAATGAGTGCCTTGGTTGATTTAGCTGGACATTGCTAAACATCCCCAGTCTCCTTCTGACAAAGCACACTAAGCTCCAAATCAGTAGTGACAGCTGGCTTGGCGTGCCCATATGAAAATGAAATATATTGCAATACTGTATGTTCTAAACTCTTTAATCAACTCTTCCACTAATCTCACTCCTTTTCAGTGCGTCCTGGGCTACCAGCCACCTCTGTTCCCCGGGTCAGGAGACTCCACAGATCTGCCAGCTGTCGATGACTGGTTCTGCTGAAGCCAGGATGTCTGGCAGGCAGCACATGTACATCTTCAACGGGCAGTTCAGTGCCAGGAGACACAGGCAGACGGTCGTAGAAGAATGGCACCACAGTATCAGCCAGGGCAGGAGGTGTGACTCTCCACCAGAGACATTCGGCTCAAACTCCCTTCCAAGAAGCTAAATCCACGTTTAATTGGTCCCTATAAGATCTTACGACAAATCAACCCAGTGACTTATCAACTCATTTCCGGATGGCCCCCTCGTTACATGTTTCCCTCAAGCCAGTAGTTACCTACTCCCCTAGCCATCATGACCCCACTTCCTGTTCTGCTGATGCCCCTCCTCCTCTAATCCACCGAGATGATGGACCTGCTTATGCGGTTCGGACTCTTCTTCGATCCCGTCTTCGCCAAGGTCACCTCCAAAATTTTGTGGAATGGGAGGGGTATGGTCCAGAGGAGCAATCTTGGGTGTCGGCCTCTGACGTCCTCGACCCTTCCCTCATCATTTACTTTCACTAAGACCATCCTGAAGATCCTGCTCCCCGGCCTCGTAGATGTCCTCGTCGCCACCGTTTTTTGGTGGCGGGGGTCAATCCTGGAGAGGGTGGTACTGTCATGTCTACTTCTCAACCCTCTTGATCACCACCAGATGTCACCTTGGCTCCAACTTCTGCTTTCACTGTTCTTTGTCTCTTTGTTTCATTAAATAAGAAACATGTGGAATTGTGTTTAATGAATAATTTTGTGCAAGTGACAGATGCAGGATTTCTGATACAATCCTCTGTGTGAAATCAGTAGAGTGTTTAAATCTCCTGCGTTGGGAGACCAGTATTTTGGCGTAGTGGATTTTGTTGCTATACTGGCTCGGAGGTGTGGCTGCGGTTCAAATCTGAGCAAGGGCTGGCTTGTCCGCCAGGGCCACGGGAAACTGCCAGTAGCGACTCTTCAGGTCTAGCAAGGAAAACCAGAAGGAGATGACTACTAAGTCCCAGGATTCATCAATGTAGGTCTTTTAACATCTATATTTGTAGGCAGTAAGCTGCTGGAGATTTGTATATCAGGTAGTGTGAAGATCTAAAAAAATGAATATATCAGTTAAGAGGAACTGGTTTTGGCAGAGTATGTTTTCATTGTTACGTGCTGCATTCAGTGACTGCTGTTCTAAAAAAAAAATCTTCTGTTATTGATATATGTATGTATGTATTTTTGCATTGCAAATACATTGACTGCACTTATATATATTAAACACAACTCTACTTTCACAATACTTTTAACAATACTTTTAACCACCCCCAGAGCTTGGCTTTTGAATAATTAAACCAATTCAAGTCTCTCAGATTTACAGTTTTTGTTATTTCCAATGGAATGAGACACTGTGGAAAAAGTTCAAAACTATGAAATGATTATGGTGTGGCTAGGGAAGTACAGAAACTGCCACAGTCAGAGACAAAGTAAATTCAGAGCAGAGCTTTGCCAGTTTCAGGATGATTTGGAGGGGCTGAAATTACACTCCTGATTAATGCAAGTGGGAGGTATGAAAATGATTTTTAAAACTATTGCTAGAACTAATCTACAGTGAATATTGAAGATGATTATTCAATGGTTGAAATTCCTGCTCCAAAGGATGAATAGCTGCTTGTGTTCTTCATAACCAGTCATCCAGACATCAGGAGGATTTTTGTTTTCTTCTTAAGTACTGTACTGACACAATGTTCTGTAAGCTGCAATCTAAGTTCAATGGGTTTAAAATATAAAATCACTACAATAACATTGCTTAGATGTCATCAAATAAAAATGTTAATGTTTTCTCATTCAGTTCAAAACAAGGATGAAAGAACAAACGGGAACAGGATGAAGAGGCTTGTAACTCACTACAATAAAACAAAAAAAGAGTTTGTAATGTTTTCTCTCCTTTTTTGGACATATATAGCAAGGTTGAACTATTAAGACTTAGCCAGGGACAGCCGCTATTTCAAAATTAGTTCTTGCAGCATAACGTGGGGAGATAAATGGAAGCTAAATAAAACAAGATTTGAATTTGATAGAAACAAACACATTTTTCCACAGAGAGTAGCTGTTGCTTGGAGTTGATTGCTAGGTCATGCCTACTGCCCCGGGATCCTTCAAATTGTACACTGTGTTAGACTCACTTGGATTCTATGAAGCAAGAAATCCGAGCTGGGCCGAGTGGCCTATTTATGTTGTAGGCTTATTCATCTTCTTATCCATGGTTGGCAGGATAGAATCATATTAGCATAAATACAAAGTTCTCTTTTTGTAAATTGTGAAGACCTTTGGAATTCTAAAATTAGATTTGGTTTGTAATCCTCACTCTCCCCACTTTGGAGATTTTTGGCACAATCTGCATGTAAAGTAAAATTAAAATTAGATATCTATAAAGCATTTTTTTATATCAAAGGGTTTAATTGTGAAGTGCATACAATGTTTCTTTGGACATAGTTAAGAATTTAGATATATAGTTTTTCTTGAGTTACAAATGTAATGTGCCATGGGTAATGTAATGGCCATTTACTGAAAAAGGGAATTTTGTTATGACGTCTGTGTGTTACATTGATGACTACATTATTATAATACTGTATATGAAAATCAAGGAGTTGTAATCAATGTTACTGTAAAGTTATTAATTCAAGTCCAAGAGTTGTGCCTCAAAATTCTAAAATTCAAAATTAACATTGGAAACTACTGCTATCACAGTCACAGATTACGATTACAATACTCGACATCTCCTTTGACCTAAAATCCTTCCTTCTGTGTACTGCAAACAAACTTTTTGAACACTGTCTTTAATGTGCAATTGGTAGGTTGGATCAAAGATTGATTTGATGCGGACCTAAACTATATCACTTATCTTTAGTCAGAGAGTATTTCTCAGAACATCAGAGCTTCAAATTTCACTATGAAAGTTTACCATAATTGTGTCAAAATTGTCAGAATTAGGATTAGAGTATCTAAGGTTGGGATTTAGGGGACCTTAGTCTTAGGGCTGGAGTTAAGGATTGAGCTAGCATGGTTAAGGCTATGACTGGAATTACTGATCAAATGTGTTACAGACTTGAATATGTAAAATGCTCCTCAGGATCTTGGTGGTGCAGGTGACCAATCAAGCTGAATTGCTAAATTATACTAGGGCACAAAGGACTTAATTTGAATTGCAATCTATTATATTTTACCTTATATCCTTTTGGTTGAACACATTTTGCTGTCCATCCACACTTTTCTTTTTACTTTCTTTGTGGTTCCTTTCCTTAGGCTGTCTCCTTCAGTTCTAAATCCCTAATTTGATGTTTATTAGGTGTACTTTCAATTACATGTGATACCTTGCACCTCCACCATGGCAGAAATTAATTTGCCATATTTGTGCAAAGTTTGGAGAAAAGTCTAAATGAATACTGATGCCAGCGGTAGTCTGCAAGTTAACCGTGCCCCTGTTTTGTTCTCCAGTAACTATTTGCCTGTTTCGTATATGCAGTTACCTGTTTTTAATTCAAAAGTTTTAATTGCATTTCCTATAGCTATATAATTTTCAAATGGAGTTTTATCAAAACCTTTCCTTTCTGTTTCAGATGTTTCTATACCTCCTTGAATCATCTTCCAACAAGCATATTGGCTTCCTTCTCATTTAGATACAGATACAGAATGTCGCTATATACACTCACCTAAAGGATTATTAGGAACACCTGTTCAATTTCTCATTAATGCAATTATCTAACCAACCAATCACATGGCAGTTGCTTCAATGCATTTAGGGGTGTGGTCCTGGTCAAGACAATCTCCTGAACTCCAAACTGAATGTCTGAATGGGAAAGAAAGGTGATTTAAGCAATTTTGAGTGTGGCATGGTTGTTGGTGCCATTTCACAATCTGCTCAGTTACTGGGATTTTCACGCACAACCATTTCTAGGGTTTACAAAGAATGGTGTGAAAAGGGAAAAACATCCAGTATGCGGCAGTCCTGTGGGAGAAAATGCCTTGTTGATGCTAGAGGTCAGAGGAGAATGGGCCGACTGATTCAAGCTGATAGAAGAGCAACTTTGACTGAAATAACCAGTCGTTACAACCGAGGTATGCAGCAAAGCATTTGTGAAGCCACAACACGTACAACCTTGAGGCAGATGGGCTACAACAGCAGAAGACCCCACCGGGTACCACTCATCTCCACTACAAATAGGAAAAAGAGGCTACAATTTGCACAAGCTCACCAAAATTGGACAGTTGAAGACTGGAAACATGTTGCCTGGTCTGATGAGTCTCGATTTCTGTTGAGACATTCAGATGGTAGAGTCAGAATTTGGCGTAAACAGAATGAGAACATGGATCCATCATGCCTTGTTACCACTGTGCAGGCTGGTGGTGGTGGTGTAATGGTGTGGGGGATGTTTTCTTGGCACACTTTAGGCCCCTTAGTGCCAATTGGGCATCGTTTAAATGCCACGGCCTACCTGAGCATTGTTTCTGACCATGTCCATCCCTTTATGACCACCATGTACCCATCCTCTGATGGCTACTTCCAGCAGGATAATGCACCATGTCACAAAGGTTGAATCATTTCAAATTGGTTTCTTGAACATGACAATGAGTTCACTGTACTAAACTGGCCCCCACAGTCACCAGATCTCAACCCAATAGAGCATCTTTGGGATGTGGTGGAACGGGAGCTTCGTGCCCTGGATGTGCATCCCACAAATCTCCATCAACTGCAAGATGCTATCCTATCAATATGGGCCAACATTTCTAAAGAATGCTTTCAGCACCTTGTTGAATCAATGCCACGTAGAATTAAGGCAGTTCTGAAGGCGAAAGGGGGTCAAACACAGTATTAGTATGGTGTTCCTAATAATCCTTTAGGTGAGTGTATAGTTATTGATAAAGAATGGATCTGAAGAAAAGGAATCTATATTTGGCAAATCCTATCCTGAGTCATGTGTTATTGTTTCTGTTGATCTTCTGCAGACCTGGCAAAGGAGTACTCCTGAGAAAATCACGATGTCTTCATTTTTGTTCATTCACTTTCTGTTGTAAGGATTGCAGTCTGTCCCTGCCTCAGCCCCTGGAAGTTGATCACCACCATGTATATCCTTCATAAAGATTCTCATTAAATAATTCCCCAAAGCCATCTTTCTTTTCACATTGGAGGTCAAGAAACGCAAACACTCTTCAGTGATATCCTGACTGTTAAGTCATACAGATTGCACACAGTTCCTGATTAGTGGTGTGTCATATTTTGGCAATCGTGTAACTCTGTTGGGTGACCTTTACTGGGCTTGCAGTTAGCCTCCCTATAATTTGGTTGTGTTGCTGTTAAAATTTGTATAAGTATAACATTAGATTTTTAAAGTCATCTAATTAACATAAAGATGTTAAAACAGCTTTCAATAACATATAAGGATTACTGCAGAGAAAATGAATTATGTAAGTAATTCAATAACATTGTTTTAATACTCAGACCATTAGATATTGACATTTTCAACTATTGTCAAACATAGATAAATTGTAACAGTTGCTTTGGCCTACATGAGTCCAAAACAGTAACATATACAAAGTTTGGACTGATATATTGTCTCAAGGACTATATGTAATTTGGTAACACAGGCAAGGTAGTGAAAGTAGTTTGTTGTACTTTCTATATATTCCATTCAAGTGAAGGCATCCATAGGACTATTGTACTGTAATAACTTTATACAGGGTTTAAAATATATAATGAACATGCTGGCTACTCAGATTTAACATGCATACGTGAAAAATTAAATCTACAGAAATTATAAAAATGCTCAAGCTTGATTTCCCTCTGACTAGAAAATGACAAAATCTAGGATATTTTTCAACAATTTTCAAAACAAGACTAACCCCTTTTGGGTTTATAAAGGGAAATACTTTCATGAATAAATAACCCGACTGAGTCATTTGCAACTTGCGTCACAGTACAATTGACGAATACCAACAGGCCTCCAGTTCTTAAGAAAAGGATGACGGAGGATAAATATAGAACATTTGTGGTCATTTCCTAGTTTTTCCTTTTTTAACATGCATTATTTCATTGTTTGAGGGAGGGATGGGCAACTCCTATCCTCAAGGATCAGAGTTGCCCATCCCTGTTTAAAGCATCATTACAGTCAATTTACGCCACCTGGTGACTGCACAGGATGACAACTATACATGTGTAAGTGTTTAAAGCACAATCCCCTACATTCAAAGGGCTACTTGTTTTAATGCATAAACATCTCTTCATTCATATTCAAAACACAATTGTTTTGAATAATTGTCACCTTCGATGCAAAAAAGTCTAAGCCAAATCCATACAAATAATGAAATAAATCCATTAACAGTTTATCAAATAAATAAACATGCACATACCTATGCTATTCTAACACAGAACGATAATATGGCTGAAAAATATTACTTGGTGCTCTGGTGTAGTTTCAGTACATACAGCTACACTTTATTAATCTACTCCTGATGAGTTTAACATTCTGGGCAAAACATTGTACTGCATTTTACATTTTATAGGGATTACATTTTGGAAATGCTGATTCTCATGAAGCAGATGGTTATGATTATATTTCAAGGTTTCCCCTGCCCAAATGATTAAGTCATCCAAACAGATGTTATATGTTTGAGTCACTTCTGTACCCACAACTTGATCATCCTGAGCATCAAAATCACACTCCAAATGCCCTTTCAACAGGCTGTCCACACAAATTGTAACACTTATTTATAATAATTTAACAGAGCATATACAATTGCTTTCTTCATCAATGTTTGTGTAGTATGTACCATCTGTAGCCTGTTTGTTAGTTGAGGAGGTGTTGTATCATGGTCTCTTGCAAAGACATTTTAGTTAGTTAATTTCAACACATTTGCAGGACATAGCTGGCTTTATTTCAGAATAATGGTTATTTCAGGTAGGCCGACTGGTTCACTTTACTCTTCCAGTAACAGGAAAGGTGTGATAAACTCCAATGACATATGAAACAAAGCACCATTGTAATGTTTTAGGTGCACATTGGTCCACATCCCACATGCAGTTACAAGCACATGGGCTGCTCTCCCAAGATTCACTGGCAGCTTTCACACACCTCATAGAGATATATTTTTTTCGTCAGTTTTACTTATTTTACTTATTTAAATAGATTAATTTCATCCTGATAATTTATCCATAATTAAATTAAAATACGAAACTATTTTATATATTAGTAACAGGGGTAACATCCTAATTAACTGATGAATTATTATTATAGCATTGTCATATCTGAGTCTGATGTTCTCCGTGGATGATTTGCCTAACGTGATTTACCGTGATGCATTACTATAGCTTTCACAAATGAATCAATTCATTAAATCGATTAAAATAATTACAGTAATCGAAATGCATGAAAATACACGTGAAAAGTAAGCAATGATACAAATAAATCCCTCTGCAGATACATTGTAAAATGATCTATGAAGACAATCTGAAATATGCCGAAAATAATATAATATTACAACACTTCTATTCGTGATAATAGTTTCAAGAGTCTGTCATGGATTATGTTGATATCAATAAAGTTGAGTTTGTCAGCATCCGAAGTGCGCATGCGCAGTGCTTGTGTTGTGGAAAGGGAGGCCGGAAACTCCATGGACTTGAAGTAGATGTTTCTCCTGTTGAAATAATCCGCAGGTTTTGGCCGGTTGAGCGCAGAGAGCCGGGGTTCACGCCACATCGACGACAGACCAGCTCACCTCCTGACTCTGAATGGCTGAAGCCCTAACTACAGGTCGGTTGTATATAAATCTTACTACCGTAGTTCGTTCTCTTTAACTGACATTTAACAAAAATGAATGATCAATTAATTAAACCTTCACATGTGTTCTCAAAATTTAAAAGATATGAGAGGTAGATTTTGTTTACAGCGGCAGATTATGACTGGCTTCAAGTTTGATTTTTGACAAGCAAGGCAAGCATGTGCTTAATGTCTTTTGACGAAGTAATTCATTATATAACCGTGCGTGTCATCACTCTGTCTCTGTGTTACTGTAGCTAGAATATATACGTGCATACATGCATACATGCATACATGCATACATGCATACATACATACATACATACATACATACGTAACCATCCGTCAAGTCTGAGTGAAGGAGGGCTAGGTAGGCCATATGAAAACGAGTGCTGTCCTGTTTTACAAGATAAAGTTACGCTAAATAATTCATTTTCGTTGATGTCACTAGTCTAATGTCTAAAGTCTAATGTCTAAAGTCGAATGTCTAAAGTCTAAAGTCAAGTTGTGTCTATTCAAATCCAACTTAAACAAGCCAAAAAAACGTGGATTTGCGTTTATCCATGTAGATTAATAAGCTTTGTTGTAAAATAAACAATCGGTTTATATTTAATAGAATCTCAGTTGTGATACATACAATCAAACTAATATCTGTAATATGCATCTTTCAGTTGTTTTTATAATGTCATTAAAAGTTACCCCCTTCCCCAAGGAGAAGACTTAATAGAAATGATTCTGAATAAAATGCAGAAATTTATTTTAAATATTAATATTTATTAATACAGATAGATTTTTACTAGAGGAATCTAGGGTAAAGCACCTTGCTCAAGGGTACAAGAGCAGTGTCCCAACATGGGATTGAATCCACAACCCTCCACTCTGTCCGGAGCCCCGACCAGTACTCCACACGTATAAGCTAGCAATGCATGAATTAAAAAGAAGAAATCGACTGTTATTAACTTATGTTTTTTATTTTTTTCCTTCCAAAGGAGAACTGGAGCTGAATCCAGAGACAGCCGAATTTGTCCCAGGAGAAAGACGCAACCAGAGTCATTCTAGGAGAGGACGTCCCAGGCCAGAGTACAACAGGAACAGGAGTGGTCACTACACAGCCCCACGATCGCAGCACTATAACAGGCCCTATCATAATGAGGAGACTTTGCATGAGAGAGATCATCGTGGTCCCCAAAAGAACTACCACCCATCTCATAACCAGGAGGATGGCAGAGGAGGAAGCGGTAGAGGGTCAGGATGCCACAGCTTCCAGAGCCAGAGATGGCAGAGGCCCAGAAGTGCAAGAAGTTTTCCTGTAGACAACCCCACTCCACCTGGGAGGACCTGGACAGAGTCTCACCCTGAAAAACCTGATGCAGATGGGCCAAGCTGGAGGATGGAGGACAAGAGGGAAAATGAATTCAACAATGATCTAACCAGAGAAGAGACGAGAGATACACGGGCTAAAAAGACAAGGAAGTTCAGCAATGATTTGAGAAGAGGGGCAAGCGAGAGGGGGAGGCCGGCGTTTCACCGGGAAAACAGGGAAAATTGGACAGAGGGAGAAGGGGCTGCTTCTCAGGAGGCAGGTTCTGCAGAACGTGGTAAAGGAAGTGAAGGGAGGGCTCAGAGAGCAGTGGACAGGTATTCCCACTACAGCGCAAAGAAAAAAGGCCGGAGGCACTGGCAGGAGAGTGAAGAGGAAGCACTTCCGAGACGGGAAGTGAACAGAAGTGTAGGCCCAAAGTCATACGGTACTGCCTTCAGCAGAGAGGATGAGATGAACAGTTCCAGCCCTTCAGAGGAGCATAACTGGAAGAGTGAAAGGGGACAAGGAAGACGGATGCCACTTCAAGATCACGGACAGAAGAAGCAACACAACTCTGCCCGGAAACCTGTTTATAAAAAACAGGTGGATGTCCCCAAGAGCAAAGAAACACAGACAGGTGTGTAGATACATTCATTTCTGTATAAAAGGTTTTGCAGTGTTTTTGTTTTTATTAATTCAGTAAAATCTAATTCTAAATGATCTTAAGAAATACTGTGAAATATGTAAGAAACAGTTAGGCAATGTTAGTAATGGACACAAATCTGTTAGATGTTGTAACATTCACATAATTTACTCAAAGATGAAGCAAATTGAAATTGACAGGCAGAAACATGATGTTGTAAGCAAACTGTGGAAAATGATCATTTTGAGACGCAAGTGGCTGACATTTGTGGCCTGACCTGTCCCCCTCTCTCCTGCGGCAGGATGCCTGATTGAGCAGCTAACGGAAGAGAAATACGAGTGCATGGTGTGCTGTGAGGTGATCAGGGTGATGGCTCCTGTCTGGAGCTGCCTCAGCTGCTACCACGTCTTCCATCTGAACTGCATTAAAAAGTGGGCCAGATCCCCAGCGTCCCAAGCAGAGGGTGAGCATGATATTCGTTTTGTCTCCTTTTTTCTGGTTAGTTGATTTCCTTTGTGTTCCACATCTGCATTCCCTGTGAAATTCTTCATTGTGGTTTCAAATAAGTAGAAAACAGACGGGCAGTAGACATAGGTGGTGTCAAGTGTCTCTCAATGCTATGATGCCCATTTCTATAACATGGTGCACTGAATCTGGTAAATGGGCGTGTTTTTGAAACTGTGCCCAAGGTCCAAAGGCTGACTTCAGGTGTCCTCAGTCTAATGTAATTATGTATGTTGATGTTTCAGTCTTTCATCACTGAATATGATGGTCTCCAGTCTCTTGGCTGTGTTCATAACTCATACTGTCACACTAAGTTAAAACCTGTTTCTCCTATAGAGAAGGAATAAACAACAAAAAGGGGAACTGCCACTTATGATTTCCAGAGTGCTTGTTTTAGTTTACAAAGTAAATTAAATTCTTCCCTTTTTTAAATGTTAGCATTGGGTGTTTTTCATCTTTTTAAAAAGGGGTACTGCATTAAACATACCATTAATATTGAATGAATAAAGGCCTCCATCTGTAAATATATTATTTGAAAGCTTCTGAGAACCATTTTAGTATATTTTCCGATGTAGCCTATCCCATTGGTACCATAACTTTGTCTCAATGATTCTCCTCCTCTGGATTTTAACTATAAGCTTCTCCTCCTTCCTTGTGATGATTGTCTTGTTTTCCATCACCTTAGTGCCTAAACTGAATTTAATTTAATTTCCAGATGGGAATGACGGTTGGAGGTGTCCTGCCTGCCAAAATGTAGCTGCTCGTGTCCCAAACTCCTACACCTGCTTTTGTGGTAAGCACAACTGTACTAAAATAAATATATAGAAATTGGTGAGTGTCAAATTCATGGCATTTGATCACCGTAAATTTCACTTGTGATATTAAAAGATATATATTGTGAAGGCTTTCACTTTAATAGTCAAATTATATACCAAATTATATATTAGTACACGCATTAGATGCTACATATACTTGTAAATGTATGGTAATCATGCAATTCAAAGAAACTGGAGCATTAGAAAAACAAATGTTTTTTTAACACCACAGTCATAGTAAAGTTAAAAGTCAGAATTTGAATCATTTTATTCTGTGTGATAAACAATAAATAAACTGCAAAAACAAACAGCATAACTCTTTAACAGTTAAATTAGAAACTAATTATGGACCTTGATATATAACAAGACGTTTTAGAAGAGAAAGCTGTGTTTTTATTTAATTACATTTTGTTAAAATAAAAACTGAGAACAGTGTGCAGTCTATAATAACTTTTCTGTCAGTATAATAAACCTACATTAATTACCCAAGTTTAATTTTAACCATACTGTCTGTCAAGTGATTTATTGTGTAATTACTTTAAGTTGTTAGATAATAAATCCTAAAGCAAATAAACAAACAAATAGGACATTTCCTGGACATTTCAATATATTATACTATATTTAGCTGTAGATATGGCAAAAGAGGAATTAAAGATTGTGATTTCCTATTCAAACTTTGTGAATTAATTTATTAAAAGGTAAAAAGAAAAGGTCTGCCACAGTGACCTTTTGCAGGCTTACACTGGTTTTCAAAGGCCTGGCCAGCGAATGCGCTTTCCAACTTTAACACCTTCACAGAGTTTTATTTTAAGCAATGTAGGCTATATCTCTCAAGTGCATATCTCTCAAGTGAAAGTCTGACACAGTTGTGTTTGCCTGGCAAGTGAGGGTTTACTCAGTGAACCACATCCACTGAATCTTCCAGAGGGTTGCTCAGTTTTCTTGACCATACAAAGACATTCTTTCAGCCAAGTCATTTATTGATCCTTGACAGCGAGCAGGTAGGTACTCAATGTGATGTACTCCATCCTGCTTTCCCGACAAAGTCCATTTTCTTATATTTGTTTCAGGATTAGTTACTCAGGAGCCTTATGGGAAGAATAGGTGATGCAAGAAATAGGAATGCAGCTTTGGTCTAAACAAGCATGACACAAAATGATTAAGAAAGACACTTAACTGTGTATTGTTTAAAATCGTGAGATCAGATATGGATTTCTTACCATTTGAACATTTCAGGGAAGGTAAACAATCCTGAATGGCACCGAAACGAGATTCCACACAGCTGTGGAGAGCTGTGTGGTAAAAAGAGAGCCGGTTTGGACTGCAACCATCCTTGTAATATGTGAGTATCCCATTCCCAAAATAGCCATTTCCGACCCACCTTTTAATCCCCTTTTGATCTTGAGATTAAGCTGAAGATCAAAACAAAGTTTTGCTTCTAGCAGGATTAATGTACAGAAGCAGTATTCAATGTCATAAACATTTAATATAATGTCTATTATTGTTATTGTTTGGTATTGCAATGAAGGCATTCTGGATTTGTAAAGTTTTATTTTACATTATATGTAAATTGCAAGTTCTTTCGGGTGGAAAGAATGAACAGATTTTAGACACTAAATTATACTACTTTTAAAAATTCTGCTTACCATTACTTGTAAAATATAAAGACATCTAACAGGGATCTTCAGGTGCTTCGTACTTCAACAATTTTATTTTTTCTCTACAGTTTGTGCCATCCAGGACCCTGTCCACTGTGCCCTGCTTTTGTAACCAAATCTTGTGTCTGTGGAAAAAACAGGTATTAGCAGGTGTTCAAACACAAATAGAAATTTGAGTGTGTGTGTGTGTGTGTATATATATATGATTGTTATTCATTAGAAATTAAGTGCTGGAAGTGGAAGATTTTAATTTTATTTACTTTTTTATCTTCCCACCCCACTGCAATTCTCCTTCTCCCTAAGTCAACCAGTGCGGTGTGGGCAGTCCACTCCAATCCACTGTCCTGAGGTGTGTGGGATCAAGTTGAACTGCGGAGAGCATTCCTGTGCTCTGGTCTGCCACAGTGGGAAGTGTCAACCATGCCAGATGCAAGTTAAGCAAGGTGAACTGAGTTTTCTGAGAACAAATACCACATAAAATGTGTACTGAATTACAGGAGCTTCCTCTTTTGATTTATAGGCATGGTACAACCTTGAATTTTACTTTTCTGATTGCGGCTCAGCCGCAATACTGTTCTCCTCTGCTGGTGGCTCACATTTTTATTTGCAATAGGCATATAGAGCAGTTTGTATTATTGATTTCCATATATTTTCTGTTTTTTCAGTTTGCTATTGTGGAGATGTCTCCCGGGAGGTGCTGTGTGGAACAGATAAGGATAACTTTGATGGATTTGGACAGTTCTCCTGTAAGAAACAATGTGGAAAGTAAGCATTACACTTGTACTTCATCAGCATTTTGTACTTCAGGGAGGGAGAGTGTCAAACTGGTAGGTTTACTAGGCTAGTGTTAAAGTTTGACTTTGTCTGAACAACCCTTCTGTCTCATATCTTAGGTTCTGAACAAGAAATGTTTTAATTTCATGTGATGCATCTTGTTTGTTTTGGGGCATCTAGTGCTTATCTTTCGGCTTAGAATAGTTTTTCTTTCATTCTATATAGGGCTTAAGGAATGTGTTTCTTAAATAGGATAATGTTTCTACAAAAAGGGATATTCCCTGATCTGTTCATAATGCTGTTGTATTTTGGGACAACTTTTGTAAGATATTTTGATATTATTTTAAGGCGGAACAGAACTTGAAGCATATTGTACATTGATTGTTACTGAGTGAACAGTTAAAAATAATCCAGAGACAGATGTGGGATCATTACAAGGAACTTACTAGGTCTTAAAAAGTACAAGCATTTGTATGCTGCAGGACAAGAGATAACTTACACAGGACAGCATGTTGTTTTCTTTTCTGCCTGACAGCTCTGGTTGAGTACACATATATGGTCAAGCTCTGGCACTTTTGAGGTCAAAGTATACGGAGACTTCATATGATGTATTAGCTCAGAACTGCTAGCTTAAACTGTTTTTTATTAGGGCTGTCACGATTCATCGTGTAATTCGATTACAGAAAATCCTCGATTAGAATTTACTGCCCTGAGGCTTCGTTCTATTAACCCTCTGAGTACTAAACTGACAGTGAATGCTGTATGCGTGAGGACTACAGCGCTCTTACACACAACACAACGCTTGGTATATTGCAGCAAATTACTTTTATATAAATAATTATTATGATCATATGATACCTATATATCAGAAGAAATGCAAGTTTTTTGTTCTTTCTATAATTTGTTTATTTTTGGAATGAATATAGAAATGTGCATTAGCTAAGAAACCTATGCTATACAGACACCATTTTTATACTGAAAACTTCTTCAAAATTAACCCGGCTTGTAAACGCTTACAAAAACCAATCCCCAGAATGTTATTTTTAAAATACAAAAAGACATGGATGTATACAAATAGCTGTTCAAGAGATATCATCAGTTTTGAAAGAAGCGCACTTGTCTAGAAGCTCCTCAGAACTACAGGCAAAACAACTAAAACAAAACAAAACAAATTGGTTGGGTTTGCTGTGTTCGGGGACTATTAATTGTGTGTATTTCTTAATCTAAGCGGTTTTCTTTTGTGTCAGTTCTATAATTTGTGTTGAAAAGGGGATTCTGATATTTAGTTTGACTGGCTGAAATAAATTAGTCTTAATCTGTATCTTCACCCCTCACATTTACACTTGTGATAAAAATGCTTAATTAAGTTATATTGTTCTCATAAGCAGTAAAATGTTCAAAACATCCCTCATTTGACTCAATTAAAAGCACTCTCATTTAGTGAGCACTTTTAGCGCACCGCCATTTTTTCCATCTCCTAAGACTCATGGGTTATCATTATTATTATTTTTTTAACAATACAAAAAATCAGTTTGTTTTAAAAGTTTTTTGATTGGTTAACACTCACAACAAACTGCTTTGATATTGGTTTAGAAACGGTAAAGCACACAAATGTGTACTTATCACACATTGACATTTTGCTTTTATATTGAAAAACAGAATACTCGATTACCAAAATAGTCCTTAGTGACATCCCTAGTTCTTATCAAACCCTGTTCTTGTGGGTATCTAGGTTGAACCTTCTGACCTCATTCGCAGTGACACAAAGAAAAACATGCAGTTCTTCATTTAGGGTCATTGACTCTTCTTTCCTTCCTTTCTAGAAAGCTGGACTGCGAGAACCATATCTGTTTAGAGGACTGCCACCCTGGGCCCTGCCAGTCTTGTCCCTTTCTTCCCAAGGTGGTGTGCAGCTGTCCCTGTGGGCAGACTGCCCTCTCGAAGCTGATGGAGTTGGGCTATGCCGAGCGCAGGAGCTGCACAGACCCCGTCCCCTCATGCGGGAAGACCTGTGGCAAGCCCCTGCCATGTGGCTCTGCTGGTGAGCTCTCTCGCATGGGTGTAACTTCCCTTGGCACAAACTCATCTTAATCTAAGTCTGAAGGAGATCTGGTCTGGTTTAGGACAGGGCTGAGCTTGCAATGGGGCTGGTGAGGTGGGGCTAAGATGGCGGCAGGTGAGGTGTTGACATGTATTTAATGAACCAAAGGTTAAACTATATATGCTTATAAGTGTGTTTGATTATATGTAGATGTAGAATGAATGCGTAAAGCAAGAACTACATGATACAATCAAAACTGCCAGCTGAAAAAAATGTTTCTGAATTTTAGACTCCATTCACTTCTGTGAAAACCTGTGCCATGAAAACAGCTGTGGACCCTGCTCTCTTACTTCCACCATCAGATGCAGATGTGGCTTTAAGACTAAAGTAAGTGAACATACCCAAGATATACAGGATGTATGCTTAAAAAATAAATGTTGAAATACTTTCTACAAGAGGAGAATGGTGAATGATACATTCAATTGCCTTGCCTACCAGTTAATGAAACAGGGTTCGTACGTGTACTTGAAATCCTTGAAAATGCTTGAATTTTAAGGTGGTATTTTCAAGGTTGTGAAAGTGCTTGAATTTTGAATAAAGTGCTTGAAAGTGCTGGAATTTTGTGAATATATATTTTTTTAAAATATAAATAAAAGTCATAATAAATCGGCAGTCTGATTAAATTAATTAACTTCGGGATATAACTACAGTGGTTGGAGAGAGCCAGTTGATTGCTTTATGCCGCGGCCAATACAACTCCTGTTTGATGGGCTGCAAGTGTGAGCCACTGAGACAGCGCGGCATCAGCGCCTAGTGTTGCAAATATGCTGGAATGCTGCCGTTTTAAAGAGAGGTGGCTCGATACAATTAAATATACATTATACACTATGGTTATAAAAAAGGTCTACATTTGCGGACAGCATTGTAAGGTTTGCAAGAAAAAGATTCAAGTTTTCACTGTCGAGTTATGCCAAAAGTAAATGGCAGGGAATTTTCTATAATTTCTAGACGTGAATGGCCAATGTAGGCATGTGTTTGATGGTTTGGTGACAATTCCTCTTTCTGTGCACATCCATGTATCTGCATATCAGTCATGTGTGCGCATGCGCTGTCGAGCATGACTTTTGAATTTCTTAAGTTGCTTAACTTTTCTTTGTGTATGAAGACTTAAAAAATAGTGTATATGTTTACTACAAGTATATAATATAATAATTGTGCTTGTGTATTTAAATAATCAATGTAAATTTGACAAAATAAACATATAAAAGTACTAGAATATGACAGAATAAGCCTTTATTTTTCAGACTTACAAAGCAATAAGCATACGGGTAGAACAACCACAACAAAACGAGAGAGACACTGATAACTTCGCAGGGGAGGAGTGTCATTCAGCACTGGCACAGGGCAAAAACAAACTAAACCGTTTCTAAAATTAGGTAATCGCTTAACCCTAGCAAAAACGAAATAATTTGTACAGTACAAAGTATGTACTATATATATATATATATATTATTTTTATTTCTTGGCAGATGCCCTTATCCAGGGCGACTTACAACATAAGTGCAAAATTACAGAGAAGTACAAGGCATCAATCATTACAAATTCAATTTGGCTAAAACAGCAATTCAAAATACATTTTACAAATTCCAATTTACACAAGTACAGTAAGTGACTTCCTACATTCTGGACGGTGAAAGCTACGTGCTGTCAAGATGTAGGGTCACAGACAAGGGCTACGGGAAAGGGAGCAAGGAGGAAAACAATCAAGAACGCGAGAAGCATGCTGTGAAGTGCTATCTAGCAGGGATAGAGGACTAATATTACAAGTACTGTTGGAAAGGATGCGTCTTGAGTAAGCGCCGGAATGAGGTCAAGGACTCTGCTGTTGACATCGATGGGCAGGTCGTTCCACCATTTAGGGGCCAGGGATGAGAAGGAGCGGCTCTGGAGGAAGGAGAGTGGAGAGGAGGTACAGGTAGCCTTCTGGCACTGGAGGAGCGCAGTGGTCTGGAGGGGATGTATGGAGAGACGAGTGACTGAAGGTAGCTTGGTGCAGTGTGGTCAAGACAGCGGTAGGTGAGGGTCAAAGTCTTGAACTGAATGCGTGCCGCTATCGGGAGACAGTGGAGGGAGCAGAGCAGTGGAGTATCGTGTGTGAATCGTGGCAGAGAGAATACCAGACGAGCCGCAGAGTTCTGGATGAGCTGGAGCGGCGTGTAGTAGATGCAGGCAGGCCGGCCAGGAGGGAGTTGCAGTAGTCCAGGCGGGAGAGGACCAGTGACTGGACGAGTAGCTGAGTCGAGTAGTCGGTGAGGAAGGGACGGAGCCGGCGTATGTTGCTCAGGAAGAATCTGTAGGTGCGTGTCAGTGTGGTGATGTGCTGGGTGTAGGAGAGCGCAGGATCGAGGGTGACTCCCAGATTTTTAGCGGAAGAAGGAGAGAGTGTGGTGGATTCCATGGGGATCAAGATGGGGAGGTCAGCAGAAGGTGAGGAAGAGTGGAGGAAAAAGAGAGGTTGAGCTTGAGGTGGTGCGAGTGCATCCAGGCGGAAATAGCAAACAAGCAGGAAGAGATGCGTGAGGGGATGAGAGGGTCAGAAGAGGGACAAGACAGGAAGATCTGGGCATCATCAGTGGTAGGAGAAACCATGGGAAGCGATGAGGGGGCCCAGGGAGCGAGTGTAGAGAGAGGACAGGAGGGGGCCCAGGATGGAGCCTTGGGGAACGCCTGTGAGGAGAGGTTGGAGGGTGGATGAGGAGCCTTGTAATGTCACTTGGTAGGACCGGTCACTGAGGTAGGAGGAGAACCAGGTGAGAGCTCAAGATCCCAAGGTCAGTGAGGCAGGAGAGGAGGATGGAGTGATCAACGGTGTCAAATGCTGCGGAGAGGTCAAGGAGGATGAGGACTGAGGAGAGGGAGGCCACCCGAGCACGGCTGAGGGAGTCAGTGACAGCCAGGAGAGCCGTCTCAGTGGAATGAGCTGTGCGGAAGCCGGATTGCAGAGGATCAAGGAGTGAGTGTTGGGACAGAAAGTCTGAGAGCTGACGGTGGACCGCCCGCTCGAGAGTTTTGGAGAGGAAGGGAAGTAGGGAGACAGGGCAGTAGTTCTGAGGAGAGGTGGCATCAAGGGTTGGTTTCTTGAGCAGTGGGATGACCGCAGCTTGTTTAAATGCAGAGGGGAAACAGCCAGAGGGGAGGGAGGAGTTGAGGAGGGAGGAGATTAAGGATTGAGGTTGCTTGGAAGAGATGAGAAGGGAGAGGGTCCAGGTCACACATTGTGGGTTTGTGACGTAGGAGGAGAGCAGAAACTTCAGCATCTGAGAGAGGTGAGAATGAAGAGAAGGAAGCTTGGTCAGTGCGAGGTTTCGGTGTGATGGGAGATGAGGGTGGAGTATTGAAGAGCCTGCGGATGTCTGCAATCTTGGAGGAGAAGAAGGAGGCGAAATCAGCAGTGAGAGATGGAGGAGGGGGAGGGGGGGCAAGGAGGGAGGAGAAGGTGGAGTAGAGTTTGCAAGGGTTGTTGACAGTGGATTCAAAATGAGATTGGAAGTAAGACTAGTTCGGGTTGCGCGGAGAACAGCAGAGAGCCAAGCTTGAGGAGGGGAGGGACGGGCAGGACGAGACGTGAGAGGACAGAGAGAGTCAAGGGAGGAGGTGAGGGAGGAGAACAAAGAGGAGGTAGCACAGTTGGCAGATAGATGGGAAAAAGTCAATGGAAGGCAAGAGAGTGAGGGCAGTGGAGGCAAGGGTGGAGGGGGAGACAGAGCGGAGATTACGGCGGAAGGTGACAGAGGGAGTGGGTGGAGAGGGAAAGGGAGAAGGAAATGAAGTGGTGGTCCGAGATGTCCATGGGTGTCACGGAGAGTAGGCGGGGGAGCAGCCTCTCGAGAAGATGAGGTCTAGCTGGCGGCCAGCTCTGTGAGTGGGGGGAGACAGAGAAGTTAAAGGAGTGAAGGAGGGGAAGAAATCTGGCACAGTGGGAAGGGTTGGAGAGGTGGATGTTGAAGTCTCCCAGGAGGATGGTAGGTGAGGACCGCGAGGGGAGAGAGGAGAGAAGAAAGTCGAGTTCATCCAGGAAGGTGGTGAGTGGACCAGGTGGACGGTAGAGAAGAGGTGAGAGGGAGAGGTGATTTCCACAGCATGGAATTCAAAGCTGTAGGTTGAGAGAGGAGAGAGGGGGGGGCAGAGAAGAGGAGAGAAGGGAAGAGTAGGAACCCTGTTCCTCCTCCCCGCCTGGTAAGACGAGGGGAGTGGGACAGGACAGAGAGAGGATAAGGCAGCAGGGGTGGTAGTGTTGTCTGGGGAGATCCATGTCTCAGTGAGAGCGAGGAAATCCAGAGACTGGTGGGAGCCGAAGGCAGAGATGAAGTTGGCCTTGTTGGAAGCTGAGTGGCAGTTCCACAGGCCTCCAGAGAGTGGAGTATCAGGGAGGAAGGAGGGGGGGGGGGGAGGCAGAGAGATGAGGTTGAAGGGATTAGGGAAACAATGGCGCACAGGTGCACGCCGAGAGGAAGGAGAGAGCAGGACAGGAATTGGAGAGATTGTCATGGTTGCCTGCTGTTGCTGTTGCTGTTGCTGTTGCTGTGCAGCGTCTCCTCACTGGAGTCCCCGCAGCTAGAGTCCCGGCCCTTTGGAAGGGGGGCACTGAAGGTTGCTGGCGCTGACTGCTTGAGCAGAGGGGTGGGGGGCTGTTAAATACTTCACCTATAACTAATGAGGACAGTGCACACCTGTGTTGCGTTGAATGACACAAGGCTGGTCAGGATGGCCCTCCCTCCCATGCAGGACTGTTAATTAGTGGCCGCTTAATATCTGAATACAGACAAAAGACAGTGCCAGATAGACGCAGTTACACTGAACAATAGCTTGTAGTAATGTTAAACAAATGCTAAATAATCACAGCCTACACAGTGTAACGCTTCTGATTGCAGACAGGGCGTGTCGAGTGCACTAAGTAACTGGCTAAATTCACTAACAAACAGTCGCTGCTTTTCCTACAAAACAGGTGCAAGATATACAATTCGTAGCTAAACTACAAACCACGTAAACAGTCTATGTAACTTAAATAAACAAGGAAACGCAATAGAAAAGCGATACTTAGCTGCGGCGACTTGAGCGACTTCTCAGCTGGCTTGTCCGAGAGTCCAGTGGCTCTCTATATATATAATTTTGCCGATATGTGCACATGTTGATGGTTTAGTATTCGTATTCAATTATTATAATGTGTATTATTATGTGTAATTACATAATGTGTAATTCCATTTAAAAAAGAAAAAACAGAGACCAGCAGATACTAATGCAAAGTATTTGTAGCTGAGGGAGATTCCATAACATAAAGATCATCACCATTTGCTAGGTTAAGGATATAGGAACTTATACTTGGTTGTTTTGAAGAGAATAAACATGATGATGTTTTGACAGTATGTGAGCATACTGAATATACATGGATTGACTTGTAGAACTTTATGCTCTATTTTACATTTGCTCATGGAATGTACATGGAAGTTCAATAAAGAAAAGTATTGATGTAGTTTTTAATGTTTTGCATGTTTAAAACAATTGTCACTAAAGCTTTCATTCAAACTGAAGTTACTGTGTACTGGTGTTCACTAATTTTGACTGATTGCAAGATTGATTTATATTGATTTAA
Source organism: Amia ocellicauda (assembly GCF_036373705.1). NCBI lineage: Eukaryota > Metazoa > Chordata > Actinopteri > Amiiformes > Amiidae > Amia > Amia ocellicauda. The sequence continues at coordinate 38,677,252 of NC_089851.1, read as the reverse complement.
TATCCACCTGATTTAACCCTGCTCTTGTACCATGAAAAAAGTTACATTGACAGTACCATTGGGGTGGGGTCACAGAGACCCACAGCAGGGTTAAAGCTAGGTAACAACACAATGCCAAGTGTACATGAAGGCTCTCATTAAACATGTTTGGTGTTACAGCATAATAACATCTAATAGTGTGGTGAAATTATAATTTCATGTGCTTAGTTCAGTGTAGCAACGTATGCATTTTAGATGAGAAGGTTTAGTTTACCAAGGCTGCAAGGTGCTGGAAAAGCTGTGACCGTGCACCTTGAAAGTAATTGAAAAGTGCTTGAATTTGACTTTTGAAAAGCTGTATGAACCCTGATAAAAGTAATGTATTCTGAAGTTATCTGTATCAACACTGACAAACTGTTTTGTTTCAGAACTACAGTGTCAACTATCATTTGTTTCTGTAGGGACATTACATCATGATTTGGGAGGTGGTTCAGTGTACAACATTGCTGACTCTTAATGTTTAAAGATTGTGAATCTAAAGTGTTTTTTATATCCACTATTTATCTGTGTTGTCCTTTAGTTTATGTAACTTTGATTAGCCATGGTAATGAGTCTTCCACTTTTACATAAACTATTTCAGTTCCCTGTGTCAGTTCAGTATTGATATAAAAGGTTTCGTATAAAAGGTTGCTCTTGCTGCTTTAAAATTAATTAATCTACCTGTTGTGTTATTATAGCAGATATTCTTTGCTCAGACATATTTTAGTGAAAATGAATATTTCAGTGAACTTGAAGTAAATGCTGTAATGTATTTTTAAGTATATAAATATATTATATAATATAAATATTAAGTATATGTTTTTTTTTTCTTCAGGATGTTCCTTGTGCTAGCATCCAAAGTGAAGGTAAGCTTTCTGAAATAGAACAAAATATTTCCCATTGGTAATAATTAATATTCATAGGTTTCAAACTAGAAGCTTTTTGGGTTGGATTTGTAAAATAAAGTTTGGTAGAGAGACCTAACATACATGTTTGACAATGTTTCATAATTGCATTGTATTCTTTTCTTCCAAACATCTGATATTTGTTTATATGTAGAGAGAGAGATCTAAATATATACTGACAATGTATACGCAGAAATAACATTGATTTACCTGAAGCAGCCCCCCAGACTGAACTTTCCTCTCTCTGTCAGATGGACTTCTATTTACTTGTGAGAAGAGGTGCAACAAAAAGCGTTCTTGTGGTCGACACAAGTGTAATGAACTATGCTGTGTGGTGAGTATAAAAGTAACATTTTATAATTTTCTGTCATGTTTTAATTCAGTATCTATTTTTATATAATTATTATTAATTATATAATTCGATTTGTCAAACTGTCATTGTTTAAGGCTTATCCACAGTAGACGTGAGCAACATAAGCAAATCATTTATACGTCATTGCATAAGAACATAAGAAAGTTTACAATGGAGAGGAGGCCATTCGTCCATTGTGCTCGTTTGGTGTCCATGAATAACTAAGTGATCCAAGGATCCTATCCAGTCTATTTTTAAATGTTCCCAAATTTACAGCTTCAACCACATCGCTGGGGAGTTTGTTCAGATTGTGATAACTCTGTGAAGAAGTGTCTCCTGTTTTCTGTCTTGAATGCCTTGAAGCCCAATTTCCATTTGTGGAAATTGCATTGCATTCAGTGCAGTGCATTAAAATCTGAGCAGTCATTTTGAGTACATTTTGCAACAAAATTTGAAACTTTTCCTTTTTTTTCTTCTCGTTGTGCAACTCCAAGGAAACTGACACCCTCGACACACATCATATATAAAGACAATTTGCGAGTAATTAAGAAATAACATTGGTTTATCTGGATTTAAAATGTGTAGTGCACAATTAATGATAATAAAAGGTAACTCTTCATATACAGTGAGGGAAAAAAGTATTTGATCCCCTGCTGATTTTGTACGTTTGCCCACTGACAAAGAAATGATCAGTCTATAATTTTAATGGTAGGTGTATTTTAACAGTGAGAGACAACAACAACAACAAAATCCAGGAAAATGCATTTCAAAAAAGTTATAAATTGATTTGCATGTTAATGAGGGAAATAAGTAGTTGATCCCCTATCAATCAGCAAGATTTCTGGTTCCCAGGTGTCTTTTATACAGGTAACGAGCTGAGATTAGGAGCACTCTCTTAAAGGCAGTGCTCCTAATCTCAGCTCGTTACCTGTATAAAAGACACCTGTCCACAGAAGCAATCAATCAATCAGATTCCTAACTCTCCACCATGGCCAAGACCAAAGAGCTGTCCAAGGATGTCAGGGACAAGATTGTAGACCTACACAAGGCTGGAATGGGCTACAAGGCCATCGCCAAGCAGCTTGGTGAGAAGGTGACAACAGTTGGTGCGATTATTCGCAAATGGAAGAAACACAAAATAACTGTCAGTCTCCCTCGTTCTGGGGCTCCATGCAAGATCTCACCTCGTGGAGTTTCAATGATCATGAGAACGGTGAGGAATCAGCCCAGAACTACACGGGAGGATCTTGTTAATGATCTCAAGGCAGCTGGGACCATAGTCACCAAGAAAACAATTGGTAACACACTACGCCGTGAAGGACTGAAATCCAGCAGCGCCCGCAAGGTCCCCCTGCTCAAGAAAGCACATGTACAGGCCCGTCTGAAGTTTGCCAATGAACATCTGAATGATTCAGAGGAGAACTGGGTGAAAATGTTGTGGTCAGATGAGACCAAAATCGAGCTCTTTGACATCAACTCAACTCGCCATGTTTGGAGGAGGAGGAATGACCCCAAGAACACCATCCCCACCGTCAAACATGGAGGTGGAAACATTATGCTTTGGGGGTGTTTTTCTGCTAAGGGGACAGGACAACTGCACCGCATCAAAGGGATGATGGATGGGGCCATGTACCATCAAATCTTGGGTGAGAACCTCCTTCCCTCAGCCAGGGCATTGAAAATGGGTCGTGGATGGGTATTCCAGCATGACAATGACCCAAAACACACAGCCAAGGCAACAAAGGAGTGGCTCAAGAAGAAGCACATTAAGGTCTTGGAGTGGCCTAGCCAGTCTCCAGACCTTAATCCCATAGAAAATCTGTGGAGGGAGCTGAAGGTTCGAGTTGCCAAACGTCAGCCTCTAAACCTTAATGACTTGGAGAGGATCTGCAAAGAGGAGTGGGACAAAATCCCTCCTGAGACGTGTGCAAACCTGGTGGCAACTACAAGAAACGTCTGACCTCTGTGATTGCCAACAAGGGTTTTGCCACCAAGTACTAAGTCGAAGGGGTCAAATACTTATTTCCCTCATTAACATGCAAATCAATTTATAACTTTTTTTGAAATGCGTTTTCCTGGATTTTTTTGTTGTTATTCTGTCTCTCACTGTTAAAATACACCTACCATTAAAATTATAGACTGATCATTTCTTTGTCAGTTGGCAAACGTACAAAATCAGCAGGGGATCAAATACCTTTTTCCCTCACTGTATGTAAAAAAAATCTATATACAAAATATTAAAATCTGCTTTTGGATACAGCCACTGTATATGGCACATGTGGATGGGATGGATGCCTCTCTTCACAGTGGGATTTATGGTTTGTTGTGCAACAATTCTGTACTCTTCTCAGTGAACCATTACATTGTTTACTGTAGCATAATACTCAATTGTTGGGAGGTACACATTCAGTCATCTGAGAGAATGTTGTAGAGATCAGTGTTTCCTACATGATTCTGTGTTTGCAGCGGGGCACCGATTGTTCTGGGGGGGAGCATGCCCTTCTGTGAGATTTCTTATTTTGTAGAACAGCTGTCAGAAGGTCAGCTCTGTTGACTTTTTGTCTCATAGGAAAGTCAGTTCAACTTTATTTTTTCTTTAGTGTGACAACAAATCAAGAGTAGAATGTTTAGTTTGTGTGCAATGATGAATTTGTATTCTAGCTTATCCACTTAGTCTAAATGAAATCTAGGCAACAAATAGGTAGTAAGATGTTTTTATTATAATAAATGTACTATAGATACCTGGAATACCTGGAAAAATAACTCATTCCCGCTATCTTAAGTAGGAATGAGACCGAGTAGTCGAATTTACAACAATCGATAAGTGAATCTAACAAATAATAATTAAAATTTAAAAAATATATATATATATATATATATACAGCTCTGGAAACAATTAAGAGCTCACTCCAAGTTCAGAAATCAATGTTAAGTGGTCTCTTAATTGTTTCCAGAGCTGTATATATATAGTGATTTTATTTTAAAGCCTGTACTGTTGATTGTCTCTATGTAGCTGTAATGAAGATTGACGGGAGGGTGGTATTTGTTATTTCTTGTCTGTGATTGGCTAACGATGGGTGAGTTCGTGTAGCGTGGCTTTCTGCAGTTCTGTGCAGATCTGCGTGGCTCCATCAATGGGATAGGTGGAATTCTACAGATCTACGCATATCTGCGGAAATCTGTGCTACAAGAACACGACCAATGGCTTCCTCACAGAGAACTTCTGTATGAAAATACATTGACAAAGTAAATTAAAGACTGTTAAGTGTATAATATGTGTATAATATGTGCAGTGCAATTAATCTACCCCTACCCAGCTGGTATGTTTACCCACCTAAAAGCCAAACACCATTCTGCGACACTACCAATGACAGAAAAGGAAAGAGAACCACAACAAACAAATTAATATTAAGCTGCACACACAGCCAGCTTTGTGCTTTTGTTTTAGTATATGTATCATTTATGTTCATATAGTGCAACATCAGGAAGAGCTAGTGTATAGACAGTTTTATTTGAGCAAGTGAAATTTACTGGAAAGAAAAGAACTCTTCAATGTGGAAAAAGATTTGCATAATAATCATAAAAATCTAATAATCCCAATGTTAATTAATAATGTTTTAATTTAATTAATTTTCCCCTTATACACCTGAAGTCACACCCTTTTCAATGATAACCCTACAAATCAACTTTTCCCTTCTCCTGCCAATCCCATTCTCTCACACACACGCACAATAAATTAACACTAATTACAAATTCCTTCCTACGTACAATTACACATTTTATGAAAATGTATTCTCCAGTTTTGAATTACGTTTCACCTGACATGTAACATGTAATATGTGATTCTGACAGGACAAAGAGCACAAGTGCTCCATGATCTGTGGGTACAAACTGAACTGTGGACAGCATCGCTGCCAAGAGCTTTGTCACCGTGGAAACTGCCAGCCATGCTGGCAAACAAGTGAGTCTGACTGAATGTATCGGTCATCAGTAAACATCAAGTACTGAGATAACAATATTAAGACCAGAGTTTAAAAAGGGAAACAATTTAAAACAATTGTGAAATAACAATTGATGTTTTGGATTTTTGAGGTGCTTTTTGAATGGGCTGCATTTTCAGTTGTTTGTTTTTTCTCTATTGGAAAATCTCATTGCATCTCATTGGGTTTTATCAATCCATAGATACCCAAGTCCTGGGCTATAGAAAGGTGGTGGGTATAGTGGAAAGGCAATATGGAATATACTACAATATACAGCAGTAGATCATATACAGCAGTAGTTAGACCGCTATAGAAAGAAATACGTAATTAAAGACAATGTAATATTGTCTGATGTAGAGCTTAGCAGACCCAGAAAATAACATTGCATCACAGTTCTGCACAATGTATAGCTTGTCAAGACCATAACTGAACAATGCAACTACTAGTTTCATCACATGGAGATTCTTCGTCAGTTAGTATTTTGACAGACTAAAGTAATTGTTATCAACATTGCTGTTACCTCTGGCCCTTGAATAGTGATGCAGTAGTATCCTGAAATCTCCAGACAGTGCCTCATTACACTTCATACTCATGGATGATAGAGGGAAATGGTATAAGACTGTAAGAGCTATAAGAATTGTATAGGGAATGTAGAAATTGAGGCTTGTCAGTTTTGGTTAATTTATCTACACATGCATATATAAAAGCTTTTATTATTTTTGTGACTTGATTAATTGAATCCAACTTTAAGATGAACTTGTTACACTTTTCTTTGTCAGGCTTTGATGAACTAACATGCTACTGTGGAGAAACTGTGATGTACCCACCAATTGCCTGTGGTACCAAACCACCTGAGTGTAAAAACCTTTGCACTAGAAGGCATGAGTGTGATCATCCAGGTAAAAGTTGTATATGCTGAATAAGCTGTCAAAAAATCTTTCATTTGGTTAAATGTATATTTATTTCACTTAATTTTTAATGTAACATGCATTATATTACATAAAACCCTTGAGCAAGGTACTTCACTTAGATTGCTCCAGTAAAATGTCCAGCTGTATAAATGGGTACAAATGTAAGTCACCCTGGATAAGAGCGTCTGCTAAATGACAAATAATGTAATGTAATGTAAAATGAAAGGCTTATTTAGCTAAATCCTGAAATGAACCAATCTGATGTGTAATCTATTGAAGAAGTATTGTATTTTTATAATGCTGGTGGGTGTAAATATACCTTTTAACATAATTCTTTGAAAATGTCTGATTGTAATTGTTACTTAAATAACCCCACAGTATTCCATAACTGTCAAAGTGAGGAGAAGTGCCCTCCTTGTACCTACCTCACCCAGAAATGGTGCATGGGAAACCATGAGGTGAGTCCAAACATAAAGTGGGTTATTACATTGTATACTTTTTGAAAAGCAAAAATGAAGTTAAACCAGTTGCAAATTCTAAACATAATACTCAGTTTTAGCCTTTCCATTTGAAGGGAAACAAGGTAAAGGGTAAAGAGTGAGCTAATTCCCTAATGTGAGATTGTTCCCCTGTTTGACAATTAAGCAGCACACTACCTGGATGCTATTAATTAATTTGCTTATTTTCAGCAAAGGAGCAATATTCCTTGTCACCTGACAGATATCTCCTGTGGCCTGATGTGTAACAAAGAATTGTCATGTGGCATGCACAAATGTCGAAGGATCTGTCACCGAGGAGACTGTGTGACAGAGGTGAAGTGTAAACAGCCTTGTTCTGCAGTCAGACCGGAGTGTGGTCATCCGTGTGGAGCTCAGTGCCACCCGGGCTCAGCCTGTCCATGCACTCCTTGTTCAGCAAAGGTAAGTGTACACTTGGGCATACAAGAAGAGTATTTACCTTTCAGAACGTTTGTGTGTCATGCCGCACTCCTACCGTAATGCAATGCAATTTTTATTGAAGAGTAAGTATACAGAAAAGTTCAAAGCTTCAGAACCCATTGCACCAAAGTTTGTTTTCTTAGAATGGGTTTCTGATTTTTGGGTGAATTATTATAAATATTCAGGTAGAAAATGTTATATATAATATATGATGAGCACAACATCAATGTGTTAAAAAAAATATATATAGGGAGCTGTTTCTACCTTCCTTTATTTTATGAATAAGATTTGCAGGTACAATGACATGTAGATTACAACTATGCCATCTTAAAAAGAGAAACGAGTAATGAGAAATTAGTTATTCAGTTAACCATCAGCATTAAAATTTTCTGTGCAAGTTTTCAACTGATTCTGGGTGTTTGTATGCCACGCGCTTAAATCTGGTTAAAACATGAAAATCAGAATCCCTAGTTATATTACTGTAACACTGAGGGGGGAGGGAAGTAACTACAACTAGAAGCCACATTTTTAACAGCGCCTAATTTAGTTTAGTTACCAATGTCACGTGTCACTTTATAGAGTTTTCAAGTTTAATCTGAATTGGAAAAATACATTTGGAGTAGAGATCTGGTTAAATCCGGTAAAACACAAAAATCACAACCCTTCCATTGTGGTACAGTATATCAGGCGGATATTGTTTAATGTGTTCAATTTAATGCTTTTTTATGTAGTTAATACTGAAAATCAGAACTGTTAAGTGATGAGTGTTAACTCCTGATTTGGCTATGACACAGGTGGTGCTGCAGTGTGACTGTGGACGCAGAAAGGAAACCATGATCTGCGTTGACGCCTCAAACTCCTACCAGAGGTCTGTAGTAAATTTCTTTTAATGTATGGATTTATTGATTGAACTTCTTTTTGAAAACTCAAACACTTTCATATAATTACCATACTTTGGGATTCTTTATGTGAATTATGAATTTGTCTTGTAAGGTTGTTTTTTTTATGTTGATAAAATATAATAATATATATAATATATAATATAATAATAATTTTGTTCTAGTTCTCCTCAAATCTAAAACACAGAACATAATCTGGTGTAAAAGGCCTTACCATTAATACATGACTACTCAGTGATGACCCATGCTTTTTAAAATGGCCAGATACTAGATAATGTAGATACAATTGCATAATATATAAATTGCATAATTTAAATATACTTTAGATAATGGCTTTATATTGCTTCATATTATTTCCTAATCACTCAAAGAAACATGCTTTCTGTTTATTGCAGAATAACTGCAATAGCCATGGCTAGTCGGCTGTCTGACATGCAGTTGGGAGATTCGGTGGATATTGGCCAGCTGATCACGAAGAAGGAAATTAAACAAGCTAGGTAATGCACTGTTTTACATTTTAAATACTGACCTTTAACTTCAAAACCCTGTAAGGTCAGAGAAAAGCACTGTCAGGGTTATGACCTGATAAACAACATGACTACTCAAATATAAATTTTAAAATCTAGGACGTATACCAGCATCATATAAACCAGATGGAATGCAATCATTATGCCAATTAATAAATACTTA